>NW_005841888.1:664479-675836 GCF_000455745.1 Alligator sinensis | reverse complement strand
CATCCCTGCCTGCACTGGCAAGATAGCTCAGATACCTGGCTGGGCATCAATTCTCTGGCCTCCTTGACCTTGCATGGTAGGACCCTAAACAGTCAGCCTGGAAAAGAGTGAGTTAAATGATTTTAACACTTCATAGTCTATTAATTTAGTTACATTTACTGGCATTGATCCACTCCTTCAAGATGGATCTTCAGGGATAATCATATTTGTACCCTGAGGGAACAGTCTAACACAAGAACTATGCAACACTTAGGCCCTTGAAATAGGAATAGTCACCTATGCATGGATGAATTTCAACATCAGTGAGTAGTTCTGACAATTGATAGCAGTTTAGATATACATATATTATCATTTATTGATATATCTACTATATGTTTTTGTCAAGCAGAGAGTAAAATCAATTGCCTGGATATTACTAAGAACTTGAGTCACTGGTCTTTACATCTACCTTACAATTTTTTTTTTTATTATTCTTTAAACCAAACAGATCAAAAGGAAGTCCAAAATCTAGGAGGTGTTGCACAGAATTTATGACATTACATGCAATAGCATCTAGATACTTTAACTGAAATGAAAACCTGTCATTAAAACAAGACTCTATAATTTAATCCCACTAACTACCTGTAGCTCAATCCATATCACTCTCACCACTCAAACAGTCACTCAGCAGTCTGTTACCTGTATGACTTGCATTGAGATTTGGTAGTGAACAACTGACTAGAACTGTACATACCAGCCAGGCAGTTTAGAGGGAGATGTCACCGATCTAGTATGGACATACAGATCTTCAACAACTTGCATCATTCAAAATACTCAATTTTAATGGGGAAGGAAATACTTTATGGGCAGAACTAGAGCATCTCAACTTAATAATACCACAGTGGTGTAGCGAACTTCGTTGGCAAAACCAGAAGTGCTGGTGGTGAAACTGGAAGTGCTGCGGGGGACTGAATACCCCTGGAGAGCCTGGCTGGTGCCCCCCCCAGCCAGCTCTCCCCCACCCGCCTCATCACTACGCTACTGTAACACCTTTTAAAAAAAAGGAGGATTCTGGTAACCAAGGACTGAGCATTTTTTACCATAACGTCTTACATTTAAGACCTTCAGTGTCAATAATGCATATATTTCAGTTTGCTTACTGATCTCATATCCACCATATTTAACTTTTTAACCTCAATTATATTCCAGAGAGGATGAAAAAAGGCCTTTGACCTGGTCTCCCATGATGTCCTCATGGTCAAATTGGGAAAACGTGGCCTCGACTACTTCACGGTCCGGTGGCTAGGTAACTGGCTCCATGGTAGGACCCTACTGATTGATGGAACTGAGTCATCATGGCAAAGGGTGACCAGTGGCATCCCCCAAGGGTCAGTACTCAGACCAGTGCTTTTCCATATGTTCATCAACGATTTGGATCCAGGTATTAAAAGCAAACTAGCAAAGTTCGCTGACGACAACAAGCTGTGGGGGAGTGAAAGGAGGATCTGGGAAATTACAGGCCAATCAGTTTGACCTCAATCCCTGGTAAAATCCTGGAGAAAATAATCAAAGAATCTATTACAGACAGGCTAGCAGAAGGCAGTATTCTGAAGAATAGCCAACATGGCTTTGTTAAGGGCAGGTCATACCAGATCAACCCCAGATTTCCTTCTATGAGCAGGTTACTTGCCACCTGGATGGGGGAAATGAGGTTAGTGTCATATACCTGGACTTCAAAAAGGCCTTTGACCTGGTCTCCCACAAAGCCCTCATGAAAAAATTGCGAAAATGTGGCCTTGACTACTTTATGGTTTGGTGGCTAGGCAACTGGTTCTGTGGTAGGACCCTGAGAGTATTGATTGATGGAACTGAGTCACCAGGGCGGAGGGTGACCAGTGGTGTCCCTCAAGGTTTAGTACTCAGACCAATGCTTTTCAAAATGTTCATTAACGATTTGGATCCATGTATTAAAAGTGAACTAGCAAAGTTCACTGACAACAACCAACTATGGGGGAGTGTGGTCATGCTCAAAGACAGGCTGGCAATACAGGCTGACCTGGACAGGCTCACAAGGTGGGCAGACCTCAACCAGATGTCATTAGTACAGAGAAATGCAAAGTGCTCCATCTGGGGAGAAATTATCCACAACACGCTTACAGGCTCGGCAGTGCTATGTTTGCCAGCACCACATCTGAATGAGATCTGGGTATCATGACAGACACCAAAATGAACATGAACCACCAATGCAATGCCATAGCTGGCAGAGCTAATCAAACATTGGCATGCATCTACTGAGGCATCTTGAGCAAGGCTAAGGATATCATTCTTCCTCTCTATTCAGCCCTGGTCAGACCGCAGCTGGAGTTCTGCATCCATTAAGGGCACCACATTTCAGGAAGGATGTGGAGAAGCTCGGGAGAGTCCAAGGAGGGCCACATGCATGATTAGAGGCCTGGAGACCAAGATGTATCAGGAGAGGCTGAGGGACTTGGGATTGTTTAGCCTGGAGAAGAGAAGACTAGGGGGGGACTTGGTTGCAGCCTATAAGTATATCTGAGGCGTACATCAGGGGGAGCATCTATTCACCAAGGCCCCCCTAGGGGAAGACAAGAAATATTGGGCACAAGCTGATTGAAGATCGCTTCAGGCTAGACATAAGGAAAAACTTCTTTACAAGCAGAGTGTCGAGGATTTAGAACAAGCTCCCCCGAGAACTGGTACAGTCATCCACCCTGGCCATCTTCAAAAAAAATGTTTTGATGCCCATATTGCTGGGATCATTTGATCCCAGCAGTCTTTCCTGCCCATATGCAAGGGGGCTGGACCTGATGCTCTGTAAGGTCCCTTCCAGCCCCTAACAACTATGACACTATGAAAATAAAAAAAAGCAACATGAGCAACAGGCTTCTTATTCCAATGGTCATTCTTGCATGTTCACAAACAAGCACATTCACAGAAGTAGTACCCCAACCTTTTCACCCTGCAGGTCAGATGGGTAGTGCCAGGTCTATCTGTGGACTGGATCCAGCTCGTTGATCTGATCTGGCATGCAGGGTCAACACAGCAGGGGCCTGAGCCAGCCACATGGCAACAGCATGGCCCTGACCTGGCTACAAGGGGTGAGTGCATCTGGGACCCAATCCAGCTGCGCAGCAATGACTTGGCCTTGATCCAGCTGTGCAGGGCAGGTCTGGCCAAGGCTCAATCCAGCCATGTGGCAGTGGCCCAAGGCTAATATGGCCATGCAGTCCTTGGTAATTTGGCAGCAGAGGAGGAATGGCTGCATTAACTGCCACTGCTCCTTCACCACCAAATTTCCCAACCCATGGGGAACCCTTTAGGCCAGATGACATGGCTCCATGGGCCAGGGATTGAGCACCCCTGCTGTATACTAAAGCTGTCTGAGGATTGGGTAGGGATGTGTGGACTTTCATTACTGACTCTGCAACCAAAGGTTAACCTAATCATGACAGAAGAAATAGTGGCTGGAAGAAGAAAGGTTTGAGAGTGGGATTACTAGAGCTAACAGGATTATCCTAATGGGAGCAATGCCAGACTTTGATGTAGAGTTCTCTATCAGATGATTTCCTTTTTAACGGCAAATCCTACTCCAAGTGGAGGGTGAGGAGGGAATAAAGGGAATCTTTCGTCAAGATGGAGAGTAGCAGTGGAAGCTTTTGAACATCTGCAATGTGCACTGCTGGTGGGCCCTGGCTGCAGGACTGTGGCCTAGGAACAATCAGCTGAAGCTGCATGCAGGATTTATTATACTTATATCTGAACTGTCCAGAAGACTCTTATCTGTAAGTGGTCTTAAAAGCAATCCTGTAGCAATTGCAGTGAGCATCTTTTATCTACAACTGGATAGGAGATCTGGCAGTCAGAACACCTCATAATAGAAAAAGATTTTGGAGGACATTCATTACACCTTAACTAAAATATTTAGAATAACAGCTGTTCTGAAAGCTAAAAATCAACAAGTTGTGGCCATGATATTAATGCATTTAATACACTGGAATTGTTACTTGACCCCTGAAAACAGGCCTGGCCTCCAGGTATCTAATTTTTTTGTCAATACTTGAAAAAGTAGAGGGACAGAGCACTGACTGTTTCAGGACTGGCCATGGCAGAATAATAAAGAAAAAGAATATGCTTTCAAAAGCAGACTTTATAGAAAGAGATTCAACATGGCAATGCCACTTTGTATATGGGAACTCATATAAGCTCCATGGGTTCTTACAGAGACATTTAAAATTTGTCATGAAGTTTATTGATTTCCACAGAAATATGATTCAGCTACTGGAGAGGTGTCTACACTTTCAGTACTGGAATGGATCCTCATTCTCTCAGATCATGCTTGCAATAAGATAAAAACAGGAATTTTCATGATAAAAAGTACCTTGGCCTTGAGTTAAATTTAGTATGGCATGACAAATCCTTTTCTCCTGCCCTGACTTTCCTCACCACCTTCTCCTCATTGTTCTTTGCTTCACTCACTCATGTTTTTGCAATAAACTTGTCAGTCTTTCTGCATCATGAGCACAGAATTCATCTGCCACCACTGAGTTACATGAGAAATTATTGGCATACTATATTGTATGGGCCACTGGTAGGCAAGGATAGGTGACAACACTATTCTGGCCTTAGCTCAAGGCCCAACACAACTGAGGAGCTGCCTCTCAGAAACTCTACACACATATTGGTAGGGGTGACTTGAATCTTCTCGTCCTCAGCTGGCAGGGAAGGAGCCTGAAATAGGAGACAAGACTAAGACATGTCTAAAGACTGATTCACAGTTCTACTTGCTTGCTTACCCGTTGAACTCTCTGCTTTGTCAATAAAGAGAGGGGAGAAGGAAGAACCCTCAGCCCAAGCTTCTAAGAGGAAGGGGAGGACAAAATAGGAGAGTGCAAGCCTTCTGGAAAGGACAAGGGGAAAAAAAAAAAAAATAACCTCTGGCCCTGCCTCCTGCTCCTGTCCCTACTCATTGCCTGTGGGGATGGGTGGTGGAAGGATCCAGGTTTCTTCAGAAGGAAGAATCTGCCGAGTTGCTGGTTTTGTTGGGGACAGTGAAAGAATGGTTGCTGGCTGAGGAGTGTGAGAGTGGGTGAGAGACAGTGTGCACTGACAGAGCAGCTGTGGCTAGGTGCCACAATCTAGCTGATAATGCACTGGGACAGAATAATGCATAACACCAGAGAAGGAAGATGTGATTCAGGGCCTTCATCACAATATAGAACGGAGTCTGTGGTTTGAGAAAAGGATAGGACTGCTAAGTATAAATTTACTGGCACCATCACTGTGCAGATGATGACAATATGGCCTGATTCACTTTCACATTTCCCTTAACTCAGGAGAAAAGGCTCTTACTGGCAACATCTCTGGGGAAAACAATTTGCCATATTTTTCTTTCTATGTCTTAGAGAGAAATGATAAAGAGAAAGAGATTTCAAGACTCCTGGGTTCATAGCCCCAAACTGTTAAGGTACCCCTGTGGAGGTAATACACTTTGTCCCTGGGGAGTGGAGTTTGTGACATCATTCTGCAGCAGTCTCTGTAGCTGAACTAGGGGTGATCTGGATGGGATCTGAAAGGAGTTCCATCCAGTCTTTCTTATCTTAAGGGACAAGTCCCTGAGACATGGGGCCTTGAAGTTGGTGGAAGAGATTTCAGGCTGAGAAAGAAAAATGGAAAAACCTCAACACACAACTAGATTCTGCTTTCCTTGCTAAATAATGCTCTAAAACACATTACTGAGAAAACAGAGAGCTCACCTGAATTAAGACTTTTCAGCAGTGCGTAAAAGTTTGGGAAATATTGGAGGTCTTCAAAATTATTGTCTGAAGGGAGTTCATTTCTTCTTTCCAAGGCATTAGAGGAAGGCCATGTGTTATCCAAAGTATCATCAGATTCTCCATTAATAAAACCATCTTGATCAGCGTTGCTGGGGGTCTTCATAGAAAGAGATTAGAAAAACATTGCTTTACATCAGGGGTCAAACATATGGCCCAAGGGCTGGCTCTAGCCCATGTAGCCAATGTATCTGGCTCACCAGGCAAACAGAAGTTTGTGGGTGTGGAAAAGTGGGGAGGGTGGGGAGTAAGGGCTGACAAAGCCCTGGTCAGCCTCCAGCTGCTTTGCCCATTGCCACTGTTGGGGACCTAGGTCCTTGACCATTGGCTCCACTGCTGCCACTACCCCAGGACCTGTGCTTGACCCAGAGCCACAGCTGTTGCTGCCATATACTCTATGCCAGAGCCGTTGCTGCTGCCCTGGCATGAAACATATGTCAGTGCCAAAAGTGGTGGGAGCTGGAGCTGATGCCACTGCTATCTCATGTATTGGGTTGGGACTGAAGCTGCTGCCACCACCACCACTCCATGCCCTGAGATGGATCTGGCCTCCAAGAAGCCCCACAGCACATACCCAGCCCAGGGCAGAAGGTGAGTTTGATACCTCTGTTTCAGGTGACATGATTAGAAGAGCAGCAAACATTATCATAACCTTATGCTGTGTACTGGCTTGAGCCAATATTTCTCTAATTGGAAGGAGATCAGTGGCTCTCACAGCATTATTTCAATATGTGATCTTGGCATAAACTTTTATGTACTATATTGCTCATGTTTCTATTTGATGGCATTTCTTTAAAAACATTCTTACAGTTTCCAGACTGAACTAATTATTCCCTAAAGCACAGAACAGTGCATTGGTCTACTCATACTATTTAGTGAGTCAAAATGATTAGCTAAGAACAATTACCATGTTTTCCTCCTGTTTTTCTTCTGTATCACTGTCTGTTCTGCTTGGAGGGTAATCAAGAGCTTCTGACTCCTTCTCACCATCATTTGCTTCGTTAGCAATTAACTGTTGTAGAACTTCAGCCACTTCATCTTCCAGAGTATAGGCCTGGCTCTCTGTAATCTGTTGACATACATTATTTTTTATGTACTCTGAATTGTAAACATACTGAATTTTTTAAACCAGTCTTCCATTAGTTAGTTAGTCAGCTATCTAACCTGTTTAATTGCTTCAAGGTTGAATACAGCCAAATTAGATTTGATTTCTTTTTCTGTGGAAGAAAGGACTAGATAGCTAAAACCATGGGCCCTGGTTGTGGCCTATATAGGTTATATATGGTGGAATATAGTCATATATAAACTGAAAATACAGTTAAACTTTTACAACTTCACTACAATACATTTTCATTCTTATGTTAATTCTGTTACTTGAATGCAGAATCAATTTTGTTGGTGCTTTACACAGATCTCCCTTTGAAATGCATAAGAGTTCATCATGCAAGATCATATTTAAGAAAAAAAAAAACCAAAAAAGGAAAAAAAGAGTAGGTATTGCAGTAGATACACTAGTCTGTGATATCTGGAGATTTGGAATCAAACTGAGTTTTTTGATGGGTAACAATAAGAAACACTTATTAGGCTAGGTTCTGCTGGTGTATGCCATTGTGCTTCCAGTGAAATCAAAGGCTCTACGTTGACTCACACATTAGAGGGTTGTGGCCCAGAGTCTTGCCATGACAGTGACGAGATACTTGATAAGACAAAGGAAGTAATTGAAAACAAAAAGGGAAATAAAAAAGAGAGTGTGACACTTTCATTCTCATCCTCAGTGGACTCTTGTCCACATCAGAACATACTATTACTTGCCATCTCTGGTTGCAAAACCCAGGATGCAAATAGCAAGGTTATTGCAGGGCAAGATGGATGTGCAATGGCACAAATGAGCTGAGAAAGTTGCCTAGAGCCTGACTCACTCTTTCTGGTTCAAGTCAGTATCATTAGCTTGTCAGTTTTAGGCATATTGAATTTATCCCAGTGATTAAAACAGTAAATAAGGGCGGGGGGGGGGGGCACACAAAACAATAGAACAGTTACATTAAATGATAATAGGAAACTTACTAGACCCAAATTTAGCAGCTTTGAGACAATTTTATCAAATACTCCTCTATCATTTTCTTCATAAATTCTTGTGGCAATCTTCTGGACAATATCTTCAGCAGTTAAGGGAGTGCCATCTAGTTGATGGAGACCATCTGGATCATCTAAAAGAATTACAGTTTAACTGTATAAGGACCATCTCTATTTCATTGGATTTAGATATCTTTTAAGAAATACCTGTACGTATCTTCTTTCAGCTCAACCACTCTTTTTTCCCCAGATATTTGGGTACATTTATCTGTTGTGCATTGGTATTGTATGTTTGTAAAACATCATACCAATAACAGTGCAATATGCTAAATACACAACTGGTTGTTCTGCAAAAAGTCTCTCCTTGTAAGCACAAATAAAATGACAAAGCACAATCACTTGCTATTTATAAAAGACTATTTAAATGTCATACTACTACATTGCTCCTCTATCTGCTTACATGTATCTTATTGATGCTTATATTAACCATATGACTTAGAACAAGACAGGTGAGAACATGGAAAATATTGTTTTTTTTCCTCTTTGGATTTCAGCAAATTAAATATTTAATCTTGCAATCCTTGTCCACTCAGGTTATATCAATTTGAAAGTAAATAAGGTAAGCAGACTTTGATTATGACCATGAACAGCATACTTTGGTATAATTAAATAATACCTTAAGGCAAATCCAGCTCACCTTACTCCAGGGACTCACTATACCCACTGAAGTCAATGAATTTTGCCTGTGATTAAAGCAAGCATAATTTGGATCTGAATATTTTTTCCTTCTCCGCTATGTGATAAATAACAAATGTGCTAGTAAGACAATTAATATATGGAAAAATCCCTGTATATTAGTTAATTCTATAAAAATAATACTTAGAGTGTACTTTCTTTTCAGTTACTGAAATGTACTTATGTTTATTTGAAAACATAGCTTACAAGATATGATATCCTCCTGCCCCTGAATCTGACAGCTATACTAAACATATACAGATTACGTATTTGGAGTGGATCCATGGAAGTGGACTGTGAAAAGTGTCACTGACCATGAGCTTCTCTATACTTGTGTGTCAAGTTGCAGAAGATGTTAGGTAATAAGTTTCTAAACTAAAAACCAGTTATTAAAATTACAGTCCAGTGATGAGAATGGTCCATTTTTAGGTAGATGATTGAATGATTCATGACTGCAATAACTTGCATGAAAAATCCAACCTAAATGTTACTGAAAAGTTGAAATACCTTGAAATTTATAATCCAGCCCACTTTTAGTGGAGTCATAGTCATCCACGAGCCTGCGGTTCTTGGTGGAGTCTGCATCATCAAGGGCCAGTTGTTGCTCATATAGGGAGCTTCTAATTGATGCCCTCTCCTTTTCATTTCTCTCTTTTTCTGCTACTGACTGTAGCAGGTTCAAATCATCAGCAAAGGAATAATTTCTGAATTCTGGCTTATTTTCTGGAAAATTTATTAACACACACATGACATGTAGTCTCAGACCTCTCAGTATGCTACTGTGTAGACTTGAAGAATTAGCAGGAAAAATGGTTTACCTGTGGAGACTGTTTTTCTGATCTTGTCTGTCTCAGCTTCAGCAATCTGGTGTATGAGAACAAATCCAAAATGGGAAGAATGAGTGCATTTTACCACATGTTCTTTATTCACCTTCACACAATAGAATGTATTTTCTTCATACTATTTTAGGAAAAGTTTTACCGCACCCTTTATTTAGGAGTCAGGGGATATTTGCCTTATTAAGATGTGCAGGATCAAGCTCTTGGGCTTTTTTGTTTGGTTTGGTAGTATTCTATCCTGGAGTCACAGATAGACTTGGCAAAGTTATAATTTATTGTAGCACTGCTTATTGTAGGAGGTTGATTTTGCTTCCCTTCTTCAACCCAAACTTCCACTGATTTCAGTTAGATTCTGCGGGAAAAGCTTCTTTGTGTTGTTTTGGAGACAACAGAACAACCTATTTTTGTAGGCTGGTAAAACTACATGCTGTTTCTTAGCTATTATTGAAACTAAGACATTTCATGCCCAAAGCCCATCAATGTTTATTTTCCTTACATACTCTTTGTTAATCTGGTTGTTAAGCTACTAACATTCTCATCAGTGTGACAAGTGAAAGCTTAGAAAATAACATTTACTAACTTATAAATTCAGTGAATATTTTGATCATTTTCATTTTACCTACCTGTTCCTCCAAAGGTCTCTCTACACTTAATTGTCTGTTGTGAATAGCTTTATCTAGAATAAATAGATATATATACATTCAGTTGTGGAGGCATACACACATACACAGAGGCAGAATATTAAAAAAATCACCATCTTCTTCCTAAACACTTGCATTTAAAGTGATGTCAGTTATACATCCATACAAAACAAATCCAATGCCTCTGGCATGGGGAAAAAACAAGGCTAACTCTTTAAATTAGGAGGACAAAAATAGTTTGTCCTTTTTTCCCCCCCAGGAAAGAAATGTGCCAGAAAGGTACCACATGCTGGGCTTCCCCTGTGCTCTCTGATCTGAAAACCCACACATGCATTTTAAAAACGTGTGTAAGAGCTTGACTAAAATAGCCAGAGGATAATCAGATTGTTGTAACCAGGAGATTAAAAGATCTGTTACATCCACAATAGGACCACAGTAAGAGAGACTTGAAAACTGCTGCAGAACAGATACCAGGGCCGTCACAAGAGAAGCAACTGTGAAATAAAGAGCCTCTCCCTCTTCTTTCACCTCCTAGCTCGAAGTAAAAGATCAGATCATTCCTCCAGGGCTGGAGAAATACCACTTGAGCGCCAATTGAGAGAGAGAGAGAGAGAGATGGCGAAAGGGAGAAAGAAAAGAATTGAGAGAGAGAGAGAGACAGAGAAGTTTTTGCTTTTCCTTCTTGTTTCCACGTAAAAGTTGTCCCATCCCAGTGCAAATAGGCTGAGAAGCCACCTACCTCTGTTCCCCTCGGGCTTAGGGAAGCCGTGAACGTGGCCCACAGTCAATGACAGCACCTGAATCACAACCGCCAGCTTGAGGACCATCCTGGTGTTGTCCAGCAGGCCGGCAGTGGGCTGTGGCGGCTGGGTGGAGGCAGCCTGGCCGCGGGGATCGGAGATCGGGCTGGTCCGGGCTTCTCGCAGCACCGGGGCTGGGCTGATGAGCGCTGCCCGAGCCGGCTTTGTGCGCGTGTCCTCAGCCCCGAGCCCGCAACGCCCGCCCCGGGTGCCGCAGCTGCGGCGGGAGCTGTCCAACCCCCTGGTGCTGAAGTCCCAGGAGCGGCGCCGCTTGCTGCACGGCTTGCGGGCGAGGGCTAGGTGCGCGGCTGCTCAGCCCCTTTTCTCCTTCCCGAGCAGGGAGGGATGAGCCAGTCCCTGTTGATATCCTCGGACGGGGACGGGAGGGGAGGAGCCGGGGAGGGAGATTGCGGCGGGAGGAGCATGCGTACACCACCC
>NW_005841888.1:654792-664458 GCF_000455745.1 Alligator sinensis | reverse complement strand
CCGGGGCTGGGGCTGGGGCGGGGCACGGCGCTGCAGGCTCCCGGCTTCCCCTCCCGTCCTGTAGGAAACAAGATCATCGCCCCCCCCAGCTCCTGCAGAGGCGCCGCTGCCATTGCTCGAGCCCTGTGGGAAAAGGTCAATCCGATGCACAAGGCATATGATTCAGGGGCAGCATGCTTTCTTTCCGGGAAGCATGGAGAGAGGTTAAATATCACGGTTTGATTGTAGGGCGATCTGTGGGAGAGGGTCCGAGGCGCAATCAGGACTATTCCACCTATCATGCTATTCCACCTCCACCCCCGACTGCTTGGTTCGGGGTCAGCACAGAAGCAGGATGTTAGACAGGATTTTTACTCTTTAAAGGAGACAGCCACTCCCGTGTAGTAGCTTATAGGCCCCTTAAATCCCGCAGAAACCATCTGAACAGCAATGAAGGCATAGACCTCAGTGACTCCTGTTAGTGGGCAGGGCATCGCCAAAAGTTTAAGGACAGCATGTCTTGCCCTTGGTGTTTTGAAGAACAATAGCAATAATAGTTATTATAACAATCCAGGAATGCTAATGAAAAGAAAACAAATCTAAAGAATAATTATGAATAGTCGGACACATTATTATAAGTGTAAAATTAAATTAAGGCATGACACATACAGAACCACTCTGAGTCCCCTGAGATTTTAGGAATACATTTCCTCTCTTCACTTTTAAGTTGGAACAAAAGGTCAGTGTGAGGTGTGTGTACAGCAGCTGTATTTCAGTACTAACTAGAATCTTAAATGAGACCATTGGGTCTGCCTGAAAAATGGGAGATTAATTATGATGCCATTTTAATAAAAGGCCTCACATTTTGTACCTGCAATTAACTGTGGATGCAAAATTGCAGGTATACTTGAAAGAATTTCAACAATAACTACCTGATTGAATTTCAATAGTTCACAGGGTGACAGCAGACAGAATTTCTGGCTAAAGAACCCTATTTTAGAAACACACTGTTGGTAGATCTACTAACTAATATGTGCCTTCAGTTCTGAAATCTGAGAACAGAGAAGGCAGTTGAATTGTTCAATCTCCAGTCAGTTTGCACTAGTCATTAATATAGAAATACCAAGGGAATATGCAAAAGTATAAAAATAGTAATAATCCAATCTGTAATGTAACCATTATTTCTCTATTGCAATGGCCCTTTATAATAAACAATGTTTTCATTCAGTTTTAACAGAACAGTAGTAATCATGGCAGAAACTTTGAGGTATATAAAATTCCCTGCTCAGACAGAACAAGTGAAAAGGACTGAACACTGTTAAATACACTTGTTCTGCAAGAGATCTTCCCTGTACTATAGCTCCCTCTGTTAATACCATTTTAGGAACTGCTCCAGTGTTAGGAATGATAGGTAATTTGTCCCCAAATACCTTAAGTTAGACCATAGAAACATACACCAATGCCATGCAGCCTGCAGAGAAGCTTTTACATTAAAAAAGCCTCTCACCATTTAATTAAATTGCACCTTAATGGCACTTCAGTAGTAGATATTCTCTCTCGTACATTCCACTGCCATCTTTAGCATATATATCACTAGGAATCACTGAATTATGCCTGGGCTAAATGCCTAGTGTTAGTGAGATTGAGATCAATTCCAAAGTCAATGCATCTTGAGTTTCTCTCTCAGGATTGGGCTAGTGATCATACATCAATTCTTTCCCTTCTGTACTGACTTTTTCTAATGGTTCTAAAAATGCAACTCCCTGAAAAGGCAGTATTTCCCTTTCCCTTTTTAACTTCTCCACCTTTTTGCCTTCCCCCAATTTCATATCCACCCTATGCAACAATACCCTGGACAAGACATATGTCAAACTGAATTAGTCATTCAAATGGAAAAACCACCAGATGCCGTAAAAGGGACACATTTACTTTCAACGTGTACTACAAAATTTACTACAAAATTCCTGAAATAGTGAGGTCAGAAAAGAGACTGTAAATAGCAATTATCCTACAATGAAATACAATGCAGCTGTAATGAAATAGCCTTTTAAAAACAAGTCTCACACATGACGGATGTTGTTATTTCTGCAGGGCTAAACTATCTCCCTTTGTGCCAAGGCCGAGTAGCTGGATGTGAAAGAAACCCTCACCCAGCAACCATGGAGTGACAGTGAGTTTGTTATACAGCTCCTCTTGGAGCCCTTGAGGCTGCAGTAGTTATTACTATTCCTGAAGTTTCACTCCTGATACGTGTGTGCGTGCATGAACAGCTCCCAATTAAAGCCTGGCATAAAACTTCAGGTGCAAATAATGCATAAACTCAATCAGGCGAATTAGGCTTCTAAATGTGCGCTGTGTAGGCACAAATAATTGAACCAGTTGTTAACTGCCTGCAGTACTGGGGGCTGCTTTTGAACATTTGGCCCAATGTTCTACACTATGAGAATAATAAACATACCTGACAATATACCTACAATGGTCCACTAAATAACTATAAAAAACATATTTAAGCATCAGAGTGAGGAGTGCACTACATGAAATTACCACCTTATTTTTCAATACATCTTTGACTTTACTTGGTCTCAGCTGTTTGTTTTGCAGATAAAAGTAAGTTCTTTTTTTAATTACTTCCCCCTCCTCCTCCTCACACTGTGGAGCTGATACAGCCAAGGGCATGAACTGGATTCTGTTTTGGCTCATGCATTATCAAAGTTCCTATTGCAGACCTGTTTATTTCTAAAAACAATACATAAGCCAGAAAGAAGACAACTTGACTGTCAGATGTTGGAACAAATTTAAAGAAACAGTAATTTAAAAATTCAAATGTTTTACATGTAAAATCAGTATTGTTGATACAAATTCATGGAATGGTTTGCTCGTATTTTTGGAGCTGCTTGTTCTGATATAATCACACTTCCAGGTTTTACATTTAACAAGAAAAGCAATAATGGGAGAACATACCTTGCATGCAACATCAGCTGTTTTAGATTTTGAAAAATTTTGACCTGCGCATGTTTAATTTCTTTCTCTTAAGGCTTTACTAACAATATATTTGTGCACTGCACATTCTTGTCACTTAAAGGGAAAGAAATGCATTGTTGGAAAGTGCTATTAGCCATCTTTATCTGAAGCATTGTTAATAGAAGTATCTATAACCAGCTCATCTTTCAGGAAGCTTGGACATCACAGGTAAGCTACTGATCCTGCCAATACTTATGCCTATGTTTAATTTTGTGCTCTCTGAGTGTTCCAACTGACTTCAGTGAACTAGTTCACAGTAGGTAAAATGAATCATGCATGTAGACTGTTGCACAATTGAGAAGGTATTGTAAATTCTTCTCTGGTAGTAATACAACTAACCAGTTTTAAACTTTTAGATTCAGCTAGTTTTGCTCACATTTTCTAGGAGAAAAAAAACCTTTTGGGCTGAGAGAGAGAAGTTGCAATTTCAATCGAAGAGGAATTTGAGAAAATAATTTATTTAAAAGGGTATGCGTGGGTACATGCTCAAAATTTAAACTTAGATAAATGTAGTTCTGCCTACACCTGCTACCTTAAGCAAGATGATTAACTCTCATGGATTTCAATAGGACTATACTTTCCCCTTCTTTGCAGTTCATCAAGCGAAAAAGCTTTCAAATTTGTGTGCAAAAATGTATCAAGGAAAATGTGAACATCTCTTGTCACAACTGTCTTTTTAGGTGCTGACAGATATGCAAGTCCCTGCTCTAACTCATGCTGCAGGGGTTTAGGTTGTAGCCGTGTTGGTCTAAGGATATAGGCAGACAAGGTTCCTTGGGTGAATTTGATATCTTTTATTAGACCAACCCAAATGGTTGGAGAATAGTTATTAAGCAAGCTTTCGGGTTCAAAAACCCTTCGTCAGGCTAGGGAAGCTGCAGCAGTTGGTGTGTGCTCTTCCTGGATGGAATGAAAAGTAAAGAAGCCAGGGGCTGGGCTGGGCTGGGGAGTCAGTTGCCAGGCAGGTTATAATGTATCAAAAATCCAATGTCTACGTTTAGTCCCTGATCTCTAGTATCCAGGAGGTTGATGAAATGGAGCTCATAGGCTCGTCTCTGGGATGTGTTGTGTAAATTTCCCTTGAGGATCAGGACTGAGAGATTGGAGAGAGAGTGGCCCTCCTGTGAGAAATGTGCCCCCACCGATAATTGGGTGTTTCTGTCTTTGATGGATTTCCGGTGTGCGTTCATTCTGGTGTGCAATTGTTGTCTGGTCTCTCCTACATATCTTCCATCAGGGCATTTGGTGCATTGGATGAGGTATACTACATTCCTGGAGGTGCAGCTGTAAGATCCTGGGATGCTGATGGCTCTGTTGTGGGGTGGAGTAATTGTGGGGGTGGTGGAGATGTGGGGGCAGGTTTTGCATTTCTTGTCATGGCACGGTCCAGAAATTCAACAGTCACCATCCCTCCATCCGACTTTCTTTAGAATACTCCAACACCAACATCCCCTTTTTAGACACAAGGATCAGTATCCAGAAGGGTAAAATACAGACCACAGTATACAAGAAACCCACAGACCAACATACATATCTGCACAGAACCAGCAATCACCCGAAACACACCAAAAAAGCAGTGATATACAGCCAAGCCCTCAGATACCACCGCATCTGTACTGAAGAGAACACCCGGGATTGCCACCTCACCAATCTTAAAAAGGCTTTCACCCAGCAAGGACACTCCTCCAGAGAGGTAGATCGCACGTTTGAAAGAGCCACCTGGATACCACGTGAAGAACTGCTGCAGTACAGAAGAAAAACACCCACAAATCGCACACCGCTGGTTATGACCTATCACCCATCCCTTGAACCTGTACGGAAAATCCTCAAAAAATTGCAACCCATATTAGAAAAAGACCCTATTCTTAAAAAGATCTTCCCAGAGCCACCCATCCTAGCCTTCAGACAAGCACCGAACCTCGCCAACCTCATCACCAGAAGCAAACTTCCTCAACCCCAGAACACACCAAAAGGATCCAGACCGTGCCATGACAAGAAATGCAAAACCTGCCCCCACATCTCCACCACCCCCACTATTACTACACCCCACAACAGAGCCATCAGCATCCCAGGATCTTACAGCTGCACCTCCAGGAATGTAGTATACCTCATCCAATGCACCAAATGCCCTGATGGAAGATATGTAGGAGAGACCAGACAACAACTGCGCACCAGAATGAATGCACACTGGAAATCCATCAAAGACAGAAACACCCAATTACCGGTGGGGGCACATTTCTCACAGGAGGGTCACTCTCTCTCCAATCTCTCAGTCCTGATCCTCAAGGGAAATTTACACAACACATCCCAGAGACGAGCCTATGAGCTCCATTTCATCAACCTGCTGGATACTAGAGATCAGGGACTAAACATAGACATTGGATTTTTGATACATTACAATCTGCCTGGCAACTGACTCCCCAGCCCAGCCCAGCCCCTGGCTTCTTTACTTTTCATTCCATCCAGGAAGAGCACACACCAACTGCTGCAGCTTCCCTAGCCTGACGAAGGGTTTTTGAACCCGAAAGCTTGCTTAATAACTATTCTCCAACCATTTGGGTTGGTCTAATAAAAGATATCAAATTCACCCAAGGAACCTTGTCTGCTCTAACTCATGGCACTTCACATAAAGTGCCATGAGTTAAGAGACCCTCCCTAGTCTGTTGAGGTAGCGGGAGGAGAAATCAAGCTCCATTTTGGAGCCAGTCCAGCAGAAGAGTCTGCCTGCAGCCTCTCTCCCCTAACGCCCCCCCACCAGCTGTGGTGCTGTCTGCATGGAGAGAGGGGGAGGGAGCTGCAGGCTGGGGTTTTCCTGATCTGAGCTGGAGTGGGAAGCATTTGGGGAGGCACAAGACGGTGGGGGGGCTCCAATCCACCCCCACCTTCCAGCTCAGGTTGGGCAAACCCCAGCCTACAGCTCCCTCCTTCTCCCTTCTCCCCTCTTCCTTCTTGCAGACAGTACTGGGGGCAGGCCTCAGCCCCAATCATACTGACAACTGGCCTTAGGGACCAGAAGTTCCTTAAGGCACTCACATTGGAGCACCTTCATCTGAACCCTCATTAGATGAGGGTTAATTTGTCATGCAGTCAGCCACTTTTAAAGTACTCTGCACCCATGCATGTGTGTCACGGCATGGCCGTAGAGTGCTTTCGTGTAACAAATGTCACTTCCATCAGGGCTTTTTATGCAAGACCAAGAAAAGCCTGGTCTCTGAGATAAGATAGGGATGACTAAACAAAAAGTCCCTTTTCCTTAAAGGGATGAAATCTATACTGAGGTTGCCAGTCAAGCATTGTGATTACTTCCTGCATGTCTGAATGTCATTGCTCTCTTGGTGCATGCTCAGTTCCACCCTTAGCGGCTTCTGTGGAAGCCTTTGTCCATATATAGGCAGACAAGGTTCTTTGAGTGAATCTGATATCTTTTATTAAACCAACTTAAATAGTTGGAAAACAATTATTAAGCAAGCTTTTGGGTTCAAAAACCCTTTGTCAGGCTAAGGAGGATTCAGCAGTGGGTATGTGATCTTCCTGGATGGAATGAAAAGTAAAGGATGAAAGTGGGGATGAAAGTGGAGAGATACCTGGGGAATCAGATGTCAGGCAGGTATCCCCACTTTCTTCCCCCTTCTCTCTTTTCCCCCCCTGCCAGCCTGTCTCTTACCCATTGACTCCTCAATCTACATTTTCACTGACTACCTGTCTTGTATGCATACCAGCCCAGCCTCTGGCTTCTTTACTTTTCATTCCATCCAGGAAGATCACATACCCACTGCTGAATCCTCCTTAGCCTGACAAAGGGTTTTTGAACCCAAAAGCTTGCTTAATAATTGTTTTCCAACTATTTAAGTTGGTCTAATAAAAGATATCAGATTCACCCAAAGAACCTTGTCTGCCTATGTCCTTAGACCAACACAGATACAAACTATACCCTTGTCCATATATAGGCATAGGAAGTCATTACTGTTGTATTTCAGGGCAGACCTGGGGCACAGCCAAAGCTTGACAAAGAAACCAAGAGAGAGTTTTGCCAACAGAAATCAGGATGAAATCCTGTAAGTGCGAGGCTACTGATGACAATGAAGTTTCTGCTTACCTAGCAGCTATTGTCATTTTAACTCCTGTTAAATTGTCCCTAAATGTAATCATATAAATAAATTCAATTTTGGGGAAAAAAATCAATACTGTGCTGGGGGGGGAGGTGGGGGGGAGGAATGGTATCTGAAGACAGCCAGACTCAGGAGTTTTGGGGCTTTCTCTTTATTGCCACAAATGTTACTTTTCATGGATAAGAAATCCTAGGTTCAATTTAAGAGAGGAATAACAACTGGCAGCAATGCAAAGGGTATATCCTGCTTTTTTAAATTCATACGAGTAATACTTTCTCGTGTGAGTAGGAGTATTTCAAGGAGCATAAATAGTTCCTTGGAATAGTAAGAACTCCTGGACATTACTTGGGGCTTAGATCTTTCTCTTTCTTCCAGATTCTGGCTAAAAATTACAATCCTGCCTCATTCTTATCCACCCACAATGCTGCTGCAGAGATAATTTTTCCCAACTTGGGACCATGTCACCCTTTTCTTGGCATTTTTCATATCATAAGCAACTTGTTGAGACCATTCATGACCTATTATCTCTTCTTGATTACAGAGATTTTGACTCTCTCCAGCCATCAGGTGATGCCAGCCTCATTGCCTACTTGTTGAACTTACAAACAAGCACCTTTTTCCTCTGTCCCATGGTGCCTCCCATGCTTGGAAAGAACTCTCCATAAACTTCAACAAATCTATCCTATTGCCTCCCTTCAAAATCCCCCTTAAAACTCTCCTTTTTTCATGATGTCCACAAACCATCTGAAACTGGTTATGCTGTTATGGTACCAAGATCCTCACCTCTTTCTAACTGACCAATATTGGTCTCACAGTTTTCTCATTTTCTCCACATCTGTTCATGTCTAATCATCTATTTCTTTTCTTATACTTACACTGTAAGACATTAAAGGTGAGGACTCTTGTGGCACAGTCCAGGATGCTCGTGACACAGCCCAGCACAACAATCAGCTCTTGGTCCATTACAAGGATCCCAAAGTACTACAACACCACAAATAATCATTTTAATAAATGTTTGCAGGTTCAAAGTCAGAGACTAGTTAAAGAGAAAGCATGGCAGCTATCACACTGTGGATGTTGGGTCAGATCCTGCATACATTAGGATGGCACGATGCATTGCTGGCATAACCTTTGAACTCTCTGGATCCTGGGGCCCTTCAGTGGCAAGAAGGGTCAATTCCCTTGCATAGGAGAGAGCAGGCAGAAGCCTTAACTTCCACTAAAAGGTGTGCCACAAATTCACATCTGCAGTCAAACGCATGGATTTTGGATTGGTTTCCTCAGTCATCTATGGACTCATTGATGATTTCCCTATTTACTGGAAGACTGTCATCCTCCTATCGAGGGACTGGCACTGCTGGACACAAATTAAGTTCTGCACCCTATTGGAGTGTCACTGATCCTCTTCTTCTGCCTAATCTGCTGTTCTGCTTTCTGTTCCCTGCCTCCTCTCCAACCTGTCCGTACCACAAGAGATCATCTATACCACGTGCCACATGTTAGCCAGCCTTGTGCTAGTCAATCCCTTTATTCTCCTTAGGTCAGCTGGAGGCAGGTGGCACACAAATTTCCAGTTTCATGATAGTGGAGGTTCCTTCTTACAGGGAAGTGATTATTGGAGGTTCAAAAGTTAAAGTTGACTGCTTAACAACAGTGACAGCAAGGATCTAGTAGTATAAGGTATTCCACTCCTTGCTTATTCTATATGTCCTTGTATTGACAAAAAGCATCAATTAGTTTAAAAACAAGATGGGAGGTGAGTTTAAACATAAAGAAACTCTCCTTCGGTTAATCCAGTGATTCTCAACCTGGGTATCGCGGCACCCTGGGGTGCTGTAAGATCCTTTCAAGAGTGCCACAGGGAGCCATGCAACGTTAGTACTGTTAGGTGTACAAACACGATTCACAAGATAAACCCAGAGGGCACTTCTACACGTGCTCCCACACGCTCTGATTAGACTCAGTCGAGCCTGCAGGAGCGCTCTTACCCGAACGCGCCACGCGCTGCAGCGCCTCGTGTCTTCAGCATCCCGGCGCTCCCAAACAGCAGCAGGGGCGCTTTTAAAACTCATCAAATGACCTTTAGTTAAATCACTCCTGCCATTTGGAAACACGGGATGCTGAATACATGAGACGCTGCGGACGTTTTAATGAGCGGCTCTGCAGAGGTGCTCTCCACCCTGCACCCTGGAGCACATGTATAGGTGCCCAGAGATTTCAAACAGGAATCCATAGTGTTACAGGCACCCAGGTCTGCTGGGGTCTTCCCGCGTTCTTTGCACCAGATGGATTGCTGTTATTTTTCTGTTAAAAAACAGAACGAAAACAGCATTTTCCGTCTCATGTTTTAATAAATTGAGATTTGGGAGGTGGGTGGGGGGGGGGGGGGGGGGGGGGGGGCTGAGTCTGAAAAGGTTGAGAAGCACTGAGTTAATCAATCAAGGTTCAGCTTTCTGGTCACGTTTCTGCACTATAATTCACTGTAGGCGGCGGCAGACGTCTTTGGCGGGGCGCGCTTAGCTGCACCGCACAGCCCTGGCTGCCGGGCCCTCACTCG
>NW_005841888.1:648882-654203 GCF_000455745.1 Alligator sinensis | reverse complement strand
TCCGCGGGGCTTTGCCTCTGGTCCAAATAGTCGCGGACGGGCGTGGTGGGGGAACGTTTCTCGGCAAATTGCTGAGGTGGCTCGGCCAAGCCCTGCCTCTGCTCGCCCAGCTCGGGGAGGCCTGTTTCCTGGGCTGACTGGCTGGCGGGGCCCCAACGCGTGTCCCCCGCGCCAGACTCTGAGCCGACATTGAGGAAAAGGCGCGGCACTTCCCAGGGGCAGTGGAGTTGTGTAGCGTTGGTTGAACATGGAAGCGCTGTGCGCCGCTCATCAAACGTTACTTCGAAATCTAGAGAAACATGGGCAACACAGCCTGCTGCAGCACGCTGCGAGCACGCGAGTTGGTTACCTTTGGTCACTGCCCGGCAGCGGCTCAGCCGTATAGCAGTAGGGGTCAGTAGCCATATCTTCATTCTAAAGTTCTTTAAACCACCAGCCCTTCTGCATCTTGTCCTTTTTTATCACTCGTAACATGGTCCATAAAGCCACGTGTAAAGCGTCTTTAGGGTTGTCTAGTCAAATGTTGATTCTGCAGGGGTATTATCTTGTTCTGCCCCAAGCACAGAACCTTGCATTCTGTGCCGTCGGGCAACTCCTGATCCTCCTAGGTAGCTGATTACTTTGTTTATTTCATTCTTGAAGCAAGCGGCCCCCGATCCCCGTCAAAGCCCAGTGCGGCTCTGTCTGATTACATCAAGTGGAACCGGCCATGCCAGGATGAGCAACTTTTGCTGCTGATAAATTGTCAGGGAGTTTTAGCAGTTAATCCTTTCCAATCACTGTAATGAGGCCCAAGCCTCTGTCACGGCCAACAAAGTTGTCTGGAAATGTCAGAGCTTTATGGTAGGAATCTTAATACAGGGAACAAGGAGACTGGAAGATTCTCCCAGTCTCCAGCAGTTCCCAGTCTGTGGTACGGGTACCACCAGTGGTGTGCGTTAACAGATTTATTATAATTATATGACAAGAATTTGCTGGCGGTACTAAAGGTTTTATCATTTTAATTTGGTGGTGTGCAATCTGCCAGAGTTTGAGAACCACTGATGTAAAACATTTTGAGAGAATTTGAACAGGTTTTCCTTTGCATTGTTGAGTTTTGTTTATCCTTTCTTTCACCATAGTAATTATGTAAACTTTAAAAATGTTTAATCTTTTATAGGAAGAAGAGAAATTAATCCAGCAGGAACTAACCAACTTGAAAGCAACAGTTTCTGCTCCCACTACAACACTTGTAAGTTTCATAAGAGGTTTTCTTAATGGTAAACTGAATGAGAATGGCAGTGTGCACAGTTTGCCAGGTAGCGTGCACTTCTGAGCGTGGTCTACACCAGAAAGATTTTGTATTATGAGCACCACTGAAATAACCTTCTGTACTTGTTATGCAGCTGCATGTCCACGCCCAAGTTTTTGTTCTGGTGTTGAACCAGAGAGAGCACCACTGGTGTGGTTGTGCTCGTCTAGAATTGTTCTTGTTTAGAAGTTTTGTCACCATTGTCCTCTGAATATGATCATTCTATATAGGCAACCCCTGCTTAACACTGCTTTGCTTAGCACTATTTTGCTATAACACTCATTTTAAATTCATACCTGATTCCACTTAGTGCTCAGTGAGCTTCTTTATAATGCTTGTGGGCATCAAGCAGGGAGCATATACCAGCACCACAGCACATTGGTAGCCTACAACCTCTTTGTGCAATTTAGCCTGCCTGCACCCAGGCCAGGTGCAGCAAGGCTATGACTCGCGCTGTGACTCGCTCTGGGGAGCCCTGGATGCTGCGTCCCACTCCCGCCACCTGGAGTGGCCGTGGTCGTGGCTGTGGCTGTTACTGCCCCCCTGCCCCCACCCCACTTCCTGGCATGGAAGGACACCAACAGCGCCGACTCTGTGGCCCTGGCGGGTAGCAATGGCATGGTGACAGCAAAGCTGGTCCTGTGCTACCAGGTGGTCAAGTCGCTGCTGCTGGGCACCTTGGTAAATTGTATTTATTTACATTAATTCCTGTGGGAAAGTGGGTTTCACTTAACACTGTTCCGCTTAACACTGGGTTTTTTTGGGAACCAGTTAAGAGCGCTAAGTGGGGGTTGCCTGTATTGCACTTTTAGGGTATGGATTCACACATTTGAAGCTGTTTCAAAAGAGGAGTGTTTCAACAAGGCAGCAGCAGTTGGAGGAAAAGTGTTGTAACTGAGGTGGTTTTGCTACATTTGTATTATTCCCAGCTTGTCCCCACATAACAATTAGAACATAACAGCTGCTGCCCTTTTGAAACGGCTTCAGATGTACTTTTGTTCATACCCTTAACATAGACAGGAAAATCGGGCTTTGTATTGCAGATCAGTAAAGATGCAAATTGTCTGCTTGCCTAGTTCATGCTTATTTATGTCACCTCAAAGTATTGGGGGTCTCATCTGCCAGGTTGCCTGCCATAGGCTATAGTGCAGTATAGCAGCGTAGTAAACCAATTGTTACAGCTCTCAAGCGCAAGTCTGTGAAGCTGCTGCACTTAAAACAGTTCTCTCTTTACAGTAGCATACACTGCCACTGTATGTATGTTTTAGCACGGGGCCTTTTAGTACAGTTTCATGTTACAGAGCTATATTTAATTTGTCATTTCTTACTGCCTTTTACATAGTGTGAACCACTACTTTGTAAAGCTTATGATGGAGGCATTATTTTATTTGGGGAGTCTAATTTTGTTTCGTGTCTGTGGTTTATTTTTCTCTTACTGTAAGCCACTTAGCCTTTTAGATGACAGGGAGGTATCTAAATCCTAAATAATAGTAATAAAATAATAATAATGGGCCCCTACTGTTTGTGGTTGCACTGACCCCTTTCCTCTCATAGATAATAAAATAAGTGATTTTGAAATATTTTGTGGTTTCGTGGGTGTGGTTGTCCTATCTTTGGACAGTTCCTGTGGTATATTTTTTAATATCCATTATGGTCATAATTAATTTTGGTATTGATTGAACAGATGCTAGTTGTAATCAGATAATGTGATCTTTATGTATGCAATATGATGGAGTTCTGCTGTAATTTAATTTTCAGTTATTATGAAACATTAGCAGTATTAGTTCACCTTATTTTGAAAGAAGAGAGTTCAGAAATGTTAAATTTTTATTATAGGATAGATACTGGTTTTTATCTGTCATGTCAACATCTGTTACTTGAGTTCATTAGAGCAGTGAAGTGGAAAACAACACTCGCAGCTAGTCTAATATTCTTAACATTTCATTTTTGGTATTTCAGAGACTGATGAAAGAATGTATGGTGAGACTTATTTATTGTGAAATGCTAGGATATGAGTCCTCCTTTGGCTATATTCATGCTATCAAGTTAGCGCAGCAAGGAAACCTGCTAGAAAAAAGAGTTGGTATGTATATTCCATATCTGTTATGTCTTAATACTTTTTCTCAAATCGTTACAAATATCCTTATGAGTAGAGTGAAAATCATGATAAATACTGGAACTGACTAAACGTTTTCTCCCAATTTTTTAAATATTCTTTTTCCCTTATTGAAAGACAAACCCAGATTTAAAAACTGAAAAGACAAATTTATTTGAACTTTATACTGATTGTGGGGGTGGAATGTCATGAATTCTTTTCTGCTTTTTAATTTTTTTTTTTTTTTGTTTTTTAGTAAACACTAAATTTTTTTTTTTTTTGTTCTTTAGTAAACACTAGGTATACACAAGTATTTTCATTTAGAAGAGATTTTAGAGGCATCAGCTTGAAAATTAATTTCAGTCTGGAAACATTGGTTCCAATTTCCATAAATAACCGACTGTAACTGGAAGATCAAATGTAAAATTATTCATTCATTATTATTCACTATTCAGCCAGAGGGCTTCCAAAAGCTGAATGTTGTTCTTCTAACATTTAACTGTATTAATAGTTTCATAGGATTTTACTGAAAGCTGAACATATCTTTATAAAGTGGCCATCTTCTCTCCTGCCTTTCTACTCACAGGTCTCCTATATTAAGGCCAGCTTGTAACAAAAGTGATGATGAGACAGCAAATGACTAGAGCACAAGCGCAGAAGTGTGTGAAGGAATCTGATAGTCTCATAAAGACTTCCCCTCTTGCATCTGTGAAATCTTTTTATCAGCTGGTTGACACACTAATTTTAGCACACCCAAAGAACTGTGCATGATATGTCATGCTTTGGTTTTGATTTGACCTGCACAGCCAATTAGGTGAATTCATAACTTGATTTTTGGTCTGGATTAGTATGTCAGTGTATTTACCCTCTTGTCTACAAATCAATAAAAGACTCTCACTTCCTTGGGATAATTAGCTGAAAAACATTAATTACGACTTTGAAACTGCTAAGCTTGCCTAATATTGTATTGGCATCCATTACTTGTTACTAATGAATTTTCTGAAATGATGAATTTTAAAAAATGGAAAATTTCCCATGGAAAAATAAAGCACTGGAAAATTTTCTGTTCCACATCTCTGCCCAGGACTGACCCATGGGGTATCTGCTTGATTCCGGCTACCAATTAGATATCAAGGCATTGATTACTACCCTTTGAGCCTGATGATCTAGCCAGTTTTCTATCCACCTTGCAGTGCTCTTGTTGAGCCCCAGCTCAAGTCTGGGATCGTGCCCGGTATGCAAAAGCCGTGTATCTCATTTACATACATGTGTTTCATTAGCATACTTTTTCCCCACCTAGGGGTGTGATTTTTAGTATTTTAATGAGCCCTTTAACCCAGTACTCTTTCGTCTTTTGTTTTCAAGCCCCCTTTATCCGAGACTGTCTCCTCCTTATCATTGCAGATGGGCATTTTTCACATAGCATTCTCTTCTTCTTATTGTCTCCGAGTAGAGGTTTCTAGGTCCCGCCTTACATTTCCCCCCTTTGGAGCATTTTTAAGTATTATTATAATTGCTCCATTCAATTTGGTTTAACACAAATCTAGTATCATCAGCTTTCTTTGTTTGTAAAATCATTTGATTTACCTTAGGCCTGAAGATAGATATAAAACAGGTAAGCCATTGGATACAGCAGCAAACCATGATTCCCATAATACAGAAAAAGACAACTATACTAAATAACTGTCTCAACCATCCAAAATTGGGAAGCCAGGAATTTAACCAGGAAAAGTCTAAGCCAGTTGATTCTTTTAACAGCTATGCCAATTGTTGTAAGGCACCAATTTTGTCTTCAATCAGCACAGAATTATCGGTGAGGTTGAAACAACACATTCCTTTTAAAACTTCACACCCAAGATTGTGTCATAATAAGAGATAATCAATAGCGGTTCTATTCTCCAAGACAGCGTCCCTTAATTGTTTTTGTTCAGCATT
>NW_005841888.1:612064-646124 GCF_000455745.1 Alligator sinensis | reverse complement strand
TACACCACATTACTTTGAGGTTTGAAATTAGCATCACTCTGCCCTTAGTTTCTTATTCCTGGATTCCTTGGAATGTGCTAATTATATTAGGTGGTCTGATCTTGTTATGGTTTGACCTTTAAAAAACCTGTTAGATCAGCTAATCTTGTAGCTCTGCTTATTTTTGGGGATCAGTGGTCCCATGATCAGTGCAAACAGTTAGAGTCAACACTTTGGTTAAATTGTGACAGACGAATTCCACTTGCAGGTTGCAAACTTGCAAGTTTTGCATTAGCTAATCTTAACTGCTTATACAATTGCCTAAATGCCTCCAAAAGCATATATTTATTGCTCATGATAGTAGCCCCTCTGGTTCTGGCCACCACACCTCTCTCAGCCTGTCACCTATGATTAATGTGGAGCTGGATCAGATTGCCCTGTGCCTTATCTGCATTTACATTTTTGCAGGATCCCAGGACTTGTGACAAGGACATCCAGTTCAAGTCATGAGTGAAGGGCTAATTAGCACATGGATCTTTTGTGGGGGCCTCTGGAGTACACACATCCACTGAGCAGTGCTGAGCTATGGGGTCACCATGGCTTGAAACACTGTTGACTTTGCAGGGGGCCATCTCAATAAGTTATATGGTAAATCATGAGCCTTTTGGCTTTAGTATTAGACCAGGGGATTTCAACCTGTGGTCCATAGACCCGCGGGGGTCTGCAGACTGTATCTAAAGGGTCTGTGAAAGATGACTATAATGAATCAAAAGTGTGTGAATACCCACATTTATGATTCAGAGGAGTCTGTAGCTGCATTTGAAATTTTCAAAGGGGTCTGCAGCTGCATTTGAAAAATTTTAGGGGTCCACAAATAAAAAAAAAAGATTGAAAACCACTGCTTTAGACTAATGTCACGTATACTTTTTACTACATATAAGTAAGTGCAAAAGTGCTGTTTAAGAGTGTGTTTATGGAATATCTGTGCTAAAACTCGCCACAGTTTCAAGAAAGGTAAAATGCATCAAATCTGGATGAAATAAATCTATGGGTACCCTTAGTAAATTGCCTATATGCAAATTACTGCAGGCATGTTTATTTCAGTCAGTGTTTTCAAATTTGCCTCTCACTTCAATATGCTCAGGGAGAGCAGGGTCTGACAGTAAGCGGGGGAAGGGGCTGTAGGGGGAAGAAGTTGGGGGGGGCAGAGGGCAAGGGGACCACTTGATCCCCCCAGATTTATTTTCCTTGCTGTAGCAGTGGAAGGGAGACAAATTCAAGGCAAACCTCTTATAATTAGATTCTACACCTGGAAAATTATAATACATTTATAAATTTTCCATATATAGAATCTAATTATTGGGAGGTCATCTTATATTCAGAGCCATCTTATATTTGAGTAAATATGGTAGGTGCCTAAGTCCATTTCAATGCCTACTATATTGAATAGAATGGAATTTGGCCCCTATGTGTCTATGCTGATATTATATATCAAAGCGGTCTTGGACAGTATCGATTATAAGGTGCTGTTATGCATGTGCCATACTACATACAGGGGTGTGAGACTGTCCTTTGGCATATTTATTAATTTTTGAGAAACTAAGAATTATTTCTTTGAGGTCTGCCATACCTTCTAACCAAATGTTTTACATGTTTATAGGAAGAGTTTGAGAGTTAGGGAAGTAAGGAGATGAGTTGGCCAAGTTTATATCAACCCTTGGTTGAAGATGCTGGTTCATGACTTTTAACTGAATGTGACAATTTTTGGCTGTCAATTTAGAGGCAGTGTTGAGCCCCAGCTCAAGTCTGGGATCGTGCCCGGTATGCAAAAGCCAATAAAGATACCAGGGGTGAAAGTATAAAGATTTATTGCTAGCAATACAAGGTGCAAGCGGAATAATTTCACGTAACAAGCACACCAGATCACTATTTCTAAGCATCTTTTATACAGGAGTTTTCAAGCATTCGCAAGTGTGCTTGTTTGATGATTGGTTATAAGTGTGTGACGCAAGAAGTTCTTTACTGAGCATGTCTCTATACCTGTGTTTTAGCCATGTATCTCATTTACATACACGTGTGTTTCATTAGCATACTTTTTCCCCACCTAGGGGTGTGATTTTTAGTATTTTAATGAGCCCTTTAACCCAGTACTCTGTTTCGTCTTTTGTTTTCAAGCCCCCTTTATCCGAGACTGTCTCCTCCTTATCATTGCAGATGGGCATTTTTCACATAGCATTCTCTTCTTCTTATTGTCTCTGAGTAGAGGTTTCTAGGTCCCGCCTTACACTCTCATCCAACCTGTACCTCCTTAGCTTCTTGCAAGAATGTTGTAGGAGACCGTATTAAAAGCCTTGTTAAAGTCCAGGTATATCACATCCACTGCTGTCCCTGCATCCACAGAGCCAGTTATTGCATCATAGAAGGCAATCAGGTTGGTCAGATATGACTTGTTGAATTCATGCTACCCGTTCCTAACAATCTTCTTCTCTACTTGATTAGAAATGGATTCCTTGAGGACCTGCTCCATGATTTTTCTAGGGACTGAGGTGAGGCTGACTGGTCTGTAGTTCCCTGGATCCTCCTTCCTTTTGTTAAAGATGGGCACTATATTTTCCCTTTTTCAGTTGTCTGGGACCTCCCCTGATCATTGTAAGTTTTCAAAGATGATGGCCAGCAGCTCTGCAGTCACATCAGCCAACTCCCTCAGCACTCTTGGATGCATCCTGTCTGGCCCTGTGGTCTTGTACATGTCCAGCTTTTCTAAGTAGTCCCTAACCTGTTTTTTCTCTACTGTTGGCTGCTCACCTTCTCCCCAAACTGTTCTGCCTGGTGCAGTCATCTGGGAGCTGACCTTGCCTGTGAAGATTGAGGTGAACAAGGCATTGAGTACTTTAGCCTTTTCTTCCTCATCTGTCACTAGGTTGCCTCCCACATTCAGGAAGGAACCCGCATTTTCCCTGATCTTCCTCTTATTGCTGGTATACTTGTAGAAATCCTTCTTGTTACCCTTCACATCCCTTGCTAGCAGCAACTCCAGTTGCACTTTGGCCTTCCTGATTTATCCCTGGATGCCTGAGCAATACTCTTGTGCTCCTTCCTAGTTTGTTCAAGTTTCCACTTTTGTAAGCTTCCATTGTGTGTTCTAGCTCACTGAAGAGTTCCCTGCTAAGCCAAGTTGGTCTTCTGCCATGCTTGCTAGTTTCCATGTGCATTGGGATGATTAATTCCTGCACCCTCAGGAAGGTTTCTTTAAAATACAGCCAGGTCTCCTGGACTCAGACTGGCCTCCCATGGGATCCTGTTCATCAGTTCCCTGAGTGAGTCGGTGTGCTTTTCTGAAGCCCTTACTCGGCTGATCTTCCTTTCCTTGGGATCCTAAATTCAGTCATCTTCTGGTCACTGCTGCCCAAATTGCCGTAAGTTTTAAGTCTAAATTTATAGATTCCTCTTAACTGTGGACATAGCTAGTTGGTTTTGCTTCTATCTTTTTTGAACATAGAACAACAACCTAAATATCTCCAAGCAACGAGGTTGCAAAAACTGCTATTTTTACCATTGGGATGTAAGCTGAAGTTAATGTAACTAGATATTTTTGCCCATGATTTGAGTTGATTCCTGTGGTGTTCTCTATTAAAAGTTTTTTTTAAATTACTTATTACATGGGAGTGTTGATGACTGTTTTCTGTTGTAGGTTACTTGGCTGTTTCTTTGTTTCTCCATGAAAATCATGAATTGTTGCTTCTGCTTGTTAACACAGTTGTGAAGGTAGGTTTTTTTAAGTGATTGGAGGTAAATACTACACTAAAGCTGGCAAGTCTCGTGTTCCTTTATCAGCTAGCAATGGAGTAAGGAAAATGACTATAAAAAAAGTCATAAAAAATGGATATAGCAAAATATGTCAGATTTTTATTTTGCCAAAACAGATATTTTTATATACACTGTTGACAGTTCTATATTTGAGCTTACTTGCTCCTGTATTCTTTCATTCTTCTGTAAGATCTGCATGGTTATCATGCCTTGCAGTGGGTAATTGTTTCTTGAATTCATTGTTTTAGTGCTGAAAAGCTTTTTAATTCCTCATTTTGAGTACTGTCCAGTTCCTGTTGAAGGTAGTAGAAAAGCTTTGACTCCAGTGGGAGATGCATCAGGTTCTTAACTCAGTTGTTGAGGATGCAGAATATTTTACATTAGTCAAACTTTTTTCATCACAAAAATTTTCATCACAAAAAATGCTCCCAGGTTATGGTCACTGTGCAGTGACACCTTTTTGGTTACTTTGGCTAGGTGCAGTTGTTCAGTTTCAGTCGGGGAGAATTGTTTTGTTTTTACTGGTAGACATCAGAAATGTACAGACGTTCAGGCTTTTTTCCTGGAGCAAATGCAACTGCTAGGGTCACCTTGGTCTTGAGAAGGTATAGGGGTAGCTGCTCTGCCCCCTTCTCTCTGCTGTAGATGAAGAGGTGTGGGGAGCAGCAGCCATTACTCCCTTTTTCCCAACCTGGGCAGTCCCCAGTTTCAGTACGAGACAGGCGGCTTTTCCTGCTCCCATTGGCTTCCCTTTGCTGCCTCCTTGCCCAGCTGAGTGGTGGGGCAGAGAGATAAAAGCCAGCAGCAGCTGGGTCTCGGGCTCTGGCTTTTAAATTGCTGCCCTGCCCGCTTGATGGGGCAGCAAGGGGTAGTCAACAGCTGGGTGGGGAAAGTCTCTGCATGGTTGTCTCTTGCCCCTCTGGCTTTTAAATTGCTGCCTACACTGCTCTGGGGCAGCGCAGGATGAGACAGGCTCTGTGCCCCTGCAGCAAGGCCCTTCCTCCTTGCACTCCTTTGGGTCAGAGGAGTGCAAGGAGTGGGACTGTTCTCCAGTGGGTAAACCAGGACATGGAACCCTCTGTGGCTGGCTGTGGCAACTGCTTCTTTTTAGCAGCCTACCCCCTTCCCAGGGGAGAGGACAGACTGTTAGTTAATGGGCTCCCAGAAGGGTGGGAGTAGCCAAGGGAGCAGCGCTGTAGTGCTGCTGGACAGCCTGTAAAGTCCAGCTTGCAGGCTCTTTTTTCTACTAGAAGATTTTTTTTCTGATAGAATGAACATCTGGATGCAGCCTTTAAAATGTCAGTGCCATTCAAGGAGAGGGCTGTCAGGAGACCTATTTTTGTTACTAATGCAGCATGGAAAGCATGAGCAAAAACCAGAACAGAATATTGGCAGGCAAGGGTCTTTGAGTAGATGTGGTATCTTTTATTAGACAAACTTAGTAGTTGGAAAAAAGTTCTTAGCAAGCTTTCGGGCACAGTTAGCCTTCTTCAGGCATAGGAAATCTATGCTGTTCTGAGACACCAAGGAATGAGAGAAGCTAAAAGTGTGACAGGATGTTAGTGAGAATGTAAATAGGTAGAAATTAGGAAAACAAAAGGTAAGCAGGGAAGGGTGGGGTGAGGGGAGGCAAGGGAAAAAAAGCCAAAGGTGAGTAAGGGAGACTCTACAGTACTGGTAATTCAAGGTAGAAAAAAGGCTGCCTGTGAAAAAGGAAATGGCTGGAATTAGGAAGACAAAGGGCAGAAAAGGAGGGTGGGAGGTGGGGAAAGAAGAGTGTAAGAGGTCAGGTCTGCAGGGGTGTAGGTTGTAGCCATGTTGGTCTAAGGACATAGGCAGACAAGGTTCCTTGGGTGAATTTGATATCTTTTATTAGACCAACCCAAATAGTTGGAGAATAGTTATTAAGCAAGCTTTCGGGTTCAAAAACCCTTCGTCAGGCTAGGGAAGCTGCAGCAGTTGGTGTGTGCTCTTCCTGGATGGAATGAAAAGTAAAGAAGCCAGAGGCTGGGCTGGGGAGTCAGTTGCCAGGCAGATTATAATGTATCAAAAATCCAATGTCTATGTTTAGTCCATGATCTCTAGTATCCAGCAGGTTGATGAAATGGAGTTCATAGGCTCGTCTCTGGGAAGTGTTGTGTAAGTTTCCCTTGAGGATCAGGACTAATAAAAGATATCAAATTCACCCAAGGAACCTTGTCTGCCAGAGGTCAGGTGTGCAGGTATCTGGTGAATCAGATGGAAGGCATTTATGTAATGTGTCATAAATCGAATGTCTATATTGAGTCCATGATTTTTTTTGTATCCGGTAGATTTATGAAGTGAAGTTCGTAGGCTCGTCTACTAAAGGTGTTTTGTAAGTTCCCTTTTGGGGATCAGAACTGAGACATCGGAGAGGGAGTGATTGTCTTGTGAGAAATCTGCCCCCACAGGTAACGGGGTATTCTTGTCTTTGACAGATTTTCGGTATGCGTTCATTCTTGTGCACAGTTGTTGTTTGGTTTCTCCTTAAATTAAGGCCTTTGGAGAGGATACGCGCACACTTAGCAAAGCTGAAAAATCTGTCCTCTCCAAAGGCCTTAATTTCTGTCCAGAAAACAACCAAAGAAGATACTACAATGTGGAGAGCTAGAAGAATTTTTTTGACGCTTCCATCTAAAGGAATATTGCTACAACCAAAAGGAATCCACCTTCAACACTAATTCATCCGGTGACAACATTGATTAAAAAATCTATGCCAAAAAATCCCCAAACCGCTCAGATAGGACACCTAACAGTGGACAAAATTTAAACCTCAATTGCTACATTGACTGCTTCAGAGAAAGAATGAACAACAAAATACTCAACAACAAACACCACTATAAGAACCTCTCCCTCTCAGAAAGAGGGGCCATAGAATCTCTAAGATCCAACCACCAAATAGTAATAAAACCAGCAGATAAAGGAGGAGCTATAGTTATTCTTAACCGTGAAGACTACATAAAAGAAGCCAACAGACAACTCTCTGACACTACCTACTATAAAAAACTAGAGGAAAATCCAACTCCCCTTTCCTCCTCAAAACCACCATTACATCATTTCCATCGGAACTATATGAAAATCTTCAGACCCTGATCTCTCTGCTACCTAATCCAAGGACTTTTTACCTACTCCCTAAAATCCACAAACGAGGAAACCCTGACAGAGCTATCATTTCAAACCATGGAACCCTAATGGAAGAAATATCAGGTTTTGTTGAATCCATCTTAAAACTGCTCGTCACCCAAAGACCAAGTTTCATCCAAGACTCAAAAGACTTCCTGCAAAAACTCAAAAACATAGACTACTTTCCCAGCAATACCCTCCTAGCCACCATGGGTGTCACTAGCTTATACACCAACATCCCACACCAGGATGGCATCCAGGCCTGCCTCATATATTTACAAGAACAAGATTACAACTCGGAGTACAGATCTCAGGATATCACTAAACACATATACTTTATCCAGACACACAACAATTTCAGTTTCAACAGCCAATGCATCCTACAGACCATGGGCACAGCTGTGGGCACCGAAATGGGCCCACAATATACCAGTCTTTTTATGGCCCACCTAGAATAATTCCTCAAGAACTGTGCCATCAAACCTTTACTATACCTGAGATACATAGATGACATCGTCATTTGGACCCAAACCCTGCAGTCTCTGATTTCCACCAAAAATTCAACAATCATTGCCCCTCCATCAGACTATCGCTTGAATACTTTAACAACAGCATTTCCTTTTTGGACGCCATGATCAATATCCAAGAGGATTAAATTCAAACCACCATGTGTAAGAAACCCATGGGCTGACATACATATCTGCACAGAACCAGCAACCACCCTAAGCACACCAAGAATGCTGTAATTTACCGGCAAGCTCTCCGATATCACTGAATTTGCCCCAAGGAGAATACCTGTGATCGCCACCTCACAAATCTCAAAAGGGCCTTCAGCCAACAAGGACATTCCTCCAGAGAGAGAGATTGCACTTTTGAAAGAGCCACCCGTATACTGTGTGAAAATTTGCTGCAGTACAAAAAGAAAATACCCACAAATCTCACACCACTAATTATATGACATATCACCCTTCTCTGGAACCTACACGGAAAATCCTTAAACAGTTGCAGCCCATACTAGAAGATGACCCAATTCTTAGAGAGATCTTTCCAGAACCACCCACCCTAGCCTTTATAAAAGCACTGAACCTTGCTAACCTCATCACCAGAAGCAAACTCCCTACCCAAGCCACACCCAGTGGATCCAGACTATGCCAGGACAAGAAATGCAAAACCTGCGAACACATCTCCACCACCCCCACAACAGCTACACCCCACAGCAGATCCATCACCATTCCTGGATCTTATACCTGCACCTCCAGAAATGTTATACATCTCATCCAGCGTACCAAATGCCCTGATGGAAAATATGTAGGAGAAACAGATCTCTCAGTTCTGATCCTCAAAGGGAACTTACAAAACACCTTTAGTAGACAAGCCTACAAACTTCACTTCATAAATCTACTGGATACAAAAAATCAGGGACTCAATATAGACATTGGATTTATGACACATTACAACCTGCCTTCCATCTGATTCACCAGATACCTGCCAGACCTGACCTCTTACACTTTTCCTTCCCCACCTCCCACCCTCCTTTTCTGCCCTTTGTCTTCCTAATTCCAGCCATTTCCTTTTTCACAGGCAGCCTCTTTCCTACCTTGAATTACCAGTACTGTAGAGTCTCCCTTACTCACCTTTTGGCTTTTTTTATCCTGCCTCCCCTCACCCCACCCTTCCCTGCTTTACCTTTTGTTTTCCTAATTTCTGCCTATTTACATTCTCACTGACATCCTGTCACGCTTTTAGCTTCTTTCATTCCTTGGAGTCTCAGAACAGCAGAGACTTCCTATGTCTGACGAAGGGTGACTGCACCTGAAAGCTTGCTAAGAACTTTTTTCCAACTACTCAGTTGGTCTAATAAAAGATACCACATCTACTCAAAGAACCTTGCCTGCCTATGTCTTTAGACCAACATGGCTACAACCAAAAACCCAGAACAGAATATTCTGATTTCTCTTAAAGAACTGGCACAGGTTTATATTTAAGTGTTTTGATTCTAAGGTGCATTTCCAAAACTCCTGGCTTATTAAAGTATTTCTTTGCTTCACTGACCCAAGTCTTACTGGGTCTGTTTGGTTGGTGATATAGTAGTCCAACGAAGAGAACCAGTAACTAATTTTCAGTGCTTGTGGCCAGTCAAATTGAAAGTGGAAGATCTATACGTGCTCATTGCCACCACTGTTCTGGAGCTGCTTGAACTCGCTGACATTAGTTGTTTTAGATAATTAGTCCTAAATAAATGAAGATTGATAGAAAAAATGAAAAAAACCCTTGACAAGACTTCAGAGATGGTTGCTGCAGAGTTTAGCACAGCTATGGGACTTTCTCTCCTTCAATCTTAGTGTGAAGTGTAAATTTCCCATTATTTAACTTTAGAAATGAGCGTTTTGTTGTTTTGCTTTCTGTGACAGGACTTGCAGAGCACTAACTTGGTTGAGGTATGCATGGCGCTAACTGTTGTCAGCCAGATCTTTCCACGGGAAATGATTCCAGCTGTTCTTCCCCTCATAGAAGATAAGCTTCAGCATTCCAAGTAGGTAGTTGCTCATAGGATTTCAGACTGTGCTGTGATCTCACAAAGGCTTTCTCTTGCGAATGACTGCTTCTCCAGCAGCTAATCACAAGTTTGTGCCTTTCCTAATTTTGCTATTGTACGTCTTTTCTCTCTTTAGTTTACACACTGTTGAGTGCATAATGATAAGTCTCCAGTTTTGCATAACTATTGTTGATGATTAAATATCATGTAATTTGTATGTGTGTAGATACTTCTAGGAAATGTATGGGACTGAAAAGTGCTTGCTGTAAAATGGAGTAACAAATTGGACCCTTGGTATTCATTGCATCAGTGGCAGATCTGTGCCTGATTTTAGATAAGCTGAGAATGCACATGTCCCATTTGAAGATGGTGAGCAGCAAATGCAGCCACTTTGATTATCAAACCAACTAGTTTATAACATTCCATATATGTGAAAATAGAATGCCAGCATAGTGGATATGCTGAACTATCAGACTGTCTAACTGCTAAACTTGCTCTGCCACAAATTGACCATGTGGGCTTTGCCAAGTCACTTCATCTCTTTTTCTGTTCCTTAGCTGTAAAACTTGTCTACCTGAAATATGTTATGAAACCTGATTTATTTTATTAGCTGCAGAAATGGAAAATGGTACAATATTGGTGTTTTTCATAAGAGTCAAGTACCTAAAATACTTAAATATAGAGACAAAAATTAAAGGTTAAATAAAGGTTTGAGTTGGTTGATCTTAAAACAACATCTGTTTTTTCTTCATAGGGAAATTATCCGAAGGAAGGCTGTGCAAGCTCTGTATAAGTTCTATCTCATTGCTCCCAACCAAGTCCAGCACATCCACGACAAGTTCCGGAAAGCCCTGTGTGACAGAGATGTTGGAGTTATGGCTGCCTCTTTGCACATTTATCTTCAAATGATTAAGGTAAACTAAAAAATAGAAGTCCAGCAGAACTTGTAAACTGTTTTAAAAAAAAAATGTGTCCTTGTCTGTAAAACTGATCAGTAGAAAAATCTTATTTAAAATCTTCCAGAAAAATAAGAGCAGAGTTGATGAAACATTTATCATTTATGTAAATTCCAAAAATTGTCTGTGTTTTAAATTTCTGACAGTCCTGCTAGGTGCACTGCCTAACACTAGTTCTCAGTATCTTTCTATCCCTGGCTTTTGTTCTTAAGTCAAATGTTTATATTTTTAATGTATTAACAGTTACACTGAGGTATGTTTTTTTTCATGCGTATTTTTCCACCACAAGAGCAGTGCCTTCAGCCATGGTTTTACAAAACTTCACATTAGTGTATGAGAGGGAGAAGAGATGAGTTAGGTAATAGACCAATTAATTGAGTAGTTTTGGCTAGGAAATTTGTATTCACTTAGGCTGTGTTTATGTTGTGTTTGAGATGTCATATTTAGAACAGTTGCATGTTTTGTTTTTTTTCCTTTGTCTAGGAAAACTCATCTGGATATAAGGACTTAACAGAGAGCTTTGTAACCATTCTAAAGCAGGTAGTGGGAGGAAAGCTTCCCATAGACTTCAATTACCACAGTGTACCAGCACCATGGTTACAGATTCAGCTCTTAAGAATACTGGGGCTGCTAGGAAAAGATGATCCAAGGTAACCAGGTTTTTTTATGTAACAAAGTCTTTGAAAGTGGTAAGAATACACTGTGAATCATTATTATGTGATGACTCATGACGAATTTTACTTTCTTTCATGAAGAAAAGTGAAAGAAACGTGTGAAGTATGAGAGGTTTAACATTTTTTCTCTTATAACAAATACCGATCTAGGGTTTCAGATTTACTGAAAAGTGGCTGTGCTTAGTTTGTTTCCCTATTTCTCTGTGGGCTAGGCAACTGAATGTGAAGGGGTGCATTGAGAGTCACTTAGTTAGAACCTCTATTTATTAGGTTAGCAGAAGACCAAAGGGAAAAGCCAGAGTAAAGATAGTGACGATTTAGATTGTCTGTGCTTTCTTTTCCATTTGGTAAGCAAAATAAACTTTTGTTTTGAGCAGTCAAGGAAGTGTTTTTACCGTGAAGACTACATAAAATAGTATATAGTATATCTTCACTATATTCTTCATAATATAGTAGATACTTTCAAATTAAAAGAGAGAATATCTGTTGAGATGCCATTTCAGTCCAGGTTATTGAGCCCTTGCTCTAATGAGAATTTCTTCATGTAAATATTCTTGTTGGAGTCCTATGGAGCACTTGCATGTGTGGTGTTTGGTTTTGCTTCCCAGACCAGGCCCCACAGGTGTATTTATACAATTATTTAATGTGCTTCAAATCAAATTACATATTTTTAATGGAAAAAAATATTTTGTAACAGGACAAGTGAATTGATGTATGATGTTCTGGATGAATCTTTGAGAAGAGCAGAAATAAATCATAATATTACATATGGTGAGTGAGAATATATTATACTTAAGAGCGAAATTAAAATTATAAGGAGAGATATACACAGTACTGTTGACACAGACAAACAAATATGGTTAAATAATCTGATAAATGACTGAATTTGGCTGTTGTGACTGGTGACCTGCAAAGCATGAAAATTACAGCATTTCAAAATATATACAGAAATGTATTGAAGTAGACATTTGTGTTAATAGGGAACATCTGAAATTGGGCTCAAACTTGGCTCATTTTCAAATAGATGAGTATAATATGGAAGTCCTCCAAGTTATAGTAGGGTTCATCTTGCCTTCAAATATGCAAGGTTGTATGCTTGGTGTGAACACCTACTGTACAGTGATCTTGGTTATAGTACCTAATTTTAAAATAGAAATGGTGATGCTTTCCTTTGTCAGAAAGAACAATGCTGGACTTCAGTTTCTTTTTTTTTTTTTAATTGTCTACATAATCTGTTGTTGAGACATATAGCAAAAAAAGGGAGGATGCGAGACATCTGCTTCTTTTACAGATTCATTTGTGATCCTTTGACTTACCCTGTAGCACCAGTTAATATATTTCCAGAGTTCATTGGTATTACATATGGAAAGATGTGTTGCCATATGGCACTGCTGTTGACTTATAACTCTTGCAAACAGCCATGATAATGTAATTTCCAGTTTGTGGGGGAGGGCAGAAGACATCTGACAATAGAGCAGAACAAACAGGAGATACTTTAACAAGACTGAAAGTATTGTTTTAAAATGTGCATCTTTGGGGTTTTTCCCTGTTAAGCATAAATGTCTAAGGTTTTAGAACATTGAATTAAAAATGGAATGGCATCTCTCATTGTAAATGATATAGTGTTTCATGGTTTTGAAACTAAACTATTAAAAGTACTAGCATACACACATTAGTTAAATAGGTAAATTTAAGAGTTGATTTTGAAAATGGCTAAATAGGTTTGCTGTCTTAAAATATATGTAGAATTTATAAATGGAGTTCCCAAGACTATAAATGTACATAAATCCTTTGTACAGTGAGAGGAAATTGGATTCCTAATGCTGAGTGTTAAATACTCTGGAGATCAAAGTGGATGACCATATGTGAAAATGTTCATATTAGCACTCAGTGAAATGTATACAGAGAAAGTTTTATGTGCATTCCTCCATTCATGTTTGTCAGTTGTTTTGTAAAGTGCTGAAGAATTGATGATGCCTCCCTATGCAAAAATGTAAATCCGTTAAGTTATGTTCTTGGAAAATAGCCAGTTCTGTTAAATGCTGAAATCCATACTTTTTGGACATTCTTGGCTTGTTGCAGACAAGTTAGCACACATACCTTTCTCAGGCTTAGCTTTTCAGTGGCTAAAAATCAATAGATTCAGGTCTATCACCCAGCCAATAAATTTTAGCCTAAATGAGATTTGGCAAAAACATGCAAATTGTTGACATGGTTTGAAATCCCTGAATTATGTCTGATCTTTTCTCCCTTTGCCCATACTAATAGTGGATAACCTCAGTAATTCATCATGACTTCTTAACTGCTGTTGATGCCTATATGATGATGTTGAGTCTTTCTGAAAATGAGTAAATTACCCTTTTGCTTTCTTTAGGCCTCCACACAGTCTAGTCTTGGCCACCAACCAGTGTCTTGGTTGGTTAGTTTTACAGCAAACTTTGAGGTTGGAAAGTTGTGTAAAAACTGAGAATTTATAATAAAAATATTTCTAAAAGAAGGTAACCAGGATTTCAGTCCTGCTTTCATTCAAGTCCATGGGAACTGAACTATTAACTTCAGTGGGAGGAAGATAATTAGGCTCCAAGTCCTTGTTAGAGTGAATGAGCTGTACTTGTAAGTCTGCTACAATGCTGGATGGGGAGACCTTTATTCAACACAAACCATTTACACATTTACATGCACTAAAAATAAATGGTCAGATCGGTTTTTACTTCATTGCTCTGTCTAAAGACTTAATAATCCATTGATAGACTTCAGAGACTTGCTAGTTTGTTGACAGAACTGCCTGTTCCTAAGTAAGAAATCAAGTCTCTGCTGCCTATGCCATTCTGTACTAATCTATCCATGCAACTGTATAAACTGTACTTGGCTCCCTGTCAGACACCCTCTGTTCTTCTAACTATTATTAACAAGAACTGTCAGCTAAATTTTCAGCAATTTTTTTTTTTTTTAGATGCAACAAAAATTCATCTTGTTTTGATGTCATTTTCCCTTTTTTGGGTGGCGAAGCACAGAACATATTTCAAGCCGTAACTGAAACTCCCCTCTGTAGTTATGGCTGCGTATCCCTGCCTAGCCTGCTTTCAGTCACAATTTTCACCTGTTTAATTTGGTGCAATTACCTTCATGGCAGAAGCAGTACAGATATTTCTTGCCTGCAGGAAGGAAATTTATTTATGTACAAAGAGTAACACCTGTTTGAAAAACATCAATGTGATTTAAAGATCTCAGAAATCTACATAGAGATTGCACGTAGGATTGCTTTAACACATTGAGTGTACCCCTCTTAGAGAAAGCTTTGACCTTGAAACTTTGTTACTTGTATGCTGCTTGTTTTGTAAAAATGCTTGTTATGCATTTATAAATTACTGCCATTTACTTGCTTTTTTGTTGTTTCCCCAGCCATCTTGTTTGAATGTGTCCAAACAATTTATACCATTCACCCCAAACCTGATCTGCTTGAGAAGGCTGCCAAATGCATTGGGAAGTTTGTTTTGTCACCAAAAATTAACTTGAAATATTTAGGTAAGGATACCTGGTCACCTGAACAAGAAGTTTTGAATTGAATCTAATTGTGTCTGTGCTTTTTTTTCATATCCCTTTGTAATAACTTATTTTCTAGGATTAAAGGCTCTTACCTATGTTATCCAGCAGGATCCTAATCTGGCACTTCAGCACCAAATGACAATAATTGAATGTCTAGACCATCCTGATCCCATTATTAAAAGGGAAGTAAGTTGATTTTTGATTTCCACAAAATAGGCCTAATGTCTGCACTGTAGTTATGAATTCTTAGTGTTATAACACAGTGGCATAAAAGTCATATTGATGTTGCACATGCTAAAGGTAAAAGTACACAGAGCATGCATTTACCGATGTAACTTCTGTTTTTTAACTCTTCTCATTTTTCATCCTTATTTCCTTGTTAAAACATTTATTTAGGATATGCCAGTATTTGTCTTTTATCCAGTTTGGCACTTTATTTACTTTTCCTCTATGACTGATTAGGGTCATGTTTTTTTTTCTTCAGACATTGGAACTTCTTTATAGAATTACCAATGGGCAGAATGTAACTGTCATAGTTCAGAAGATGCTTGACTATTTAAAACAAAGCAAAGAAGAATATACCATCATCAACTTAGTGAGTAAAATTGCTGAATTAGCTGAAAAATATCCTTTTGTTTTGCTGAAGCTGACTCATGTAACTGACTCATGTAGCTGACTCTCATTAATCCCAAGAACATTTTGTGGCCTTTCTAGACAGGGCATCAAGGCCATACTAAAATGGGGGGAAAAGGTAAGCAGAAGTGAACACTTGCAGAAATGGTCTTGACATTATTTGAACCATAAGTGAAAAGTTAAGAATGTTTTTTATTTGCAATTAATCTTTTAAGTTCATATTAAAACCTGAGCTTAAAACTCCAAAAAAAAAAAAAAAAAAAAAAGTCCTCTTTAGTATGGGAAAGAGAGACTCCAGTGCTCTAAGTGCAGGCTTCAGCACTGTTGCTTTTAAGAATGATTTTCCTAGCAGCGTATGTGGAGAAAGCACCGGGGTAAGAGATCGCAAAAATTCCAACCTACAGTAAAAAAAGGTAAACTTTTAAACCCTAAGTATGCTGAGAATATAAAGACAATACCTAGATAACTAGTCAGTCTCTCTCTAGATAACTAGTCATTCTCTCTCTCTCTCTCTCTCTCTCCCTCTCTCTCTCTCTCTCTCTCTGAAATGAAGTTCCTGGTATGTTGCAGTGCAACAATAAATCTATTTGCAATACGAATAAATTCTGACTAACACTTTATTTGGTATTGCTGAGGCTTCTGTTAAGTGTGGGAGACTATTATTCCTGAGTAAACTTCCAGAAGTTAGCAACTGAACACTAAGGAAAGCTATTTACAGTAAAAGCTCTGTTACTGGCACCCTCCACCCCACTCATGCCAGATAATATAAAATCACTGGTTACCTGAGGCAGGTTTTCGGCTAGACTGGGGCAGGGGTGGTGGTGGTCGCACAGAGGTGGGAGGGGTGGTGGTGGCCACATGTGGAGCAGTGGCCACACGGTGGTGGGTGGCGGCAGCGGCCTGCGCATGCGAACTTCTCCCAATCCCTGTGTCAGGCCAGCTGGCTGGAAATTTTGGTTAGTAGAGTGTCGGTTACTTAAATGCCGGTTAACACAGCTTTTACTATATTTCTAATTCTGAATATCAGAGTAGTACTTGTTTATAGGCAATAAGTCACTTAGACTTGTTCTTTTTCAGTTTTAAAAGAAGAGCAAATGCGTATAGGCAAAACCCCACATGCTCAGTGTATATGTAAAACATGTACTGGTATTATAACTCCCCTCGGAAATTAAATGTGGAATAATCTTTGTTGTGAATTTAAAGCATTCCACACTGTCACTCTCTGTTGATACTTCTGCATTAACTGTGCCATTATGGTTTAAGTTCACACGAATTCACAGAAGTTTAGGGCTGAAAGGGACCTCATGAGAGGTTAATTCACTTCCCTCTGGCAGTCCAAGTACTATATGCTGTAGCAGCATCTTAGCTTTCCCAGTAAAATAGACAGCTTTGGACCATTGTATAATTGTTTTAAAAGAAACCCCACAATATTCCAAGGAATTTGCAGATTACATTAAATATGGAAGGACAGCTGTGAGAGATACTCGAGGTTTTGTAGAACACATGCCACAAAGATTCTTCACAGTTCCATATTGAAACCCTTTCGGAGAAGTGTGCCAAACCTTTCCTTAGCTTGGCAATCCTTTAAATGGTAAGCATTTATTTGCACAAATAGCATATTCTCAAAATTGTATCTGTTAAGATTGTAAGTAAAAGTAAATTCAATACAAAAATTAATAAAACCAATATGGTTTAGCATTTCTTCCCTTAACGTTCTGGGCACATATGCACCTGCCAATGAGTGGTTCATCCAGACTATGAATGCTGTGTTTTCGATAGGAGGAGATGTGATGCACCCTGATATTCCAAACAACTTTTTGAGGCTGCTGGCTGAAGGTGAGGAACTTCCTGGACACTGTAAAGAAACAACTCTGTGTTCCTAGTTAATTATTTAGTTTGATTTTTCTAAGTTGATTTTGAATTCCATTGTACATGCAGCATACATTTCAAATAATGGTTGTCATTTTGTTTTCAGGGTTTGATGATGAAAAGGAAGATGAGCAGCTACGGCTTTATGCTGTTCAATCATATCTTGGTTTATTGGAGGAGGAAGATGCCGTTTATCCTCAGAAATTTCTTCAGGTTATGAGTTGGGTAAGATACCTATGATTTTTTATTTTATATATAATTTTATATATAAAATTACTATGTGTGGAAGCTTGTTTTAAGTGAGAACTTTTTGAACATTATAGTCTCTATTTTCCAAAAGGCATGTATTACACTGAAACCTGTTCAGCCAGCTGTCTGCTTTGGTGCCTGTCACTTTCTAATTTCTCCATAGTAAGACCATAAGTAGTTATGAAAACACATGTTCAGTCTTATGGTGACCTGCCAAACTGCTGCCCTAGTATTCTCTCTCGCACAGAAGAAAACAACCAGGCTCTACTTGAAATGGAAAACAAGTACCTGATTAATTGTGCTTGCATAGTTATTGGGTAACTGTTTTCAATCAGCCGCTTACTTACAAAAGTGCTGATTTTACTTTTTTTGGAAGAACTGAAAGCATTTTATCTTCTCAGCTAGCAGATAGTATCCATTGGCTTGAGGGAATAGTTTCTGACTTTGCTGTCTTCTCTTATTCATAGATTGTAAGGCCGGAAGGGACCTTGGAAGATCATCGGGTCCAGCTCCCTGCATCAGGCAGGAAAGACAACTGGGGTCAGGTGACCCCAGCAAGGTGACTGTCCAGTCTCCTCTTGAAGATCTCCAGGGCAATGAGTTAGTTTTTTAGCACACACTGAAGTTGATCATTTTAGGGTGTGGGGAGGCAAACTTACCACATGTCAGCAGTTCCACAGTATCTGCATTGTGCTTTTGCTTCTATCCTGTGCTAAGTTTGCTGAGGTTGCCAGCAGGGCAAATAAAACTCTGGTGTGCATCAGCTGATGTGTTGCCAAGTCCAGGGAGGGGCTTCTCCCTCTCTATTTGGCATTGGTGAGGCCACAGCTGGAGTACTGTGTCCAGTTCTGGGCACCTCACTGCAGGAAGGATAAGCTTGAGAGGGTACAAAGAAGGGCCATGCATATGATTAGGGGCCTGGAGGATGGGCCCTACAAGGAGAGACTCCAGGAATTGGGTTTGTTTAGTCTGAGTAAGAGAAGACTGAGAGGTGACTTGATAGCCTCCTACGAGGTGTGAGCATCAAGATCTAGGGGAGCAACTCTTCAGGAAGGCATCTCAAGGGAGGATGAGGACCAATGGACACAAGCTAATAGAGGGAAAATGTAGGCTGAACATAAGAAAAAACCTTTTTTCCATAAGGGTTACCAGAATCTGGAACACTTCCAGCAGAGGTGGTGCAGTTGCCATCCTTGGAGGTGTTCAGGATGAGACTGGATAAGCACCTTGTTGAACTTGTTTGAGCCCAATAACTTCCCGCCCACGGCAGAGGATCAGACTTGATCTTGCAAGTCCCTTCCGGTCCATTGATCCTATGATTCCAAGTAGAAAATAAACCAAAACAGCTTCACTTGTGTGTTCATTCATTTTCCCTTATCTTCATTTACCCTGATACAGTTCACTCATCTGCCCATATGCTTAATGCAAGTAAAACCAGCAGACGTCATGTCCCTTTTCACTGCATATATTTTGGGTTTTTTTTAGGTGGATATATAATGTGAAAATAGCTTGTAAAGTTCCAAATTTATAAATAGTTACATGCTTATATTTATTTATTTATTTATTTATTTATTTATTTTTAACCGTAAGGTAGATTTTACTATGTTGGTATTGCATATTAATTTTCAGATTGGTAAATCATGCTTGTGCAATCAAATGTCCACTATATCTGTTACTTCTAGGTTTTGGGGGAGTATTCCTATATTATAAATGATGAGGGTGATCCAGAAGTCATTATGACCAGACTGTGCAAATTACTGAAGAAGACCTTTGTTACTTCTGAAACCAAAGCCTGGATTATGGCTGCAATCACCAAAATAGCGTCCCTTAACCGTGGCTCTAAAACAGTTGATAAACTAATCCAGGAATTCAGCACTTCTCTGGATACCTGCATGAGGCAATATGCCTTTGAATTAAAACATCTCTGTGAAGACAAAGATTTGATGAAAAACTTGCTTCCACGTGATGCTAGCTGTAATGATATGGTGGTAAGGTAACTTCAGCCTGTGTTCTGACAAGGCTGACATTTTTGTGGTCCCATGAATAATGTGCATCTCCGAAGTTAGGAGTTGGAAGATCCAGATGTGTCAGTTTACTTAGTATGATGTTTTTAAGATACTGGTTGCACTGGGATTCCATTATTCATTCAGAAAGGGAGCTAATGTGATTGGGTTAACAATTGAGTTAGTATATAGATGTGAACACAGAATAGATCTTATTGGGATGCAGGATTTTTTTTTGGTCAAGTTTTCTTTTCCAGACAAATCAGTGATATTGAATGAGTTTCCATAGTTATCCATTGTTTAAGATTTATTGTTTAAATGGATGTTCCAACACAGAAATACTGTCTTCTATGTGTAGAATGCTCCTATGGGTAATGGCTTAAGTCTAGGATATACTAAAGCTAACTGATTCAAGTGTGAGAGCTGTAAACTGAATGGGTTTAGGTTGTAGCCGTGTTGGTCTAAGGACATAGGCAGACAAGGTTCCTTGGGTGAATTTGATATCTTTTATTAGACCAACCCAAATAGTTGGAGAATAGTTATTAAGCAAGCTTTCGGGTTCAAAAACCCTTCGTCAGGCTAAGGAAGTTTCAGCAGCCTGATGAAGGGTTTTTGAACCCGAAAGCTTGCTTAATAACTATTTTCCAACTATTTGGGTTGGTCTAATAAAAGATATCAAATTCACCCAAGGAACCTTGTAAACTGAATGGAACATTCTTCTAGTGGAATTAATAACCTGCCATTGTGAAAAGAGTCTAATGTTATTGTCCTTTTTGGATTCAATGTAGGTAGATGCTTCCTTATCTTTCCTAGATGGCTTTGTGGCTGAGGGACTGAGTCGTGGTGCAGCACCATATAAACCTCATCACCAGAGACAGGAGGAGAAGCTTTCCCAGGAAAAAGGTAGCTAATTTCACTGTATTTTTTAAATGTCTGATAAAATACCTTGATTAAAACATAGCAAGAACTTGATTAATTTGTATAATCTGGTCTCCTGAGAAATTTGGCTTGATAAAAAAAATTAGGCTAGAAACATAGGTTTGCATGTTTGTACGGGGGACACACACACACTTTTGTGTCTAAAATACATAGTTCAACAACAACTGGTTTTAATAATGATGGGATCCTGAATGTTAAAAGTGAGAAATGACAGTGTTTAGGTAGTGTAACTTCCCTTTTCTCATACAACTTTGATTTTGCTGTATATTTTCTGATCCATTTTGATGAATACAATTCTGACTTTCTCGTAGCTTTGAATTTTGAACCTTATGGACTGTCACTTTCTTCAAGCATGTCGTCTTCTGGCTTCACTGGCAGGCAGTCTCCCACTGGTCTCTCTTTTGGTTCTGACGTGTCTGGTAATAGCACTGAGATGGGACAAAAAGAGTGAGTTATTTTATCTTTACAAATCAAATGAAGAAAAATGTGGTTAAGTCCTATGTTCTTGTCACTGTTATAACTTTTTACTACATAATAATGGGGGAATAATCTTAAATACTTGCGCATGAAAACAGTTGACTGTTACCCTCAGTTGGCTGTGTATGCAAGAGTTGGAGCTCTCTCAATAACTGGCTCCATATTTATTTACTTACAAAGGAGACTGGAATCGTAGCATCTCTCTGGATATATCTTTCTCTTGTTGATGCTACTTAAATTACTTATTCTTTAAAAAGCAAGCAAACAAAAAAACCCACAAGGACCAAAAAAAAAATATTCAAACACCCAGAACTTTATGCAGAACGGGGGAAAGGAGAAAAGTTGCTATGTTCACTAACTAATGATGTACCAGTTAAAAAACGCAGATAAAGGGAGGGCAAATAGGACATATACTACTCACTAGAATCTCCTGTTCTGATTTCAAAACATTGGCTCAGAGTGCATTTGCTGAGCGCTGTGCTTCCCCCAGGTAGTTATTCACAAGTAATTTCTGTGCAGGAAATGAGAAACAGCCTAGGTGTTTTTGTGTTGCTGTTACGAAGCAAAGTGTAGCCCAGGTGTTCATAGATCTCACTCTTAAGAATGGTATTTCTTTTCTCAATAGCACTTTCACAGGTTTGTTCTTGCTTTCATTATGTATGTTTTTAGGATGAGTAGTCTGAAACTTGATGGTGTGAAGAAATTATGGGGAAAAGATGGCTACCTCCCCAAAAAAGAAAGCAAAACAGGAAAAGAAGATAAACTGGAGGCTGTACCTCCAGGCAGCACATTAGGGGGAAACATGGTTGATCATCCTCTGTCAGAAGCTGATCAAGAAGTTGTCAGCCCCTCAGAGGAGGAAAAAGAGAAGCAGCAGCTAGCATCAACATTGTTTGTTGGGCTAGCATCAAACAATGCTGTCAGTCTGGTATGTGATTTTTCCTTAAGCTATGAGTTATATAATATTTATAAAATAGCTGTAATTAAGGTTAAGGATATTTATTTGTAATGATATTCGAATCAGTATGTTAATAACATTTAAGGTGTGACTTGCATTGGAGGAGAAGACATTCAAATTGTCTGTTAAGAACTGGTTATTTAAGCTACTGAAAAAGAAAGAAGAAATCCCTAAAACAGATAGTTTAACCAACCTCTTTGGGTCCTACAAATACTGCTGCTGCCCTGTGCTTTGCCCCCAGTTCTGTTCCACCAGGCTTTACCAGGTGTAGCTGTCTTTGCCCTATCTACTAGAAATTGCAAACTTCACATTCCTGGCAGTAAAGGTTAAGACTGACATGTCCTTTTGCAGATAAGTGGTAAAATGGCTCACTTATTTTTTTTAATACTGACCCTAAGTCAGCACTTCTTGTTTAATCCTTGTATTTTATCCCTGCTGTTTTGTAAAACCTTTGGCTATGCATTTGTTGCACAGTGGCCATGAAGATCTTCTAATTTGGGTTTTATTGATATCAGACTGAATTCTGCCCTATGAACCATCTCTGATATCTTATAAGTAACTTAAAAGTAGCTTATGTATTGTCCAATAAAAACTTTGTTTGTACATTTTTGTATTTAAAGATTACCTCTCTTGGGGTATTTGATTTGTATTCTTGATTCTCAAGATCATAGTCTATTCTGTTGCCTAAGCTACCTGGCCAATCACCAAGAAGAAAATAAACCAAAACATCTTTTGTTTCTTTTGCAGATGGGTAAAGCAGACACCACCACTCAAAAATTCAAAAGAAAATCAAAAATAAGTGAAACCCAAAATAGTGAAGAAGCCCCAAGTATCCAATATGATGCTACCTTATCTTTCAGACCTTTGCCTGAAGCACAATCAAATGACAATGAAAACATTCAGAGCACCGAACATGTAAGATTAAGGAAAAGCTCACTGAGTTCTTCAGAAGTTTTGGAAGCTAGCGTCTCATTTAAGAGACCTCAGTCCCTAACAGAAGCTGGACTGGATGCAAAACTTCCAGATTGTAGACTGTCACCATCATCTTTGTTTGCTGATAATAACATTGAAGTTTTTCAGCCTTCCCAAGTCATTCCATCTGTAGTTGCCAGTAAAGCCTCCTTGATTCCTTCCTTATCGGAAGAATTAGCCAACAACCCTCATTCAGAAGCAGTAGAGCTTTGTAGCTGTGACACCCTTGCTGTGAACTTGTGTAAAGTTTGGACAGATGACTGTTTACTGCTTGTCTTGTTTGTTGCCAACAGAAGCTCCTCAGCACTTAAGAATGTGAATCTAGTATTTGAAAATTCAGAACATTTTAAGGTAAGAAAATTGTCACTAGTGTAGTAGAAGAGATGCATGCTTTTACTCTGCTTTTCACTTATACCGACATATACTGAGTTCTTCCTTTCAAATAATTTGGACAAAACAAGTTTTACTTCAAGGATTAACTACAAAGCATGTATAGTCAAGATGTATTAGAGAGATTTTTTTTCTGCAATGTCAGCTACGTATGGGGTTATTTATTGGTTGGTATGTGATGTGACTGAAAATCTTGTTAATTAAACCTTCCCACGTGTTGCATATTTTTTAAGGGTATCTTTTGGTTGTCGGTACACATCAGTGATTGGCCTTACTATCAGTATTTCAAACATTTGATTATTTCACTTATGCGTGAAATGTGGATAGATGACCTAAGAACAGTGCATGCCTGTATCGAGTCCTGGATACTCTGTGCTGACTCATTTACATAAATTGTCTCCTCTTCAAAATCAGGGCTGATGTTAGAAGAAGCTTCATCATGGAACTGTTAATTGTTCTGGAATCTTTCTCCTGCTGGTTTCTGGTTTATATCAAGCCCAACACTTGGCAGTAACATAACACATTTGATTGGTCCGGACTTGTTCTGAAGTTATGATGAGTCAGTATTTCACTGATTGGCACTGATAGGCTGGGGGTGGCAGCCTATGACTGTGGACTGGATCTGGCCTGTTGAGCCATTTGATCTGGCTTGCAGATATTGGGCTTCAGAAGCATTTGTCATCAGGGCACATTGGCAGTCACTTTCTCCTGCCACCATAGGAACAAGGGCCGGTGGCGGCTAAGTCCTAGCACCTGCCTACCCACCCACCTCTGACTGGAACTGGGTCGGTCTGGTCCTTAACCTGAAAACGGTGCAGACCACTAGTGTAGGCAGTTGCAGCAGAGAAACCGAGGGCTGAATAGACATGGAAACAACAGTATCCTTATTACTCGTGGAGGCTTCCGTTTCGTGATTTAGCATGTAAAAGGGCAGTAGGGGAATCTTGCACTGTTACAATCTGCAGTGAGCATTCTGAAGATAACTCAAAGACTACAGTGTCTCAGGCAGTCAGGTCAATACCCTCTCAAAAATTAAATTAACTTAAAAATGCTGTTGGTTAAAGGAGCCAGTTGCATTTCTATTTTAACTCTGACAAGGCTTTACTAAAGCTTAATAAGAAAGCTTAAAACTGAGAGTTGGATGCTCTGTCACTAGCCAAATCCAAGAAGAGTAAACATTCGTTTATAATTTACAGCTAAATCATAACCAATAGTATGAAAAATATGTGGTGCACCAATGTGCAACAGTACCAGGCAATGAAGGAAATCATTGAGAAAGCACTTTAAAAGATTGGCTTTGTTTATATGATCACCTGTGCCTTTCCTCTCTGTTAAGGGAAATAGATGTTTTATAATAAAATGCTAGCAGAGAAAACCAGTATTTTGTTTGGTTGTCTTAAGGTTACATGGAAATATTGTTTTGTTAGTAAAATATATTTTTGCACAATTTAAAGGAATTTTGGCAGTGTATTTGGGTGGAATTGTCCTTTGTGCTCCTAAGCTAATGCCTGACGTAGGGATCATCAGTGCCATGAAAGTTGATGTCGTCATCTAAGTGCAAGATAAGAATCAGTTCTGGTGTTTCAGGTATTGTTTTCCCTTTTTATTAGATAGCAAGATGAATATTTTCCATAACTCTAAATTTTGCTTTTATTTGTAGATTGTTGAAGGCCTTAGCTACCATTTTCCTGTAATAAAAGCTCAAAGTCTGGAAAGCTGCCAGAAGTCTGTGCAAATGGAAAAAAATTGTATGCAGGAGATTCTTGTGGGCTCTCTTAATTACCAATTAGAGATGGAGACTGGCCTTGAATTTTCAGTGACTTTGTCACTGACAGATTTTATCAGGTAAATAAGCTGCATTTTTGGAATGTCCTTGTGTTGTTTTCAAGTAATGGTTGGCTCAGTGATGGACTCTGAAATACTGGCTTCTACTTTCAGGTGGTTGATTTTTCATCTAATTCAGATGGCTAATGAACACTAACTTGTCACTGCTCAGCATCCTAATGTGTGGATCCCAGTGATCAAGAATGCCACCGTCTCCTGACAGCTTGGCCCCACCACCACAAGTGGTTCTTTTATTGGGAGTCTCAGTAGAAAGTACAAGGATTGACTAGAGACCAAGCTGTCAATAATTTCTAGCAGTTATCTATTGAAATTAAGATGTTGGCTTTTACCGCAGGGACAGTGTAAAAAAGTTTGTACAAAAATGTTTTCTTCCTGGGACTTAGGACTTCAGTCTTCAGAACAATTAGACAGCTTCAGTGAGCGCTAAAATGTTTTGGTGTGTTAAAATTACACACAAAAAGGTTTCTTTAGGTTTCTATATTGTTATCCCTTTTGCTTTTTAAATGTGTACTTGACACAGTGAGAAGGTTTTATTCCTGTCGTTAGCAAAGTGAGTAGAATTTTAAATTCCTGCTATTCTTTTACAAGGGTGGCAAAGATTAGTTATTTAGGCATAAATCTTACTTTTCCTGTTGCCCTTTTTTCATCATCTCCTTGAACTCAGCGTTTTATATTAAACAGAGAAAAACGTACTTGTCTTAAACATCTTACTGTAAAAGATTGACCCTGTTTTATTCTATACTGACACTTGCATTTAGTCTTACTTCCAAACATCGTGGAAAGTATGGAATTCTAGGGCTAAATAAGGCTAGAGATGTAGCCTCAAGCATTTTGGATAGTAAAGAAATGTTAGTATTTTTGAAAGCAGAAGATGACTTGCATATTTTAAGGATGTGCCCTAATGTTTGTCGTCTTAAAAGGGTTTAACTACTGGATTATTCCAAATACTGAGTTGCAAGTAAATTGTGAAGTAGAGTTAAGTACAAATCCTGTAAGATCACTGAATGCCTTTCCATTTTGGAATGTTCTCTTGAAAAATGCAGCATGCATTTTCAGTGTAGTTAATGGAACTGTAGAGACAAAGGGTGATAAAGGCATGCTGCTTCAGTATAAGATAAATTATACATGCTTAAAATTGGGTGAGCTTATTTTAAATACAGTGATCCAAATGGTGTGAAAGAGCTAACAACTTTTACAGTAAAAGAGCTCATCCTACATACTTGTCAACTGACAAAGCTTTTAAGTTAGCAGTAGTAGAAATCCCTTTTTTTTTTTTTTTTTTTTTTCTTTAAAGCAATCAATTTCGGTTCTGCTTTTGTAATGGCAAATGCTGGGGTTTTCATTGTAAAATGACTTTCAGGAGGCTTATAACCTGACAGTTCCAGCTTTTTTAGATGGTCAGCATTAACTTTTTAAATTTATTTATAGAGCTGTAAAAAAGCAATTCATGTTCTTTATATTGTGGCTGGGGGGGGTGTATTAAGACAAAGTTGTATTTTGATATTGTTTGCTTTATTGTTTTAATGCCCTTTGGATATAGTGGCTTCTGGGCAATCAAAAGCATGCACAATAGTATAGAAGTTTATTATTTTACTCAGTTTTGTATTAAAATTGGTTTCAGGCCAATGAAAATTACCACTGAGGACTTTGGGAAATTATGGCTGTCCTTTTCTAATGATGTGAAACAAAATGTAAAAATGTCACCTTCTCAGGGATCACTGTCAATAGCTCTGAATACCCTGCAGCAGAAACTAAAGCTCCATGTTGTTGATATTGTAGGTGAGTGTCGATGGTTTTGTATGACATGTAAGATGTGCCAGGCAAATAGTGTCTGCTCCCAAAAGGTTTATAATCTCAGTTCTGGAACACGTGTGAGTGCAGGTAACTTTGTACAAATTCACTTAATGCAGTGACATTAATGGACATGTCCAGATGAATGTGCACATGCGGTATGTGGCACCACATGTGTTCACTATGCTGCTAATTTGCAGGGTGGGGGGTGGTGTTTGACACCAGGAGATCCTGGTGTAAAAAAAAAAAAAAATGTGTGTGTGTGTGGGGGGGCAGTGCATGTGGCACCACCATGTGCTGCCCAAAACTGGAGCCTGGCCAGCTGGAGCCACACTCTGGCTTCCAGCCAGGTTCTCTGCTGCCAGAGGCCCCCAAACCCCCAGGTGAGGCTGCTGGGGCCAGTCTAATTGCTGGCCCCAGCCTCCTCTACTGCACCTGGGGCAATGCGCAGAGCATGCATGCACAGGCATTCCCAGGGGACAAGTAGCAGCAGCACATATGGTGCCACTGCTGTTTTTCCTCAGGGAAATATGCACCTTCCTGCTCATGGGGACGCACCTAATGGGTGTATTCAGTGATGAAGTTGAGGTTGATTTGTACATGTGTGAGTGGGTAAAGTATAATGGCAAATTATACAGCATCGGATGTTCTCATTGTACCTTTACTGAGTCATCCAACAGATGCATGTTTTCAGAAGTGAAAAGGAATTGGGAGACAAGCTTAAAGGATTTTGTTTAGTGAGGGATGAAATTAGGAGTGAATGAGGGGTGAAAGGTCTAGTTAGGAAAGATGTTTGCAGGAAGGAAGAAAAATGTTATATTTGAAAGATCTATATATTATGAAGCATATTTAACATAAACTGCAGTGATTTATCTCACTTGTAACTCATTTGTTGTTGTCTGTGTTGTCATTTGAAGGTAATGAGGGACTAGTGGCCTGCCAGCTGCTTCCATCTGTGCCCTGCCTGCTGCATTGTCGTACTCATGCAGGGATGTTGGCCTTGTGGCTCAGATCACCTTGTTCTGCTCTTCCAGATAGTTTGCTCTATCAGTGTCAAAAGGTGATGGAGGAAACCTAACTGCCACAGTGCCTGCTTTTGTAATGGAGAAAGCAAACAAAATGAATTTTTGTACACAGAAAGCAAATGTATAAGGTTTACATGGTTATGCAAATAATTACCAAAGTGAAATTAGGATACAGGCAGTCCTCAATTTACAACGTTTCGAGTTATGTTTCACACTTACAATGTTTATAAATTGACACTGTGTTTCAACTTTATGACATCAGTTTCAACTTGCAACGCGACGCCATGCCAGGAAACAAATTCACTGTCACTCATCTCCCTAGAGAACATCTGTCCAAACTTCCTTGAACACTTTCTTTTAGAAAGCAGACAAGACCCCAGAAGAACCTGCAGCCAAGACTCCTGAGAAGACTCTAGTCAAGAACCCTTCAAAAAGTCCAACAAAGAGCCCTTCAAAAAGTCCAGCAAAGTCACCTCAAAGAAGTCCTTCCAAATCAATATGATTGCTGTTTATAATATAAATACATGAATGTAGCTACATTACTCATCTATACTTGATTGAGGACAAAATTCTGGGGTATTTTTAGTGAAAATAGGGTATTGGGCCTTGGTTCAGGAACCAATCCCCTATTTATAACACTGATTTTCTTCTGAGAAAATTGGTTCCAAGTTGCAACGTTTCGACTTAAGACACGGTTTTCAGGAACCAATTGTGTCATAAATCCGAGGACTGCCTGTACTGCTCCTCAAAAGCAGCTTGAAGTTGTGGGGTTTTTTTTGACAGGCATCTGCTATGTGGATTGGTAGGAAGATCTAAAGTATGCCTGCAAGAAATGTGCTCAGGATTGTACAGTCGCTGAAAAGTGTTCTGTAAAGTATTACTAACTGTTCAGTTAAATGTGTCTTTCTTAGTTTATTGCAAATGTCTGAAAGTATTTATTTTCTACTATGTACATTTTATATGCAGCAACAGTTTATTTATAATAGCAGCTACTTAGTTCTTAAGTATATGGGAGGAAAAACTTATTGCCACTATAAAGTCAGCTTTATACTGTGTAAAAATACCAGTTTGTCTTTATCATTACCCATTACTTCATTGAAGAGCCTCTTTTAAAGCTGCTTTTAACACTATTTGAAACAAGACCCTTTCTTGCTGTTGCTCATGGTGCATTATCTTTCTGTAGAGGATATACATGTGTGTGTTAACATATGGTTTTGCTAGTCAAAAGCACTGCTTGTGTTCTTTCAATCATTTGCCAAGTATGTGCTTAAGTTATGACATCCAATTAGTTTGGAGGGGGGAGAGGGAGGGAAATAGGGCAGGGGTAGAGGTAGGTAAAACTGTTGTACAGTTGTGACTGAATTGGAGTGTGTTGGATTATCATCCGAGTCACCCATAGGATGTCTGCAGCTCTGTTACTTTTGTTTACCCCGTCTTATCCTCCTTTGTGAGAGGCCTGTAATAGTAGCTGAATTACTGTGCATACCCCAAAGACACTTTGCAAATGGACAGTAGAGAAAACTGTTAAAGCTGAATTTATAATAGTCCTGGATGTATTTAGCCCTGTGGTTCTGGATTATGTATTTGATTTTGGTTTATATATCTGTCCCTGAAACAATTTTAGGGAAGAATTTTGAGTATTTTGATTTTTCTCTTTATAATCTGTTTTATCTGTTTATTGAACTGTGTGAACTGTTGGCTAGTGCAGGCTTTGGACATGACTTGTGTTGCTATATATTTTTCTAAACCTTAATGGATCCAATCAGCCCAGCATGTATGCTGATGATGTGTCTGGATTGTTTCTCTCATAATCTTTTGTCATGACCAGTGCCCAGACTGCATCCTGGCCTTGAGACTCCTAAACCCTTCATTTATTTAGACAGTAATAAAGTACAAGCCCTTTCTTTATTTTAGTTATTTACAGCTGCCCACATTTTGCACAAACAGCTCTATGGGCATGGCATGAAAAGCAAATGGAACTGTTTCCTTACTCTTTTTATATTGAAAGCAAAAGCCTTTTACAAGGTATTTCAGTTGTCATCTCTCTCACTTAGCAAATATCAGGAAAGAAGTATTAATTCTGTTTTTGCTATTATTTTGCCTCGTTTTGTTAAGTGTTCACATTTACGAATGTAATTTCAGTACGCTGATGATTAAAACAATGTTTTTTAAACTTCCTTTAGAGGATAAGCCAATTGTCTTGTCTTGTATTAATATCCACAGGTATTGTTGCAGAAGAAAAACTCCTTTTGACGCTGCTGTTTCCATACCCTATGTGGAGGGCTTTTTAAAAAATGCACTGAATCTATAAATATGTTAAATATTCTGCACACATGTAGCATTTACTTAATAGCTTGAGATTTATATGAATGAAAACTTTTATAGTTTCCTGGAAACTTAAATCCCTGTTAGCACAGTACATAAATCAGAGTTGGGTGCTATAATTAACTTCAGTCTTTTTTTAAGAACTGAAAAAAGTTACAGTAGCATCTGTCTGCTGGCCTATGCATTTTTCACCATTTTAGCAATGGGTTGTTGAGTGTCTTATGATATGAAACAAATAATGCCTTTTGTATGTTTAGTCACGTGATGCTCCTTCCCTCCCTTTCTATTATTTATGTTCACCATATTGTTAATGTATGTTGTGCGGTTAATATGTGGAGTCTAAGAAAACAATCAAAGGCCTTTAGCTACTGTAACATGAAGGTGGTGGCTTTCTTTCACCTGTGGTACAGTATTTTTAGACTGTCCATCAAAACTATTGTGTTGAAATTTCTACTGTGCTTCTGTTGTCATGTGATTTAATAAAATCTCCAATTGAGTTTTACAGCTGTTCTCATTGGACATTTGTTCATGCCAGGTGTAACTTTTAATATTGGCTCTATTAACAACGCTGGCATTGTATAAAAATTAAAAAATAGTTGTACCCCAGGCTAGGTATTTTATATTTAATAACTGCATGGCTGGATTAACACTGAGAAGAACTTGCATAAAATACCAAAAAAACCAAAAACCTGGTTCTTTTTTTTACTGGCATTAACCGTGTACAGATTACTTTTTAAATTAGATATGTTAGCAAGCATACAAACATAAAAAAGTACATAACTTCTTAGCGAATTAGTGGAGTCCTAACCCTAATTTGATTACTTTTACTTCTCCTTGTTGCAACAAAATAGTAACCAACTGTCACATTTCACACAGCCCCAGGTTTGCTTGTTCTGCCTGATTAACAAATGTTTAAACAAAGAATATCAGAAATGTATATGACACACACTGATAGATCTGTTGGGCAGCACTTTATCTTAGCGCCTGCTTTCTATTATCCTTCCTGGAATATTGCTAGACTTGGTCTAACCACCTGAGGAAGTCTTAATAAATCTAAAGGTCCTGCTCTCATCAGTTTTAGAAATGATTAGTACAGTGCAATCTTGGTTTGAGGTGTTCTGCTTTGATGGTGCTGTTTGGATGACACTGCTGCTAGTGTTCTGGGCGTGTAATAAAGTCTGAATCCCTGTGGTTTTGCCAAGTCTCACACACTTTGCTAACACAATTTCCTGTAAAATGATTATAGGCAATTTAGGTAATTTAGTATGAAGTTAGAGTAAAAATAATATTGAAAGTTCTTTAATAGGTGTTGCAGTTATGTGAGCTTTCAGCAAACAGGTTAGTCTTGTAGAATGAATAATCATTTTGTGCTCATATATTTTGCTTTTGTAGAATACCAAGAAGCTACCTATGTAAGTTTTAAATATAATTAATTATGTAATTCCAGTCCAGTACGTTTTTTCTTTAGTTGTTCATATTTTATATTGTCACTTGCTCTCTCTTACCTGAAATTTGAAGCAAGTTTTCCCCAGTTGTTTAATGAACACTCTGAAATAGCTTGTGCTACTTTGAGCTGAGTGTACACTAGAATTGTCCACATGGGGAATTAGTAATAGCTAGTGCACTATAAATTCACACTCTAGCTTACTTTGCAATAACTCCTCTTTGTAGATAAACCCTTGAAGTTACTTATACAAGATTCTGTGAGAGGATCTCTCTTAGCCTGGGACTTTTGTCTGAACTTACCAATTCACTTTTGTTCGAAAATGCCACATTTGATAATCCTTACCTCTGTCAAGAGAATACTGAGCCTGGTACCTTGACAGCCTCTTCTGTGCAGTCTTACATAAAGTAAGTTATAAGGCCTCACCCAGGCTTTATAGCTAAGGTCTCCAATTTTGCCTGTCACAGTAGATCTCTCTTTCTGTTTTCTTCTGCATACCTGTGTTCAGTGAGGAATGTTCACCCATCACTTAATATACAGAGAGCCCTATCCAAAAACAGAGAGAGAGGAATGAGACTTTCAGAATTATTACATGGATTTGGTTGCCTATGAGGAGAGGTTGTAAAATCGAACTTTTTAATCAACAGACTCCCACAGAATAAAAAAGTGTTTTGAGTAGTGTTTCTTATGAGACAAAAGGCCTGTAACTGGCTTAAAGATGCATTGCTAAGACCACAGCAGCCTCTGTAGCTTGTCTGTGACAAGTGTGCACTGTAAATCAGCAATGTGATGTCCTAATATTTCATTAAGTATCACTTACTGAACTTTATGTTATACTCCAGTGCTCTGTTTGGTAAAGCAGTCCTATAGGCCATTTGAGACATTGTGCAGACACAAGAAAATTTGTGGGCTTTTTTGTTTGTTTGTTGGGGGGGGAGAGTTTGTGGGTTGTTGTTTTTTTGAAAGGCAAGGATTTGTGTGGGTGATATCTTTTATTGGACAAGCTGCATGGTTGGGATAAAGTTAGACATGCTTCCAAGTGCAAGGCATTCTTCTGGTCTAACAAGCCTGAAATCTGTCATTATACAGCAAGGACACTCCATCTTTATTTTTTATGAGCAATATACATGGATTGATTTGTGCCCATTCACTTTTGCACCATGACCTGTTAGGACTGAAAGGTGTTAACTTTTTTCTAGGGTGGGAAATGGAAGGTATGTGTTTAGTCACGTAGGCATCTCTGGGTTGATGAGAATGAATTATCAAGACATTGAATGGGGGTTTAACTTGGAGATGCAACTGAAAGCCAGGGACCACACATTAACTTTTAACAGCTGCCAGCCCAGGGAGGCAGAACATTCCTAGGGTCATAACTAGACTTGAAACAAAGAACGTGCACCAAGAGGCTGTGATAAGAATTCTGCCTCTTACTGCAGACGGAGACGTGGAATCTCTGCACCAGCGAGGCCAGCATGGACACGTGTAAATGTTGTTTATCCATAGAAGAGCAATGGGTTATTAACTGGTGACCTGTTCCTTGACAGTTCTCTCTCTCCATTTATACTACCTGCCAGTTTTTTTCTCTCTGACTTCACTGCAAGTGAGTTAGAAGAAACTGCAGAGCTGTCAGGACTCTATTCCCTTATGTGGATAGAGCTGATAACATCACCCTAGCATGAGAACGCTTCTTTCCCAACCATCCCATTACCCTAGCAGATGCAATTTTTTTTAATACAGTTCAGCATGTTGCTGTTGGAGATGCTGGATTTCATAACTAGGAATGCATAGACAAATCTCAAAGAATAACCACTACTTAGAAAGCTCTTCATTTTAAATACCAGTTGTCTATGTTTTAACAGAACATCCTATACTTACTAAAGCTTTTTAACATTTATCTTTGGGAGCTCTGGGTTAGATTAAAAAAAACTTTGGGGTCTAAAAAACTGGTGACCAACTTAGATACTGCTTTCACATGTGCAGAAGAAAAGGGCACCTCATTGTGAGAACTGCTAATGGATAAATGAAGCTGAAAGGGGAAATTATCTGGGCACAAGTCTCTTTTCTATCTGCTGATTCTCCCTTCCTTCCCTGTGCTGTAGGCACCAAAACTAAATTTGCAGCTGGTGGAATGAGGAAAATCATATTTTAAAAGGATGTCTGGGATCCACTTGTGCTCTGAATTAATCCTCATTCATTGAGAGGTACAGCAGCTATATAGCTCTACTGGGGACGAAGGCAATTTCTGGACAAAGGAAGGATTACAGGTTCTGGAGTCACTTCTTAGGACCCTCCCTCCTTGGATTTGGGCTTCAACTCCCCACTGCACAGATTTGTGTAGTCATCTTCCACCGGAGGAAATCTGAGTGCAGGAGAGTGCATGGTCGAACTGAGCCCTACTTACTTAATATCTTTAGTTAAAAACTTTCATTTGCCTCCCTTGCTAGTATGCAGTGTGATAAAAATCTTGTATTGCAAGTTCACATTCTCTTTTTCCCTAC
>NW_005841888.1:611566-612033 GCF_000455745.1 Alligator sinensis | reverse complement strand
TCCCTACAAGCCCCCTGCTACATTCTGTGTATAGGATGATCAGTACTCTGGGAATCTGGTGAGGGAGACAGTTGTCTGCAGGTTCCCTCCCTCATATTTTAAAATTTGGCAGGTGTAGAGAGAATGAGATGGAATTGCTGGAAGGGAAAGGATGGTACTACTGTTAAGGTAGTTGTCCCAGGGGGACCAAAGGTAAAGGGATGGGAGACCCCTTCCGTGGCAGGACCCAGGGCAGAGACAACCTGCCAACACAAGAAAGAGAAAAGCCCTGAAGACAGGGTGAACTTACCTTTTGCAGGAGGAGATGGACTGGATGAGCCACGCCGGGAAGGAACACCCGCGCAATTTGTCAGCTGCTTTTATCAGCGCTGAGGACGGCGTGGGCAGATGACATCGTAGAAGAGCACCACCCAGCAGAAATAAAAGGGGGCAGGGAAACAGCTGGGGGGGGGGGGGGGGAGCGGGGG
>NW_005841888.1:592526-611536 GCF_000455745.1 Alligator sinensis | reverse complement strand
AAAAGAAACAGGGCGAGGAAAAAGTGGGGGGGGGGGGGGGGACGCTGCAGGGAACAAGCTGCAGAATTGTCCCCTGAGCCAAGGAAGGACTGCACTGGCAGCAACGAGGGGACCTGAGGGAGGACCCATGAAAAGGGTCCGGAGGTGACTAAGGAGCTGTGATATTGGATGGCGGGGAAGCCAGACTGAGAACATCGGTGTTGAGGGACTGCAGAGCCACAGCCACCAGAGTCATGAGTGGGGCGAGCTGAGACCCCATTCCCCTTCTGTGTTAACTTGTTCTTTTCTCTTATTTACCTGGAGCCCTAAGGCAGGGATTGGGGCCATGGACAATGCTTGTAGAACAGAAGGAGCTGGGGCAGGGCTGCGGCAGCAGTGCAGTAAGGAAGACTCAGCATAGTGTCAGGGACGGTCCAACGTCCCGAAGTTATCTCGGGCAGGGTGAGACAACCTGGAGCCAAGCAGATGGGGAGGGCCCAGGAGGGTGAGCTGACTGACCATCAATTGGCTGTCCTAAAGGCTGGTGCATGGGGAGGCTGTCCTAAAAGCTGGTGGAGGGGAGGCGGAGCCCCAAGAATACCCGCTAGGAATAGCGCGCAACATGTGAGAAGCCACAGGAGGGAGCCCCACCACTGAAAGGAAGTCATGGCAGGTGAGTGGCAGGGTTTCCCTTGGGGTGAGTGTGACCCAACGTCTAGGCCACAGGAACAACCTCTGTGGCTGACCCTGGGCACAAGCTCCAAGGCAGCAAGGGAGCACCTACACAAGGCCAGGCGGGTACAGTAGTCAAATGCTGCCCTTGAGAACCCAATTTGCTGTCTGATGCCAGGCCAGTCACTTGAACTGACTTGAAGTGATCTGACAAATGATTGCTGATGTTTCTCATCCTCAGAGTACTGACTTGAACCCCTGGAATATGATTTGCAGGAGTACTGAGCACTTAGTTGTAACTGAAGACAACTGAAGTTGTGCTTTGAACTTAAAGAGATCTGTATAATGCTAAACTGTCTGCAAAATCAGATCCTATGCATCTGGTATTGGGGAGCTGAAATTAAAGGATAATTTGACCTTCATCTCTGTGTCAGTTCTCTGTAAAATAGATGCTACTTCCATCTCACAGGCTTGTGAAAATAAATTCATGCATGTTTCTGAAATGCTCATGTGGTGTCATAAGGAGTAGCACTGAAAAAACCACAAGGAAACAAACAGTTCTGTTTTCATAGTAGGGCTTGTGTTATATGCAGCAAGTAAGGCCTGGGGATAAATAACAGGAGACAGCAAAATATTGAATGGCTGTTTGTTGAGTCAATATTGTCCACCCTACGCCCTGACTGAAATCATGGAAAAACTAGTATGTAATCATGGAATTAAGGGCGGCATCAATGTGCATATGAACAACGAGGACTGGATTCAGATTATATTGGAAACTTTCATTAGGACAGTTGCTAACTTTTGACTATTTAACTTTAAACCTTAATATTTTTTGAAAGTTAACAGCTTGATAATGCAGAGCTTTTAATATCAGTGACAACTGTTTTAGGCCAAACAGTGGGCTATTTTTAAATTGGATGAGGTTCTCAGCTTTAAATACCTTCTAAGATGCAACAAATGAACAAAGGTATTTCAACACACCCCCTACATACTGAAATGCAGACAAAACTGCTTTAGAAGTTTTATACTTGGATATCTAATTTTAGTAAAAATTTAAAACATTAGGAAAAAAAATTGGAAACAAAAAATTGTAGTAATCACATATCATTTAATCCACAATATTATGATAATACATCATATATTTTATGGGTGACCTGAACATTACCAATAGTTTGGAAATGTTATTACATACTGAGCCACCAGTAAAAAAGTAAACAATGAATATACAGGATATACAAGTATGAGAAATACTTGAAAACATTTTTCTGCACTTTAAGGCTACTCAGATTTATAAATAAAATGACAGACATTTGGCTGTTTTTTTCCTAAAATACCAGAATCTGAATACTGATATGCAACACGCGCACACATACACACAACCTCACATACACACAGTATCCTTTTTCTTTCAACTGTCTTGCTCTTTGAATGGTGGCTTTATTCTGGCATATTTATATAATTTTACATACTTTTTTTTCCAAATAGAAGAAAATACATTCAGAAATCTGACATGTCTGGTGCACAGGAACATGTGTCTTGGATGCATTATACTATTAAAAAAATCTAATTCTGAGAAATCCACTGTCTGAAGCAAAACTTTGCCATAGGTGCACATAAATAGGATTGAATGCTTATATTTTAATCATGTAAGGCAAATCAGGCTAGACTTCCTGCCCATCTGACCAGACTTTTCAGAAATTCAATAGAAACAGGTGGGAAAATCAATTTGAGCAGCCTGGGATAATAAATCTGATGCCATCTTGTCTCCCCGTTTCTGAAATGCACTCTGCCAAGATGAAATAGATCACCTCTAATTTTGCATATGCAACTGATTTGTCTCTATGTAGCATGAAAATTGGGCTTTAGGGCACACAGCTTTATAGGGGCAATGTCGATAGTTAAAAAAAACGTGATCATTCTTTCAACAGTTACTAAACATTAGTTTTACGGGAAGGAATGTTAAAAGTATACATAAAAATATTCTATGTTGAGTGAGAAATGTTTAAGTGCGTGAAACTTCCTGTAATACTGAAGGGTTAGTTGCATCTAATAATTAGTTATATCTTATTATTGTAGCATACTACATGATAATGGTGTTTGACATCTTGTTTGCTGGTAAAGGTTAACTATTGGTTGTGCGCCAGCTAAAAGGAGGTGTTATATCAACAGAAGTGTCATTAGAATCAGGAGTAAAAGTAAGTTCTAGAGGGGCTAACAGAGGGAAGAGTTTTAAATATACTCTAAATTGACTACGTCTGCAAGCAGAGGATGTATAGATATATAAGGCAGAAAGATGTACACATACTTGATACTGCTACGGAATTTCTTGCTTGTGGATCCCTTCCTTTTTGCACCTTCTCAAAGTTTCAAGTTTTGACCTGTATTTGTACAGAGACATAAGGATGTGTAAGGGGCCAGATCACTCCGCTGCACAAGCTACTCTTACATAGGAGGAACAGCAGCTTCTTGACTCTGCCTCCATCTGAGCCTGTCAGCCCACATGGACAAGAAAATAAATTATGCCAACTTCAACTGGTAGAGATGCCCCCTTCTCTTCCTTCAAGCACAAAGGAACCACCTATCACATTCTCGCTGATTCACTCCTTGGTAACAGTAGGACCTAGCCTAGAGTAAGTTAAGTGATATTTTGCTTATTTGTATGTTCATGTTTTCAGAAGATCTTTCTGCTATATCAAAGACATTGATGGTTGTCCATATCCACTGGTTAAGGAACTACAGTGCTAAGGGTTAGAGCTACTAAGTTGTTCTCTTGGGCCCCTAGCACGTTACACTTAAGACCTGTTAATTTATCTTAAATAACTTGGCCACATGTTAAAAAAACAAATAGTGCCACAAAAAAATCAACTACACGAATATTACACACAAAAAGTGTAATATTTTTGGGGTATTCTGAATGTGTAGCAGGTTAGGACCATGCTGGGGTCTCTAATCAGCCCCAGTGGGATCCCTACCAGCTGACACTCAGCTGATTGTCAGCCAGAGCAGGACCATACTGGGCTCCAACTAGCTCTGGTGTTAGTAGCTGAATAGTTAGCAGCTTTGGGGACTTGGCGGGGGCTGGTTGGACCCCCAATGCCATTCCAGAGCCAGCCAACAACTGGTTGACTGTCAGGCACCCAGCTTTCAATTTGCTGGTGCACAGGGAGCCCAGGATTATGCTTCCAGCCCCACCCCTGCATTGACAAGTAGGGCACCTGATCCCTAATGCCAAATGGGATCTGATGCCTAATGCCAAAATTGCACGACACACAATTGTTGATATTGGGGATCAGAGCCAATCACACCTTTTAAATGAATGTCAGCAGCCTTACACAAATATTAATGTACTGTAATAAAGTTATGATTATAGATAAGTAAGGTGGAAAACAGAATTTGGTTCATCATTTTAATCTCTGCCTAGGACTTGTAATATTTTTCCATATACTTTTCAGCTCTGCCAAGTTGTGGATAAATAGTTCTAGCTGGATTTTGAATAGGGCGGACTGAAGGACAATTCCATTTTGCAGTAACTATTTTTGGACTAAAACCAGCACTTCTTGGTTTGGGAAGGGATGCCTAGCCTGAAGGTTATGGCATTTGTCAGGAATGTCAGAGACCTAGATTTAAGCACCTATTTAGCCTGATTCAAAATAGAGGTTGTTTATGTAAACCTGACTGATTCAGAGCAGTGAGTTGGACCTGGGCATCTCATTTCTCAGGACAACGTAGAGAGCAGCAGCCTAAATTATTTGTCTGTCTGGTTCTCTTTTCCCCCCTTATTCCTAACAGAAAGCTTCAAAGAAACCAGTATGTCTTCACTGAAAATGTTCCAGGCAGCTGCAGTTTAAAATTGTCCCTGTTCTGTCACTGACTTCAACTTGTTTTTAGTGGAGGATGAGTTTTCCAAACTGACAATTTAACATATTTCAGTGGATATTTTGATACCAGCAGCTGAATGTGTGAAGATGTCCCATCATTATGGATCCTATCCTATAATTCTTTGTAATTCTTTTTTCTGTTGCAGATTGATGTGTGTGCTGTATGTGGGAAACTCAATAAAATTGACTTTTAGATATTTTTTTCATAACAGTCTGCCTTCAGATGAATCAATAGCATATTCCCCTTTCCTCTAAAATAAAAAAAATACACCTCCACAATTCAAGGCTAAGCAAATTCTACCAACATGATCTGTTACTGGTGTATTCTCAGTCTTAGTTCCCCAACAGCAAAGATGCACTCTATTACCCAGTGACTTCTTAGCCAATAATTTCAGAGTATTTTCAAAGGGGAGAATTTACAGATCAATGCACTAAATAACTAAGTATTCAAGTGATTTACTACAGGTCAGCAGGAGAGTTGAGATTGGTGCTCTAAGCACTAGGTCACCTTGTCTCCTTTGGTGATGCTCTGTAAATTGCAGATTATAAAATCTGGATTTTCTCCAGGACTGTTATCTTGCTGCAATCGTAATTCTGTGTGCAATTTCTTCAGTGCCTCTAAATTCAATAGTTAATTTTTCTCTCTTTTTTTAATATGTATCCAAATAAGAAACAATAGGTCCTTGATATTACTCACTAGTTTCACTGCTGTTCTCTTACATGAACAAGTCATTTTTACATAGCTCTGGATACATGACACTTACATAGCAATGTAAAAACAACAGCTTGAGTTCCCTGTTTGTTGCATTTAAGTGCATTATTTTACTATCCACAGAAATAATTATAGACTCATACTAAGTTAGGAATGAAAAGTTGTGCCATAAGTTATATACTGCCTTTTGAAGGCTTCTGATTATTTGTAGACGTAAGCTGTCCTTCAGTGGAGAAAGAAGTGGAAGATGATGACTTTCTTCCTTAATATTTTTCCTTCTCCTAGGCGTTTCAGCTCTGATATTCTGGTGTCTTTCAGGAGGAGATCTTTTGCTCTGGCACTGAAAAAGTTGAGCAAATAAAGTACCGTGGCACTTAACAAAATGTGCACAGCCAGTATATGTGGGACTCAGCGTTGTACTTCCTTATTTTCATTTTCATTACATTTGAGTTCAGAGTCACTGATTTGTTTTCCAGAAACAAATTTACAAGGATGTTTCTTCTCATATACAAAAAACAAAAATCTCCAGTGAGAACATGCTGCTTAAAGAAACTTCTTCTACTCTCTTCCCATTTGTCCCCAACTTATTTATGTTGGCTATTTATTAATGGTCCTAGAAAACATGCAAAATTGGAGAGGTGCATTCTCAGATCAGTTGCTGACACTTTTGAAAGGAGAGAACTTATTCCCATCAGAACCCCACTTGCCATTTTAGTTTCTTTAATCCTTTTTGAAATAATGAAAACATACAATGCTGGCAGTTCGGGAGTCAGTTAGATGCATTGTTCTTTCTACCTTTTATCTTTGACATTAGCTCTGTGTCTGGGTTTAGATGCGTTTTACACATCAAACCTCCAACATAACACTAATGAGGTCATGACATATTGTCAGCTTGTTTGAATAATGCATTATTGACTCCCCTCCTTGAAAAAGGCTGAATTCCCTGTGAAAAAAGTTATAATTTAGAGCTCTCTAATTAAAGTGTTTCTCTTCACCATGAGCAAAGTGGGCACATTCTGGTTCCCTTTAAGACTGTGTGTACTTGGAAGGTGGTAGGAAGGAAGCTCATAACCTCTGCCATCACCTCTCAAGGGTGGCCAGTTTGCTGCAGGTCTAGGTCTGAGTGTTTTGTTTTTGTTTTTTAAAGGCAAAATTTCAAAGGACCTTCTCATCCAGTAATTTGTTGATCCCATCACAAATCTTTTTGAGGTATGGCCTGCAATCCCCATCAAGGCTGTACAGGGCAGTGAGGAATTCCACATCCGCAAAATGATTGAAGACATGATTGATACGCCCATGGGACCTGGGCGTCAGGTGTCGATCTACTAGTTCATGCACCAGGTCTTTACACTCATTCAGAAGTTCTGCAAGAACATTCCTATCAAAGGTGTATTCCACCTCGTAGAAACTGACAATTGTCATGGCTGTTTGATTCAACTTCTTTCTGAATTTGTCTACAATTTCCAGCTCCTCTTGGTTGAACTGATTGTTTCGATAAAGGATTCCAATTTTTATTGCTACTTTAATCAAGTCCTTCATGATTTTGTGAGCTTCCTTCTTGTTTCTTGTATGTTCTTTTGTTACTTTATATAACTCATCAAAGATTTCACTGCTCGTATCATCAATAAGCATGTTAGCCATTGTTTTGGTAGCCATTTTACTCAGGATCTTTTTCTGTGCTTGCAGTGCAAGGTTCTTGGAGCTGAAATAATCAGGACCTGTTTCAGGAGAGGAAAATAGTAAAGTAATATTAATGTTAATATTAATTTATATTAAATATTAATTTAAATTCACCATTACATGAAAAGTATGCAGTGTAGGTAGTTTGCTAGCCACATTCCTGTCAGATGCCTATGGTTGATACTTAGTATTAGGGGTGTGCAAAATGGGCCATATTTGATTTGGATTCTGTCTGAATCGGGGACAGTGACTTGATTCATTGATTCAGATCACTGTCTTCGATTTGATTTGGCCAAATCCGAATCTGAAGATTCGATGCTGATTTGGAGAACCAGTGATTCGGCCATAGACACAGCTTTAAATGGTTTTTCTACATACCTCAAGCTACCAGGCATGGGACATGAATGCTGCGATGCTGGGGCAGATGGAGCGTCCCACAAGAGTGTGTGTGTGTGTGTGGGGGGCCCTGTGTGCTTGATGGTGAACCCAGAAGTGGACTGCAAATACTTCCGGGTTCGCTGGGGAGCGTGCAAGGTGCACCCCCTGCATGTCCCCCCTCCTCCATGCCCCCTGGCTCAGCAATCTGCTGCAGGGTGACTCCGGGTGCCCCCCAGACCCAGGAGGCACCAGTCGCTGAGCCAGGGGGGTGCAGGGGGCACCCCATGTGCTCTCTGGTGAACCCAGAAGTGAACTGGAAGTGCTTCTGGTCCACTTTTGGGTTTGCTGCCGAGCACACTGGGGAGCCCCCTGCACTTTTGTGGGACACTCCATTTGCCCCAGCATCTCAGCATTCACAAACCACCTGCTACCTTGAGGAATGTAGAAAAAACATTTAAAGCTGTGTCTACATCCGAATCAACGAATCTTTCCGAATTGATTCAGGGGGTTCTGATTCGATTTGGAGAGATTAAAGGGTTTCCTGATTTGATTGGGATTTGGAGATTCAGCCACCGAATCAGGCCGAATCTCCGCTGAATTGAATCAGGGACCAAAGCTTCGCATAGCCCTACTTAGTATAGACTAACTTGTGTGTACATATATAAATACATATGCATATATATAGCATGAACTTTCATGGGCTGAAGCTCACTTCATCAGCACTAGGTGAAATGAGCTTCATTCAGCCCATGGAAGCTTGTGCTATGTATATTTACTTTGTTTAACAGTCTATACGGTGCAAATCTACCTTGCCTTTCACTTGACTTCAGATGAACACAGCTAATGACACCTCATTTAGTCCAGATTCCAGCAACTTTATAGATCCATAGGTAGGTCATGTTTTCCAATAGTGTTTTTCCACTTGCCCTCAAAGCCTTTGATACTAAAATATATTTTTGAGATGCTAACATCTGAATATTCAAGATATAAATATGCTTGGCTCTTTGAAAACACTAAAATTCCATGTATGTTCTTTTTCTGTGCTTTTATCTTCATTTTAAAATATAGAAAAGGGGCTTAAAATGAACATTTTCCCAGCAGAAGGCTTTCATTGAGATGTTATACTTGGAAAAGGAAATCAGCTGTCAAAAGCTCCTTTTGAAGATTAAACATTGTAGAGAAATAAATAAAAGGCCTGTGTAGAATTCCTGTTCTAGTCACTGGGAGTCACTGTTGCTCCACGGCTGTACTAATCAGTATTGTTACACAAGCTGACAGCACAGATCCATAAATGTAGACTTACATTGCTTTAATCTCTAATAATAATACCCTTTGGCTTAGTTGCTCATGTGCCTAATTGTAAAATCATATTTTTATAGAAGAGTTTGTATTGGGGCTTTTGTTGCTATTTCTCCTACAGAAAGAAAATATCAAATCAGTTAGATTATCCAGCAATACACATCTGTGTAGGTTGGATTTAATAATTTAGAAGTTAGATTAATTTATAGTCCTTGCTTATTCAACAGGCTACTTAATCTTATTCTTAACTTTAAGAATGGGAGGAGTCCCACTGGTTCAGGATGGTGCAGAACCTGGGTCTGCATCAGAGGAAAAGGAGCAGGTGCAAGGAATCGTTCCTAACCATGATGTAGTTTGGGGGTGCTGGTTACGGTTGTGTTAGTTTAAGCACATAGGCAGACAAGGTGCTTTGGGTAAATTATATCACTTTTACCCAAAGCACTTTGTCTCTAACCATGACATAAGATTTCTGCATCATGAATGGGGAGTCCCAATTACTGGCTCCGAGGAACTGCTTCTCTCCCCAGTCTTGTGCTTGGAGGATTATTGCAAAATCCATTGCATGAGGATCCATTACATGAGGACTCTAGTCTATTAGGCTTAGCATAGTCTGGATCCAGGCTTAGCGAAAGGGGGAGGCAAGACCAAAATGGCGCGCTCACGGATCGCTACACCTTAGAGGGAACGTTGCCACTGAAGTACCCTGTTGATTGAGAGTTTGAGATTACTGCAGTGTTTTACATACCTCCTGCTTTTACTAAAACATTTTTAGCTGGCTTGATTTAGAAAAAATAAAGATGCAATTAAATAGTTTTGTATGACATAATCAAGTAGCTGAGCACAGCTTGATAACGTCAAGCAGCATTTTTGTTTGTTGCATATGAGATGCAAGGAGTTTGGTCTTTGTAGGAAAGTAGCAATAAACCAATATGTGAAATGAATTTAAAATCAAGGTAGCCAGCAAAGTGGTCTGATCTAGTAAGTGTTTTATTTCTCTCTCAGCTGCTTACTCTCTTACTGAGTTTGTTCATAGTACAGTAGTGGCTAGTTAGTTTAGTAAAAACTGGGATCTCATTTTGCTAGTATCATACCAATACCAACTTAGAAACAGACCACATAGAAATAGAATGCATAATCTATGTAGGCAAGATAATCCTTGGTTGGCTATGTCCTGTCTTTGTTTTATAGAGGATGAATAGAGGCATTGAGCGATTAAACTAAGTGCAAACTTCAGATTTTCAGTAGTACCTAAGATCTATGTTGCCATGGCAGCCTTGAAAACTGTATTCTAAGAGCATGTCTACACAATAAATGAAGGTACGCTTTGTATTCCGGGTTTGTGTGCCCATGCTAGTTTTAATCTAGCTAGCATGGGAAGCAGTAGTTGTGAAGATGTGAAAGTAAAGACTAGAAACAAGACTCAGGATCCTAGGTTCCTAGAGGGCTATACTGTGTTATGCTAGTTACTACTGTGTTATGCTATGTGGAATATCTTAAGTGACTTGCTCACGTCTGTAGCACAGTCAGGAATTAGATGCCTGATCTCCTGAATCCACTTCAGTGGCTTAACCTCAAGGCCATTCTTCCTCTCAGTTTTCTCATCTAATCTATGCACATCAAGCCAAGGAGTGCTTGCTGTTTGGGTGCACCTCAAAAGACTCCAATTGTGAATTTAAATAAATTATTGTTATGCCATATATTTTTAGGTTATTAATAAAATGCAATGATGTTTGATAAATACTAATTATATACTGAATTGTGGTTCTTACTAGGGTACAATATCCAGTATGGAGCTTCTTGCTTTTGGTAATCAAGCTAGCTTTTTTGGAGCATTCAGGCGTTATGTGCCCTGTGGTACAGACATAGTAAAATTGCAGAAGGCCACCATAGGTCTTCACCTTTTGCCTACCCAGGAGGCCACACTTTTTTTTGTTTTGTTTCTGCAGTCACAACATAAGAGTGTGTTTTGCCATCTAGATGCCAATGCAGTCTTGCAACACAGTCAAATAATCTGATAGCAAGAACGTCTCGGGACATCACCAGTTGGAACGGTACAATTTCTCAGAGGTTGTTGTCTGGGTTCCCTTCTGAAAACATACTGCAGTATAGAGGAAGGCAGTCACCCTACTGGGCAATTCCCTAAGGGTCCCAAATAGCAGCAAAATAAGCATGGGGTGCTCTAAAGATCCCGAACTGTCAGAGGCGCAGAGCTGCCATCAGTGTTGTTATAGAACCTTAAGCCCAATGTTTCTACAGGGAGGAGAAGACTATGAACATTTTGTGACAAATGTGCAAAGCCATGCTCTAAGGTGTTAATCCTCAGTACTCAAGTACACCCCCGATGCAACATTCCAATGCCCCTAGCCAAGAAAACCTACTGTGTCAAAATTTTTGTGACAAGCTGTTGTCATGAACAGATGGTGCTGTTGAAATCTTCTCTGATGAAGAACTCAATGAGGTAATGTCACATTACCTTTTAATTTTTTTTCTTTTCTACCTTAAACATTATGACTGGCCCAAATTCAGACCTTTGAATGGGAACTGCATTCTTCTCCTCTGATTTCATAGTTATTTGTTTTTTGTGTTAGGAGGTGTTTAATGTACACAAAAAGAAAAGGATTTGGAAGGCCTAGAATAGCATTAGATATTTTTTTAATGTCTTGTTTTATCATGGGGCTCTTGAAGGAAATAACATTTAGCTTCCAGGAAGATTATCATATTTAAACCTGTGATGTTGGCTAAATGATATACTATGGTATCAGCCACTACAGTTCATTGTAGGAAACCACGGTGGTTTCCCACAATGCCACTACAGTTCATTTTCCCAAAGCTGGTGGTAGCATCTGGTTTTAATAATCCCATCATACTTTATTCCATAGTTAATATAATCTACTATATTTCACAAATTACTAAAGAGCAAAGGCCAAAATAGCTTTGATAAGAGTTCTGGATACAGTCAGATGTTTCCACAAAGAGCACTATTTATAGTTGAGGGTTAGTTCGCATTTGACTTAGTTTGAATACTGACTGTCAAGGTTCAGAACACAATAAACTGAAGATTTTATGCAACATTACCCTGCAAAGAGTATTCATTGAATAATATTGAAGAGTATTCTTTGACCATGATCCTGAGGTCTAGTCAAAGATTACACAGCTCAGTTTAGGATGTGCATGTGCATAGTTGGCTTGAAATCACTTTAGCATTTGTTCAACAATGGGATTGAGGATAATTCTAAATTATATTATCTGGAGTGGTTTCAGGGGTAACCCTGGTCATGCTCCCTAGACCAGTCAAAAGGGAGGGGTGGTGGTAAAGAAATATATTTATTAGACCTATATTCCTTGCAGTTCTGCCCTTCCATTGGGAAAATCCTCCTACAAGAGCTGTCCCAATTATGACCTACATTGCACTGATGGGAGTCTCGGAACCTGTTCCTAGGATTAAACTGAATTAGAAGTTGCTTTCTAGAAGAATTTCCTTTTCCCCTAATCCTGACACAAAACTCACAGTATAGGTGCACCATTGATTATCCTAAACTTTGCCATTCAATTGCCTTTTTTACTTCTTGATGGTTAAAAAATTGCATGTGCTGACACTTAGAACTTTCTGGTTCTGTTATACAGATTTGTAATTAGTTTTAGTTTATTTATAGCTTTCAATAAAACAGTACAATAAAACAAGCAAATATATAAAATAAAATAACAGCATTTATATAAAATATAATCGTTAGAAAAAGCATACAGTAATATGATCTATCAGCTCACACAAAAATAAAACAAAACAACGTATGATGATATAAAAAAGGTAAAATGAAGCAGTGAATGATAAAACAAAACAGGAGAATTGTATTTGATGCTGGCCCTTATTCTTTGTGCAAGTAGTACAAATATACTTTAGGTGTATAAGATAAGCTCCAAAGTATTAGAAAGAAGCCAGATTGCTTTTTTTCTTCATTATCCCAGGATTTAATACTTTCCAATAATGGAGAGACCCATTTCCCTCTTATTTATTCACGAAATAAACAAGAAAGACTACAAATAAGGATTTTAAGTCATTTATCTCATCTTCCCACAAGAGCATATTCTGTACCAATATAGAGTCCGACACCACCTGTCCATGACAGCTGCAGATCTCATTAGAGCAAATCTCAATCTAGTAATAGCCTCATTTTTTTTGTAGTTTTGCACCACAGAAAGATAAGTTTCTGGGCCAAAGGAATGTTTTATTACTTTTAAAAAAGAGGAAGTTCGAGACTGTCTCACTGTTAGAAAATCCGTCTCTAGGCTGGCATCTTTAATACTTGAATTTATATCTTATTTTAAATAAAGGAAATACTGGGTCACTTAGTACACTTCCCAGACAGTTTGTACAATATAAATGTTATTCAACCATCCAAACCAGATTTTATTTGGCAAAGGAGAGGCTTCTACAATGCATTTCTTAAGGTATCTGGTAGGTATAAAAGATCTTCTTTCATCCAGTAGTTTGGGGTTCTTAACTGAGCTAAAATGCTCACATTTTTCAGCCTGGTCTCAGAAAGCATGAGCCTCCGTATCATAGAATTAGGTAGAGATAAAAGCCACCTTAAAAACTAATCAGACATTGTTTTGGTTTTTGGTTGGACCATAGGGTAAGCACCCCAGAGTTCTGCTCCATGCAGTAAAATGGATCCTACTTTGGATCTATAGACACTTCGTGCTTCCAGAACAACTCTTCTGCCTGTCTTATTGTAAAAACATGTAATGTAATTGTAAACAAGATGCTTTTGAATGCTTTGGTTGTTGGGTTTTTTCTTTTAGAATATAAATTTGGAGTTAAATGCAATATGGAGTACCTCAATAATACTGTACTATATAAATGCTGAATTAAGAGGGTTTTTAAAAGGATTGTTTCATAACTGTTCCTAAAACCTCTCATTTTATACTATCTTTTAAAAAATCTAAAACAAATAAGGAAAGATTTCATGAAAGAGATCATAGAAACAAATGGTTTCCATTTGACAAAATGGTGCACCTCAGTTATGTGGACAAATCATTATTGTAGATTAATTTTCCTGAGAGTTTTTTCCACCACATCTACATTTATAAACGCATATTCTTGTATCTGGTTTTCATTTAAAACTTGATCCAACTTCCATAAAGATGACTGACAAAACTGTGCGTACCTTATTCTGTGCATGCAAGCTTCAACGTGTATATGCAGCTTGTGCTGGGCAGCCAGCTCCAGGCTTGGCATTTGCATATCAGCTGCATACTACTTTGTAACTTCAGAAGTGCACCGAAAAAGCAGCATGTGATATTACAGGTTAGATCAAAGCTGTTTAGATATTTGGCTCACAATTTTATGTCCTAATAGCAAACTGAGGTAGTAAAATTCAAGTTTTATTGCATATCAGTGTAACTGTTCGAAGTTAATTAAACATCTTTCTTCAAAGAAATAGTTTCCTTTTCTATCTCTCCTGTGTAGGGATAGTTTAGTCGGATGCTGATTTGATAATTTCAGGAGTCTATAAAGTAAGAAATATCCTATCCACTACTTTAGAAATAACACTTTGTCAACAAGATGGCAATTTAATAAGATTTATATCTTGCATTGAAACCGACATTGATGATAAAGCCTGTGGGGACTTCAGGGACCCTTGGGTTTGTCTGAGCATTGTGTATTTAATTGAATGAGAGGTCTTTTTATCCCAGTTGATAGCTTCATCTGAGATGAGGACTTGCACCACTTTTATCTCCTCTGGCTTAGACACACCTGAAACACACTTTATTTAGGGCGACATGCAACAACTGACACACAGCAGGCTAAGTTTGATGCACCATAGTGTAGCTTCATCAGTGACAACCCAGCTCCCTTTTTTAAATCCATCATCCGTGTGCTTGATTTTAAACAGAATTCAAAGACCTGGCCCTAATCTACAAAGCTGTAAACAGACTGTAAGCAGGATACTTCAGAAATAGCCTTTCTCCCCCTTCATGACACTCTGAAGCCTGATGTCTAGACACTAAGGGCACCTGTACACGTGCAGCGAGGCTGCTCTGACGCACTGTAATTACAGTATGTTGGAGCACATTTGATTAACTGAGTCTGCTGGAGCGTGGTAGTTACCATGCTCCAGCAGACTCCGGTGTCAAGTGTATCAGCATCCCCATGCTGAAAAATGGTGGTGGGAGTGCTTTAACTAAAGCCTGTTCAATAAGCTTTAGTTAAAGCACACCCCCCATTTTTCAGTGTGGGGTCACTGATAGATGTGACGTTCTGGGCGCTTTATTTAGAGCAGCTCTTGGAGCCACTCTAATTAAAGTGCTCCTCCCACCCCCACACACTCCCAGAGCACATATATAAACACCCTCAGCGAGGGCTCTCTATAAATTCATAAGATGGGTTCTTTTCATTGGAACAATGCAGCTAGGGAGAACCTAGTTTAGTTTAATCAAATGGCAGTTTCAGCCTCAGGACCCCACCTGCAGAACTTTGAAAGATCAGATCGAGTGTTTGAATACAATGAACCACACCTAGGCAGACAGTCTGCAGGGAATAAACCCAGGACTCTTAAATGTAAAAGCCTGAGCAGCTCTTGGGGGGTGGCGGGGGGAGAGCATGCAAATTCCTGGACTGGCTGAGGCCAGAAGCTGGGGCTGGCTCCTGCGGTCCTCCCAGTGTGGCCTTCTCCCCAGCTCTGCGCCTCTGCCAACAGCAGCTGTCAGTGAGAGGGGAGGGGAGATTGCCCAGCTGTGCTTGCTTGGGTCTGGGGGGAGCCAGGGCTGTGGCCGGGCTGCAGGGAACCTGTGCTCCCCCCATGCCACACCCAGCACTGCCTGGCTTGGCTGAGAGCCCTGCGTGGCTCTCTGCCTCGGCTCCTGCTTGCTGGTGTCAGTGGAGAGCCACATGAGGCAGTCAGTTGAACTGGGCAGTGCTGGGGGGTGGGAGAGCACAAGCCCCCACCCTGCAGCCTAGTCCCGCCCCCCCCAGACCTGAGCACATGCAGCTGGGGGGGCCCTTCACTTTCCCTCCACCCTCACCTGGCGCTGCTGGGCTCAGCTGCCATGGGACAGGCAGAAGCTGGGGCTTACAGCTGTGCATGGGGGTGAGCACAGACCCTCACCCTGCAGCCTGGCTACAGCCATCCCAGACGTGAGCAAACACAATGAGGGGGAGGGCCCATGGGGGCTCTGCTCCCCCACCCCCTTGCTGCCACTGCTGCTGGCAGGCACAGCGAGGACACAGGACTGGGGAGCCCAACCGAGTTCCCTGCCTCTGTGTGAGGAGGGGAGCTGGGGGGGAGGGGGCCCTCAAAGGCCCCTGGGATACGGGCGCACAGCAACCTAACGTGGATTGATAGGAGATTTGGCATATAAATTTGATAAACCGGTCTAATCTAAACCAATTAAGTCTAATACTACAACCGTCCAGGTCTATCTTAGACTGGGTTCCCCCATTATTAAATCAGTCTGTGTACTCTGAACTTCTGTTCTGTTATAGGTTTAGACTGGTTTTTGATTGCTTATACTGGTTTATGTGTAATGTTTGTACCTGGCTGGAAAGAAAGAGCTATTTGTTTCAGATTCCTCCTCCTGTGCATTACTCGGTTCTTAGACACTAAAGCGATGGGTGCCTTTCAAAGACAGCAGACAGTCTGATTAGATGTAGGCATTAAAGATGTCTGTCTCAGAGTTCTCTCTTGAAGTTGCTGCTTGATGTAGTGTGTTTTTTCCTCCAAAAACACGAGCTTCTCCCCTTCTACGTAGATACACTCTATTTCCTATTTATTTTCCATGTAATACATCAGAGTAGAGACAATTCTATAAATGCTGTTAACCATCAGGGACATTAATAACTGTTATGTTATTATGGGCATATGGAAAACAGCTGGTACTTTTTTGTCTAAAAATATTTCAATTTCATTTAAAAATATTCTCATTTTGGCATTTACTGCAATAGAGATCAATTCTGTCTTCAGATCTGCAGTGCAGCGCTATAAAACCTCAAATGATGTATGCATCAGAAATGCTGGAAACTTGTCTTGCAGGAATCTGCCAATCTTCCAGAAGTGTGGCCCTTGGCTGTGATATCTGAATAGCAGCAGCAGGAAGTCTGGCATAAGTTGTGGGGGCAGAATTTAAGGTGGTGTTAGCATTGTCTCAAATTGATATTAGAAGCCAAGTTACCGAGGCATAACTAAGAGCATCCTTAGAGGAGCCACTGGAAAGCTACCTAAGTTACCATATATTTTTCATTTAAATCCATTCTTCAAAGGTAAAACTGAGCCAGGGAGGGCCTTGGAAGATTTTTGGTTTACCAGCCAATTAGTGAATTACAGTAGTGTTTATACATATTTTTATTCATTGGCTAAACTTTGCATAAATGGCAACACTTCACTGAAATCAATGGAGCTGTGTGGATGTGGAAAAGCAGAGAAATTGGCTTATATGTGGATAATTTTTTTCACTGTATTGTCTCACAATCCTGTTTATAAGGGGACATGGCAATGGCATATACAAATATGTAACAGATATTTTCTTGTCTGGCTTTGGACATATATTTTGAATTAACAACAGGAGAAGAAAAGTGGTTGTCCACTGGCCGTACAGATGTCCAGTAGATCATTAATTCCCCTAATTGTTTCTCATGTAACCATAAATGACTATGTTATATCTATAGGGGAAATAATCTGGAAGATTGCTTTGGACTTGGTCAGCCAAGATGAGCTTCCTGAGGACAGGCAGGGGCTCGTGGGACTAATCACATTAACAACAAGTGATCAGGGTAGAAAAGGGAGGGGTGTGGCCAAAGACATGAAGCTGGAGCGGTCTTTTGGAAAGCTCCAAGCAGAATTTGAAGTTGGGGACTTCTCACTAGACCTAGTACTGGTGAGTACACACCTGTTGGCACTTAAATGCTCTGCATACTGCCACTAAGCTGAATCCAGGCTTGAGGCCACACAATTTAAAAGTACATAGTATGCTGCTGCAAAAGTTTGGTAATTGTAGGCCAAAGCTATGAAGACCCTTTATTATATCTATTTTCCTGGCACTTCCTGGCTGATTATTTAAGCAGCAAAGAGTTGCACATACAAACAGAGAGAGTTGTACTCTGCCACGTGATATCTGAAACCATGTTATCAATAATTAGGCTGATATTAAGCATAATTCTAACAAAGCTTTGCTGACAAGTGTGAATGAAATTCTTTCCCCCTAAGGAACTGCTGAAGAGTATGTTTAAGGAGATGGTAATAAGGATTGTTTAGTGCACAAATAAAGATACCTCTTCATAGACAGGAAAACTGTTCTATGTAACAATTACCCATTTATCATAGTGCAGACTTGCTGCGGAGTCATTTGTTTGCATTTGCTTTAATTGCAGTAGCAGACTCTTACTAGAGAATGGCTATGACATATGGTAATTTCTTTGCTTTGTCCTATAACTGAGGAGGTATAGCTGAACTGAACCCTTTGCATGTCTGAGAGTGGGAGGTGTGCAGTGCAAGGACTGCTATGACTGCTTATGGCTTTCAGCTTAGATAACGCCTGTGCAGTTAAAGAACGTTGATGAATCTATCTCCCACGCACAGTAGCAGTTGTGTGAATTAGTTCCTATCTATACTGTGTATGTAACCACAGTGAGAGACCTTGTTACAACAAAGATGTCCCGCAGTGGACAAACCACATCTTGTGTTTTTGAGCTGTTACAGACCAGTAAAAATCCTTTTCCTATTGAAACTGATCTTTTTTACTTGTGAATCTAAGTGTTTTTCTTTAATATTTAAAAACCTACTGGAATATACAAGTAACAGATTGGACCTAAGAGCAGTTAAAGGACATGATGAACATGAGTTTTCCAGTGTTCCATCGTGTTCTTAGCACATGTCATCTGTGTCATAAATGAATTTGATTATAATAAATATCTCCTACAATTAGCAAACTTACCAAGCAGCTTTATCTGTCTCTTGGCTATGTACTTCTTCTCAAAAGGAATCCACTGCCATCTTTACTGTATTTTTGGGAACACACTTGAATGCATGGTAGTGCCAGGGTCTTCAGTGTAAGTGTGTATTTTATTACAAGACAGAAGAAATATTCAGCATCTGGCAACTTCAAACCAGCAGAGCAGATGGAATATCTCAGCAATTTTTAAAGAAGGCTAGTTTAAACACACACGAGCAGACAGGATCCTGCATTCAGACTTCTCAAGTTCTCAGACTGCTGCTATGAACACGTGCCCATGTATAAAAAGGTTATTTGCTGTAATAACTGAAAAGGGGCAGGGTTGAGAGAGAGGGCCAACAAGGCACAATTATGCTGTATAACCATGGGAGAACTTCACGGTGTCCAAACACAGAAATGCTAATGCCATCCAAGCCTATGAATGCACCAATTTGGGCATTCTAAACTTAGAAACAGTATTGTTTGTG
>NW_005841888.1:574370-592516 GCF_000455745.1 Alligator sinensis | reverse complement strand
CTTTCCCTTCAATGTTTTCTAATAGCAAGAGTCACTCTATAAATAAGTACTTTCTGGGACACTGGCTGTTACCCTAGTAAGGGTAGATTTAGCATGGTGACTTGATTTGTTCTATATAAATTATTTTATTAGCAAGAGTGTGCTTGGCTCGTATATAACAATGCATCTTTCACCAGGTCAGAGAGTTCTGTAGGCAGAGACACTGCATTTATAAACTACAGGTACAGCACTGGTAGTGGCTGCTGCCTTTACTTCCCATGAAACTCAACACTGAAAGCAAATCCATATTATTGTCCTTGCCTGTTTTGTTACAAATGCCAATAAAAGGGCTAGCTGTACCAGTTGTTTTATGAGACGAGAACTCATGGGTTGGAATTAAACTGGGACTACCAATTAATTTCCCACAGGCAACAGTGATATCAGCTGAAGCCTCAAAAGGGAGGAAATTCTCTCTTTGAAGTCTGACTTGCAGATATTCCCTCTTACAATTTTGTACCTTTGCATATTTTGGTTGTTTTGGCAGTGATTATTTAAATTCATATAATACATCCAGAAAAACAGAATAAAGAAGTGAGCCATTCTAGTCCCTTAAGTAAATGTTGAGTTACTTTAAGAACAAATGGGCATGCCTGTTTAGTGTGATAATAAATTACAATGGTGCATATCTTATTTACTATAAATTTTAAGAAAACACCTCTCAATGTGCTGAATACTGCACTCTACACAAATATTTAAATACTTCCAGTGCTATTGCAACATTATGTTGATACCAAGTACAAACAAATGTCACCATGATAGATGCCCCTAATGAAGAATGCACAATCATTTTAAGGAGAGTAAATACACGCTAAGAACAGGGACCTACTTCCCAAGGGCAAGAATAAAAACAGGAAAGCATCTTCATTAGGGCTAAACAGTAATAGACAAAGCAACATACTCGTGAAAAAGGCTAGCTTTTCTGTAGTACTCAGGCAAACTCACCCTCCAACCTAGTGGTCCCTAAAAATTTCACAACCCCAAGTAGTCATAGAACAGTAGGGCTGGAAGGGCCCTCAGGACGTCATTTAGTCCAACCCTACATTCAAGGCAGGATCATACCTGTCTGAACCACTCCAGACATATGTTTATCTAACCTGCGCTTAACCACCTCTCTGTGAAATCTGTTCTAGTGCTTCTCTTCCGCACTGGGATAAGTAGGTGTGACACCCAACTAAAAACATAACACTCCCCTGGAGCCTCTCTTGTGGGACAGTAAGGACAGATTAGAGCTCCTCCAGGAGAAATGCACTGCTGAGAGCAGAAGCTATCTGTGTCCAAATGCACGTACAAGAAGTTGTAAATTGGGTGCTTTGCACTCTAATTCAGGGAAGCCAGTGACACAGCTTGCTTGCAATGGCTTCAGGAAAAGCAGCTGTAAGAGGAGCAACAGTTAGATTTGGTATCTCTTGCTTTGCACACTAGCAGGCCTGCATGTGTAGGACTTCTAGATACAGGTATAGCAAATCCAGATGTGTCTATGCATTTCTGGCACTGCTGGCAAAGTAGATGGTGTGGCAATTTCCTGCTCTCTCTGATAGCCCAGCATTTTCTATACTTTGAGATAAAGAGTAACTGCTATTTCAGCAGTGAATGATAACTTAGGGTAAACTGGGACTTTTTAGTGTGAAATCAGTAAAATGCTACATCGCATTTTAGATTAATACATCTGGCTCAGACAGAACACACAAAACATTAGTATGCACACTGAATCAGGTTTCTGGATAACTAAATAATTGACAAAAAAATTTTCAGCATGTGTTATACTATGCAACTCTACATTCTGGGCATTAATTGGTAAAGACTTTAATTCTCTCTTATTAAAATATTGTGCTAATTTCCTTTCTTCCTCCCTCCCCCCCTTCACTATCATGACATTTTTTAGACATTTGCTTTCTTCAAAGAAACATTTATCTTCTGATCTTATAAACATTTAAAAAGAGGTTATTGTGCTAACTGTGTAACAAGGATAAGTAATTATAAGGATAATTGTTATCTTCATTACAGGAAAATTACACTTGTTGCTGTAAAGTCTTGCTGTGAAAATTATGTGACCAGATAATAATAAATTCTGGATTGTCATGACAGAAATATTTATTCCTCTAGGATGTATTAAACCTCAAGGATATAAGGAGGCCAACAATTTTGACAGCAGAAATATCTCATTAATTTCTCCAAAATAAAAGACCATTTAATCTTATTCCAGGCATTCTTCCCCAACAAGTAGAAATTATCTAGGGGAGAACTTATCTTCATGTCAAACTGGTATTTGCTACCGGGAATATGATAAATGGTGATAAACCTTTCAAAATTATGTAACTATATTGCTTTTCAAATAAAGCACTGTTCTTTCTAGACAATAATTTGCATAAATAATAAAAGGTTGCTATTACGTGTTATTCAGGAATGATATTTATATGCATATTTGTCCAAAGAGCTGGATGGAATGAGGACCCAGCTCTTTAGAACATTTGAACAAAACTTTGGGTCCTGAGCACTTGAAAACATAGCTTTTATTGCCTCGCCATTGAGTTACATTTCCAGGAACTCACAAGAACAAAGGACTAGAATGATATGACTGGAAGCCACTCTGACATTTGTTATTAAAACATTTTTTCTTCCCAGTTTCCATTAGCATATACTGTTGTTTCTTGCACAAGAAATGCAATAAAAGAACTTTTTCTAGTTAGTTCACTCTAAGACCTAGTTAGTTTGAGTCATGATGTGACAAGGCAAACTTCCCCTCCATAATGATGTAAAATAGGGTGAAGAAAAGGGCATTCTTAGGGACTTAGACATTTAAGGTTAGATTCACCAAGAGGAGTCAGATTCTGAGGCAGAGCTTAACTCTCCCACTTAGTGGAATTTGCAGCCCACAGTTAAGTTAACTAAACTGATTAGGGCTAGATATTTAAGAGAAGGAGCCACAAAAGAGCGAGGTAAGAATTTTGCCCTTTGCATGCACTCTAGATGCTAGTTTATAGGCTGGAGAGATTTGCATCCCAAAATTTGTGATTCAATGCCATAAAACTTCTCCAGAGGTTAGTGGTTTTAACCACGTTAGTCCTTGAAAATGTATTTATCACCCTCCCACCCCACTTCCATCCAGGAGATACTGGTTTTGCTGCTTTCCACCCACACCCTTTTCTCCAATAGCTCACTAACTAGAAAACTCACTGTGGATTTAGAAGACCAGTTTCAAATCCTTAATCTATTTCATTTGAAGTGGGAATTTGAGCCCAGGCCCACCTGGGGTTCTGCAGTGATCTGGAAGCCAGGACACTCACAGGAACTGTCCTTACTTTACTGAGGGCTCCTCTAAGTACACACCTTTGGGTAAGGTAAGCAGACTTTTTCATTATCCCTTCATCTGTTTCCCTGGCAAGTGAGTAGGGCTGCGTAGGAACCTATGCAATTGGGGGGGGGTGTTGGTTAATTGTGTAAGTGTGCACAGGTGAGCAGAACCAACCACTTCTCTTGCTATGTGTGGTTAGAAGTCTCTTGGTCACACTAGTATGGAGGAAGCCAATGTTTTGCAGTGAAAATGAAATGGCATGTCTTTGATAAAATAAGGCTGTCTGGAATGCTTGGTATTGATATTAAACAAAGCCTTATGCGTAATCTGTTTGCTGAAAATGAACTGATACCTGATAGGAACAGGCCCTTGGATAGGGAGCCTATGCTGCTTGGAGAGGAAGGTGGGTTCCCTTTTGGATATTTATTTCTTTGCTATGTTTGTGTGTGTGTTGTTTTAAGAATACAGTTCTTATTCTTTGTGGTTTGTCGAACTGTCTCTCTTCCTGCTGCCCATTCCCTGCTATATAGAGTACCAAGTGTGTATTTTTACATTTGAGATGCTAGGAAAAGCACATAAAACCTCTTTGCTTTTAAACTATAGAGATGCATAAAATTCCATGAGAAACAAATGAGACCAAGGACTGGGAATATCTATGGCACAGAATGAAGAGTTTAGGAGATACTGTGATGTGTAGAAAGGTATTGCTTTGTTACTTAATGTGATGCTTATAAGTAAAGGGGAAAGTGAGTAGTCCATGGTTTGTCTGCTGTACATGGTCAAGGTGATTAGACCTCAGAGCAATATAACTTGAGAAATGGCTGAAGCTAATACTAAAACAAGTATAAAATATGAAATCCTTAAAATAAAACAAATTCCACTGTTATGACTCCAAGCATTGCATAATCCTGTTTGATTTTTTTTTTTTTGGGTGGGGGGGAGCGGGAAAGACCTTTACACATGTAAGGGGTGTCACTAATGATTTGTGCAGAAGCATAAATTTAAAAAAGCTGCTCCTGACGAACTGAAATGGCTTCGGCTTCCACTTACATGGCTAATGAGGGAACTATATGCATGTTCATGAATATTTTATGCACCTCAGTTTACTTCCTTGAGCCTAACCTGTTTGATTGCAGGGCATTAAAATTACAGGTGGCCAGCTTATAGGAAACAAATAGGAACTAGAACACTAGCCAAAATGGACTAGGTCTTTAATAAAATAATGGGGGAGGTGCTACTGGGGATATGTCCTCTTGTTTGACTTCAGCTAGACCATCCATGACCAAAATTGGTGGTTAGACACATTAGTCTGAAGTCAGTCAGAAGACAGGGCAGAGTGGCACCCTAAGGCTCCTATACACAGGAGGCTGCTCTGATGTGCTGTAATTGCTTGATTCATCGAGTCTGCCAGAGCATGGTAATTACTGTGCTCTAGCATCATGTGTATCAGTGTCCCCATGCTGAAAAAGGGCAGCGGGGCCCTTTAAACTAAAACTTGTTCGAGCTCTATTTCGAAGTGCCCCACTGCTATTTTTCAGTGTGGGAATGCTGAGACACATGATGCCCGGGGCGCTTTTAATGAGCGTGGCTCTTGGAGCTGCACTAATTAAAGCATTCCCCCCCCCCCGCACATCTATAAACGTCCTTAGAGACTAACTTGGGGGTTGGCAGGGGGTCAGTAGTGGGCAGACATTAGGATGCTATTGCCACCATCAGTGCTCAGCAGCAGCATGGCATGGTAAAAGCCCCTCTCAACCAGAACCTGTAATGCCAGGCTGTAGCAGAGCTCTTCTCTGCCAGAGCCCCGGTGGCTGACCACAGTGCAAGCACAAGGAGAGCCCTCAGCTGTCAAAGGCATGGCTCTATGGGAGAGATGGGGTCTATGAGTTGGAAGGTTGCCAGTCCCTGGACTAATTTAGAGAGGCATGAGCTTTCACAAGTAAGTAATCAGGTGTGTAAACTGCTGCTTATGAAAGCATATGCCTCTTGGCATTAGTTTATAAGGTGCCATTATGCTGTTTTCTGTTTAGCAAAATCATTGAGGTTTCTTCTTCCCAAGCTTAAGCCTAGAATCAGATAATTCTAAGTGGCTATGAAGAACAGCTGAGAAAAGAGCGGACAAATAGGGGGCAGTGGTTAAAGATAATACTGTATTCTTGGCAGTCAGTGTGAGAATATGGTTGGGGTGGGCAGCTGTCCAATGCCCAGGGCCTGCTGCATAGAACAGAATCGGAACTTGCAAGGGAAGACTATGGTTTAGGTGAGACTGTTGTACAGGCCTTTCATTGTTGTTTTCCTTTCCACTGCTTGTTATGTATTTCAGTGGGAATGAATAAAGCAATGCTTTTTTTCTGAAGAAGTTGTTAGTGAATCCCTTTAGTCAGTCACTGGTCATGGCTGAGGCTCAGGGGGACTGCAGGTCACAAACATTCTTTGAGTAATGGGACTGCATTAAGACACCCAAAGGGTGTCCTTGAAGTGAGCACTTGAGGGGTATAAAAAGAGCTCATTCTGTGACCATGACAACATGGAAAACTGCACCCAATTCCCTGACTCGCATATGAGGGTGGCAGAGAACCTGCAGGTCCTGTCTGTTTGCATTGAGTCGATTGTTGAAGACACAAACCCAAGAAGCACTGACCTAAAACCAGTCTCCACATAAAATATTTTCTATGCCATTTGAGAAAAGGATTTGCCAACAACCTCAAAACCAAGCGTTATTTCACTATAAATGTTGAGATCCCTTTAGATCCTTTATGTACATAATTCTAATATGGCAATGTCTAACCACACAGCATGGATTGTGTTAATTGGGTGACATGTTCTACATGTGCTTATATTGGTGTAGCTCAGAGGTGTCAAAATCGCCCTGACCTGCAAGCCAGATCCCGATCACAAGGGCTCCTCCTGGGCTGGATCAATCTATCAGGCCAGCAGCAACTGCAGTGGGGCTGTGTTTTGGGCAGTGGCACAGGTCTGGGGGAAGGCAGTGACATAGGGCTGTGTTCAGAACACAGTGTGAAGTGCTGGCCAAGCAAGAGCATGGAGCCAGAGGCGTGTGGCAACATGGAGCTGGGGGGATATCACCAATGACCATGTCTGTAGGGGTCCAAGAACCCCAGATTGTGTGGCAGGCCATGCCCCTCAACTTCCAGTAGCCCCCCAGACTACCAGGGGGCCAAATGGAGTGGTTCTGCAGGCCAGATCCAGCCCATGAGCTATATGATTGACACCCTTGGTGTAGATTATTTCGATATAGGCAAGGGAATAAACTATATTAGGATAAGTATGCATTTACAACCCCTAATGTGTATACAGTTTTTCCAGTGTATTTTTAGTATAACTTGACCAGGAAAATAAACATGCGTGTAACTGAAATTGTTACATAGTATGACCATGCCAAAGTCTCCATGTCTCTGTTTTTCAATGTGACATCTAAACTGAATTTATCAGCATTGTCCAATGTGCTGGCAAATCAAGCTTCAATCAACCCCTTATTTTCAGATTAGGAGTACTAGAAAGGTATTCATCAACCACAGTAAAAGACAGCAGGCCTGCATGTGCAAAGACAACAGAAGGAAGCTGAATAGGCTTACAAGCATATTTTATGTTGCTTTTGGACATTCCCACAAGAGCCCCAAACCACTGCACTATGTTTTTAGAAAGATATTAAACAAACTAGGAGTGCGTGCTTTTTGCTAGGGTGTTTCAAAGGCTGCTTACATTTAGGTAACACAACCCCTCAATTACAGGGTATGCAACTGTACATACATGTTTCCTTTTCCTTCTTAAAAGGATTAACTAGCAGAGATCTGGCCAGCCTAGTCTAAATCCTCCCTCTCTTGTTCTTTGAAGTAGAAAATTGACAAGGAGGAAAAATTGCTTCAATTTCATATGAAGGTAGTTTGGATTCTTCATACAGTTGTTGTCTTGGAACAGCTAGCTTGTCTGACTGGGGACTTACTGGTAGAAGAAAGCCTTCTTCACCTGTTACAGTTGTGTGGCATGCAACCCTCAAGTTCCTTTGAGCCACTGTCTGAGATCTAGAGCCCAATATACAGGTGTTGTCATGGTCATCTATTTCATTCACCTGCAGAATGTCTGTTGTATACTAAGGTGTCCCTTAAGTATGATCCAAAATTTAGGATAAGAAGCCTGAGGGCTTCCATATCTGCAGAGGAGAACTAAAAACAATGTATGGTCTAGATTAGCTATGATACAGCTGACCACCAGATACATTCTCTGTACTAGGTCTCTGAAACACTTCCATAAAGTCTTAATATTCATATTGAGTTGTTTTTTTTTAATAAAAAAGAGAAATAGTTGGGTTTTTTTAAGTTGAAAACTTAATAAACGCTAACAAAGCTGTAAGTAAAGTCCCACGGCAAAGTGACTAAGGTAGAATTATTCCTAATGGAATTGTACTTGTATCAGAAAGGTGGACTTACATCTGTATTCTTCCCCTCCTTAGTTTCTAAATCAAGATGAATGTCTAAATGTTACAGCATATTCTCTATGTGGAGTTATAAGCCATTATTTGCTTAACAGTAATGAAAGAAAAATCTGGGCTGCATTAGGAGAAGGGGAGAGGAAACTAGATCATAAATGTCACATTTTTGTTTTGTTAGGGGTTCAGATTAAGGTGATAAGCACAGTGTTAATGCTTGGATAATGATGCATCTACCCCAAAGTGGCATAAATAAGATACAGGCAATATTCCTTTAAAAGATGCATGCTAATGAGGATAATCTGGCTTTTATACTTGCTCACTGAGTCTATTACAAAACATGACTTATCAGAAGGAACATCCTGATAATGGAAACATTTTCTCTCTCATCAAGGAGTCCCTATTAAGTTAAACAGCACTGGTTGCAAATGCCTGCGCTGTGAAAATTCACTCCAAATGCAGCCTTTTACTGCAGGAAAGGTGAAATGAAAATGATCTTGGAAAAATATCGAACAGCCAGAGTGGCTTTTTTCTGAGGTCTACTTCATCACTGCGGCAATGCATTTGTTGCAACAGTGGATCGTTTTGTTGGCCCTCAGTTTTTCACTTATATGGATGTACCTTCCTTCTATAGGCATCCTTGCTATGTAATCACATAAGCCCACTGACTCAGGATCAAATTTTTCATTGCCAGAAAGGAAAAAAATCCATAAGCCATTGGCTGTGTATGAGCAGAGGAAAATCCCCTTTACTGAGCTCTGTAACAGAATGACATGTCTTCATGGTTAAATGTTTGCTGACCACTGTCCTTAGATTATAAAGCAGTTGTTTACACTGGGCCTCAATTCAGCAAGGTGCTTGGGAACACATGTCCTGGACTACTCAGGCTTAATTATACAGGTTGACTTCATCAGAAGTGGAATTTAGCTCCCTATTAGAAATGAAATTGCGAGGGGAAACAACTAGTACATTCAACATAGTCATGCCCCTGCTGCTTCAGGTACAACCACAAAATCCCTGTATTTCACTGAACATGAGTGATGGGTTAGAGGGCACACTATATATTTTTACCTGCTAAAATAACGTGACAGCTCAGCAGGGCTATCACTTGTACTGAAGGTAACTCAGCAGTATCTCCTGTGTTTGCAGTACTGAGCATGGATTATTGAGAGCCTGATGGACTCTGACTAGACACTGTTCTCCTTCCAGTACAGATGTAGAAATGAACATGTCCTCAAAGGAAGCAGGAATATTTCTGAAGACGCTGGAAACAAGTGATCTCTCCATGTTGCCTCCCTTCCATCCATTTAATGCAGTATTCATAAAATGAACCCTTATTGGAGCTGCTTCAGAAATTCTAGCAGTTGCTCTAGGAAGGGCTCTGCAACAAGAACTTCCATCCTGAGGGACTAATCTTGCTGTCCTTGTCCTTGCTTGTACACGGCTCACCCTGACTTTAATGTGAATTTGGTCTGAGTAATGGTGGCTGGATTTGCTTTCTATTCAGATCTCTCTTTTCCAGGAGAGGTTAGAGAGGGTTGTTGTCAAGAACCTCTACCTCCCAATTCCCAGTCAAGGAAGAGGTGGTCAGAAATTGCTAAATCCCGTTCTGCAGGTCTCCAGTGGGCCCATTAAAGATGTCTTTTTGAGAATCGTGGACCATTTTATTCAAGTCCCAATTCTGACAATCTATTTGATTCTTTCAAGTACAAGACTCCATTCTTCTCTGAAACACTTGTATAATGAAATGAGGTGGTTATTATCCTGGGTGGTAGTCTGTCTTATGAAACTCTCTCTACCACCCAGGATAATAACCACCTCATTTAATAATAACCACTGACATAAGTACTTGTCAGTGTTCTTATAATATAATAAATAAAATACTTTTATTTATTATATTATAAGAACACTTGTCAGTGTTCTTATAATATAATAAATAAAAGTATTTTATTTATTATATTATAAGAACACTGACAAGTACTTTTAGGACCCCACTGTTCTGGGCAACACAAAGCGCACAGGAAGATGAACCCTGTCCCAAAAAGCTTACAATTAAAGTAATTTGAAGTGTGATGACAGGATCCCTCTTTGGATGCTTTTGAAAGGAATATACTCATTCATCCTAATTAATACTAATCAATGTACTAGGACATCCTAAGATTTTCCACAAGGCTTGGAAAAAGAAGAGCTGAAGTTTAACCTATGTGTGGTGCATGCATTGTTGCTATATAAGGTATAAACATTCAGTTTGACTTTGCCAGCTAATAAGCCAGCTGACTGATGTTCTGAAACACTGTTAACTGATTTGACTTTTGCTAAGAATCATTTATTCCTTTAACGAAACATCCTGACACTGTTTAGGCAATATGAGAGAAGATCTGCGGTTTTCCTGTAATAACACAGTGCAACTTTAACCTTTCTTGTTAAATATTTAATGGACTGTATTCATGCCTGGAAAAGAAGGTTTTTGTTTATCCTTTTTGTCTAGTTTTATTTTCACTAATTTGAGTTGCTAATTTTCTGCCATTGAGCTCTATGCTGTACTGCTTTTGAAGCTTCATTTGGCACAGCATTGGGAAGAACTTAAACTGAGCTGACCTGACATTAGTGGAGTTATACTTGTTGCCAAATTCAAGTGCTGGCCTGCTTCATCTTTTCCCCCCAGGCTATTCAGAGAGATTCTTTTGAAGAGATCTGTTTCCCTTCCTCTAGGCCTGAAACTGCCGGTTGCTGAGGGCATCATTTGATGGTGCTGGATACTGTAGCCTGCCATTGCCAATGGACTGAACTCAGGGTTCCCTGTGACCCCGCAGTATCTTGCAGCATTGGGCCTTCCTTGGTTATTTGTCTGTCTTTTTCCAAAGTTTGTTTTAGAAGTGACTCTGCCAGAGTCTTCCCATCGGCCAGCTGCCTGTCTGTATTTTCTTCAGGCTTGGAGCATGAAAACAATTTACAATTAACTGTTTTTCAATGGTCTTTTCCCCACATTTTAAATAGTATTGCACTTGCTGCAGGAACAAATGTAAGAACTTCCCAAGCCTCCTTGATCCATCCAGCATATTAATAGCTATGCTTCTTGCAGCAATGAGCTTCTGAGACTGGCTTCTCACTATTATGTGCACTCTCATTAACAGCAGCCTATCCCATGAAGCTAACAGATAACATTAGAACAGATGACACTTATTTGACTGTAATGCACAAAGAAATAACTTGTGAAGAGGACCCATCCCACAAAGACATGGGACTAAAGGAGGCCTAAAACCACTCTTTCTTTTGCATGTCAGAAAATGCTTGAAAATCAGATGGCATGTCTCATCCTTCTCCAACGTTGCTGAAGGGAGACTGAGGTCAAATGGGTAATAAGCAAGCTATTGTTTGCTAAGTTTTGGTCCAACATCCAAACACAGAGCAGGTTAGGAGAAAATGCAAAAGAGCAGTTTTTACTTATCTGGACTTCAGAAACTTATGCACAGAACATAAATCACTTTTAAGGTAATCTGTTATGATCATCTGCCAGCTTTTTCAGTAACTGGCAACACTGATGCTAGAAACACAATTCTGTAAATGGTGATTCAGAACAACACTGTTCTTTTTCCCCTCCCCCTTCTTTTTAATCCAGGTAGCTATAATAATTATGCCTCTTGTATGACAGTGCCAGATGAACTAAGAAGTCTTATTAGTGGTGGAATGGACAAGGCTCTGGCAAATTCTCCCAGTGCTGCCTTCTGCAAGAACAAGTAAACTACCTAGCATTTATTCACCTCTCATTACCAAATAAAAAATTGGTTTGAATTTGGAAACGTTAGATACAACTATAGCTATAACTTATGAATGAAACATTAGATACACCTAGCTATAACTTAGTCATAATTGTAATGCTTAATCTTAATCTCTTTGTTAATAATCAATGAAATGGTGAATTTAGAGGTGTGGGTTTTTTAATTATTTGCGCTCTCAGCTGTACTAAAACAACTCCTTGCAGTAATTCTATAATAAACCTTTCTTACTGCGACCACATTAGCTTCTTTGAGCAGATACCAAGAGTATCTTAAGAAGCTTAGGGAGAAACATTTTGCCTCTTATTTTCTTTGCAAGGTTCATTACATCACCTAGAACTAGTGTTCCCTTCACAACCACTTGTATCTATAGGTTCTAAAATGTATATACAGAGTAAAGGGATTTGGGTCATGAGCCAAACCCAGTGCAATGTAATGGAAGTCTTAATTAACTGCAGTGTTTCATAGAGGAAGGTGTTTCAGTGTGCACAAAGGTGACAGAATCTGACTCCAGAAGATGCTGATGTTATGTAAGATGCTTCTCCTTCCTATCTTTCCATACTGCCTTTAGGTCTGTTCCCAACAGTTTCTCAATCAAGGGTGAATTAGTATGTACCAGATACTCCTTCCTTTTTTCTTTTAAAGGGAGCTCTCTATTTACGGAGACTGTCCCAATCTAATATACATTTTAAGAGATTCATATTGCATAATGTGACATGTTTCTCAGACTGTTGTCTCGGAGTATGATGTCTGGCATTATTTTTCCAATTTCTCATAAGCTATCAGAGGATAAGCCTGCACAGCACAGGGGACGCAGCGTAAAATGAATTCAGAAAGGATGTCCCTGTGGTATTCAAGTTGTAATCTTCAAGGCTAGTGACTGGATTAGCTAGTGTAAAGAGGGACTGATTTGCCTAATTGCTCTTTTCTTCGGCTTATGTTTCATTACAATAAATTCTCCAGCAGAGTTCTCTGATGTTTTATTGTGTCTGCTTGTGTCCCTTTCCTACTCTGTTTCCATTATGAGATGATGCTATGACTTGTTTGGGACAATGGAATGTAAATCACTAATGTTAGACTCTTTGTATTATGAATGACTTTTTAAATCAAAATCCTAGGTCGGCTTCAAAAATGAACTGGCAGAAGGTCTAGACCACTAAAGGAGCAGGCAGAAAACTGGCTTCAGGAAAAGCAAAAGACAAGGTTGAGTAGATGGAGATGTGGAAGTGCCTATGCATTTTGTGATGATAAACTGTAATAACAATTAGATCACCTTATTGGGCACATGCAGATGTGACATTTGTTGTCGACTTGACCCCTGAAATTGCTCTACAGCCGTACTGTGACGTGCGCCAAACGTATGGCCAATCATGTGACAAATTCATCCTTATCAAACGAGGGGTCAGATGAAGGCACTCTACCTTAGAGCTCCTTAGGGAACTTGCATCAGCCCAACCCTGCCCCTGATGCTGTCTGCAGGAAGGGAGGGGGAGGAAGCTGCATGCTGGAGTTTGCCTGGTCTGTGCTGGAGGGGGTGGCATGAGGCAGGGGGGGCTCCAATCCACTTGTCCACCCTCCAGCTCGGGTCAGCCTGCATTCCCTTCCCCTCCAATCTAACCCCTCTCTTCCTGCAGACAGAACTGGAGCTGGGTAGAGTTGGGGGAAGAGGCTGCAGGCAGGATCCTCTGGGTCCATCAGCTTGAAAATGGAGCCCCCCGCCCCAAATCCAACAGGCAAACATCTTTTGGGTTGGGAGACACTCTAACTCATGGCACTCTGTGTAATGTGCCATGAGTTACAGCAGGGGCCTGCACATCTGTCAGCACCTGTTGAGCTCTCCTCTTATGGTTTATAAAGCCTCTAGAATCTCTTTTTCTGTGTCATTGTTCTCTCTTGTTTCAAGTCATTGCTTGTTTGTTTTTCATCATGCAGATCAGGTGCACGGTGGTTAATTGTGATCAGCTAACACTATTTCATACTGTATATTTCTGCATAACTGTTCAGGAAAACAAATGCAACATTCCTTATTAAGAAAACTAATGCAGAAAATGTTTCCTTATCTCATTAGAATAGTAAGAATGTTTAAGCTGTAACTCTCTGATACTCATCTCACTGATGGTGAAATGTTGCTTGCATTTATTCTCCTTGTTGTTTGTAGAAATCTAACCAGATAGTTACTTCTCATGACAACTGGAAAACCCACAGAAGAATCCTACTTTGGCTGTATTTTCTTGAGTGGGGAAAGTTAGGCAATAAGAACTAGTAGTCAGAGACTGGTGTGGTCCAGTGACTTGCTGTTTTATAGGCACTTGATATTGCTAATTGAAGAGGCATGTCCTGTTTGTACATTCCTCTCTCTGAATACTTCAGCTTAAGTTCCCTTACCTACATGCATACGTGAAAGTAAAGTGGAACGCTCAGCCTGTGCCCCTACCAAAATAACTCTGGCAATTCATTTCTCATCTCCTGTTGTGGATGGTCCTTACAAATCCCCTCAGTGCACTAGTAGTTGTGCAGTTACCAAGCTTTTGTCTCATTTCCAATGGGCAATATGCACCTCTGCAACTGGAACTCTTTGTGGCAAAGGGTAGAAGGAGAATCAGTGGAGAAATGTACTTTGCCACTGTTTGGATTATATCTGTTAAACCAGAGCAACATCGGATTTGTCAGCAAAACTACTGTCACAAATTCAGTGCTCAAGAGAAGGAAATGGTTCCTAATCTGTTGCCACCTTGGCTTGTTTCAGACAAAATATGGAAACTGCATAAACTGGTGCCTCAGTTATTTAGCTTATTGTAAGAAATCGGTAACACTTGCATACACTTGAGGTTGTGTGGGGTAAAGTGTGTGCTTTTGCTTGTTGCATATTATGAGGGATTTTGGGACTGGAAGAGAACCACTTCCCTCTCCCCTCATTGTGTCCAGACCATTGTCTTAAGATTCCTTAAAAGAACATGTAAAACCAGTTTAGAGCAAAGCCAGGAGCACTGACCACTTTTGAATTGTTTGGTCTGTATTAGCAGTGTTCAAATGATGCTGTTTCTTGATTGAGACCCTGTAATGATGTCAGAAAAGTTATTTAAAGTTCAGATCACCTGGGCTGGGGGCTCTTTTCTTCTGGGGCTGCTGAGAGCTGCGCTGCTGAATTGGGAACCAGCAAACCTGCTCTGTGTGTGTGTGTGTGGGGGGGGGGGGGGGGGGGGGTCTCCTCTCTACTGGAGAGGCAAGCAAAAACTATGTGATGGGAAAGCCTCATGCACAGGGAGAGAAAGTCTGTCTTGGGGCTTGAGACCCCTGTTCTCTCCTTCTTTCCCCTTTTTGTTTTTTCTGGATTTTGAGTGGGATGAAGTAATGGGGGGTGGGATCAATCCCTGCAGCAAACTAGCCAAGGTTGGAGCCTGGCAGTTTTGCTGGCATGCTCTAGGCCAGGACTGAAAGCCTGGCATGTTTTAGTTGCTGTTGTAACTTCTTTTGGGTTCAGCATAGCTGTGTTGCTGAACCCTAGCTGTATGTCTTGCTAGCAGTTTTGGCCACGCAGGCCTTGAGTGGGATGTCATGAATGTGCAGACTGACCAGGAACAAGGTCCTGGCAGTTATTGTGCCCCTGTGTTGGGGATTGCACTGTCTAAGCATGGTGATATAGCTGAGACTGGATATCCAGGCTGCAGCCATAAGCCTGGGTCCACTTTGCTATTTCACAGCTCTTGCATTTCAGTTCACTCATGCGGGGCTGAACCCCAGCCATATGTTTGGCTGGAAGATTTGAGCCAGAGTGAAGCCCTGGCACTTCTTGTTGTGTATCCAGGCCTCAGAGCAGTATTGGTCTAGCCAGCTTTTTGCCACCCAGTCCAGGGTCAACAAAATAGGCCTGGGCCTCCTTTTGTCCCTTTTACAGTTTATGGTTCAACCAAGCAGTGGATTGGGTGCTAGTTGTAGTTCAGGCCCAAGCCAAGATAGGCCTGGCCCCTTTTTTGTAGTTTCATAGCTGTTAGGTCTCAGCATTAACAGTGTAGCTGAGACCAAATGTCCAGGCTGCAGCCAAATATGCCTGGCGCTCTTTTGTTGTATGTTGAGGCTCTGATGCAGGACAGGCCCAAGTATTTTATTGTTTTACTGTTGTCTCAGCTCAGCGAAACAGCTAGGCTCTGCTTTACATTTACTGTGTATTTGGGCCTGGCACATGTTGCTTTTGTAGCTCTTTGTCCTGACCAAGCAGCGTGGTTGGTGCCAGTTGCTGTTCAGGCTCTTTTGCTGTTTGGCTGGCTTTTCTTTGAGTTCTCTTGCAGTTCCCTGCCCCAGGAGAGCTGGGATTAGGACTAGAAACTTTGGGGTGCGATATGCTGATGAAAGCTGCAGTTAACCTCTCAAAGCCACCACATGGAAGGGGAGATCAACATTACAGCATCACAGTGAGCAACAACGGGCCCCTGATTTACAGTTGCAGCATTCACCCTTGAATGAAAAGGAAGCAAGGGAGAAATTCAGAACTGTGGCCTCTCCCTTCATGATTGTTTTCTCTTGCATGCAGCATATTGGCAACACAGCATGGGGACTTGAAAAAAAGCAGTTTTTTGTTGTTTGTTTGTTTTTTAATTACAAGAATTCCCAAAGCATCTATCCCTGCTACATTTTACTGTATCTTCTTTTTTCCTGAGTTATAGTCTAGCCACTGTTAGGCTATATGTTTCAGGCTTAATGTTTACATTTGGGTGGGGAAGGCAGAGTGCTTAGTGAAAAAATGTCATGGTAAGAGAAATGTGTGCACAGAAACCTAAAAAGTCAGTGTAAAAACGTGCTTTGATTCCCTTGTGAAATCTGCAACACTGTAGCATTGTGCTAATGTACAAGATCCACAAAATGAAATGGACTAGGCTGTTTTCCCTGTTTTAATTGGCATGTGTGAACCAAACAGTGGAAGTGGGGAGACGAGCAATTACAGATCATTGTTCATGAAGTGTTCTGACCGTTAGCAAAGAGCTAACGGTTAAGAAGAGAGGTGGGGACACCTGCATTTTTTTTTTTTTAAATAAATACTTTCTTACCTTTAGAATAAGGAACCTATTCTGCTCTGATACTCCTGTGCAAACTCACTGTTGGGGGAGAAAATGAAGGAGCAGCCATTTGCTTCACAACTGCCAGAAAACAGCTCTCAAAACCAGGCTTTTCAGTGGTACCCTGACTAGAATAGCTGGCAACTCAGGAGACCTGCGGTTGCCAGTTCTGGCACCTTGCTGATTCCCCCCCACCCCAGCCGTATTTGTTCCTTTTTAAAACTGAAAGCAAGATGAAACTAATCAAACCCCTCTTCTCTAATAACTACAGGCTTCAGAGTTAAATCTTGCTCAACTTACACATATGAAAAGCCCTCCTGCGTTGTATAATGCTACTTGAGTGAATCAAATTATCTGAATTTCATGTGAATATTAATAAAAAATTCTGGTAGTTTATCTTCCAAAATTTGTCTGCATTACAGTAATCATTTTATTACAAAATTGTTAAATAGTATGTCTACCACAGCAGCACCTAACGATCTCAAAGAGGAGTCTGGGTATCGCTCTTCCAGGCCCTCCATAAATGTAATGAGAACATCCCAAAGAAATTTCAGGCGTTCCCCATCTCCCTTGCCACATAATCTTAGCTAAAACCTAGCTTTTAATCTTTTGGGAACAATGCAGCAAGATCAGCAGTTGATGTAAATCGATCCAGCAGAACTGGAGTGAGTTAGGCTGTACTGATATGCACCAATTGAGGGACCAGTCCCAGCCCTTCATTTTAAAATGAAGTAAAGAAGAGCAAATTGCCACTTCAGACGCACAAGGATTTTCTTACAATACTAAGAATATATATTTTGGTCATATCTACAGATTCAATCTTAGGAGACACAAATTCATCACTTGGCATTACTAGTTGCCTAAAGTTGGTAGAGAATTTTCTTACTAAACAACTTCTGATTCATCGAAACTAAAAAGTATTATGGAAACCTCATGCATTTCAGTGAACTTCCTGACAACTTGTGAGGCAGGCCTGGCTTCCTGGGTCTGTGGCTTATATAGCCCTGCCATGTGGATAAAGTAATTCACATGGCAGGGCTATATAACCATGGGCCTTGGAGACCCCAGGTTTTCCAGGGCTCTTGTCATAGGGCAGGAAGCTTTCCCCAGTTGCAAGGTCACTGGTCTCAGTCCACTAGCTTAAGATGGAAGCTTCCGAGCATGAGGTCCCAGGCAGTTTTCCTTCTGAAATGTTTTGGGTGGAGTAAAACCATGGGCAACTGGTGCCTCCTGAGTCCGGGGGGGGCACCAGTGGGGCATGACCGGGGGGGTCCCCAGCAGTCAGTTGCTGAGCATGCTGGCACTTCCACATGCGACACAGCGGCAGTGGAAGTGCCATCTGTTCTGCCAGCATGCTCAGCAACCGATCGCTGCCCCCCCGGCCCCCTGCTGGTCGCTTCTGCCATCAATGTGCTGCCGGCTGAACCAAATTCAGGGAGGGCACCAGCGCTCTCCGTGCCCCCCTACTAGCTGGAGCGCTTGCTGACGGGGGGTGCACCAGAGCTCTTGCGGGGGGGTGGGGGGGGGGGGGGGGGGGAGGG
>NW_005841888.1:559953-574360 GCF_000455745.1 Alligator sinensis | reverse complement strand
GGCACCAGCGATCTCCCTGCCCCCCTACTAGCTGGAGCGCTGGCTGACGGGGGGTGCACCAGAGCTCTTGCGGGGGGGTGGGGGGGGGGAGAGGAGGTATGTGCCCCCACTGTGCATTGCCTATGAATAAAACCAGTTTGATTATTTCAAAATAATTTTGGTGAAGGAGATTTTTCCTTTCCATGGGAAATTTAGTTTTATTTCTTCATTCTAAGATGGAATAAAATAGCACTTTGGATTTTCCTGCAGAACAAAAACTCTGACTTTTAAACAGCTCTAATCTTGCCACCATTTTTATGCAGCTCTTCCTACTAATTTAAATTGTGCAGCATAAGGTCCATCATAATTCTTTTTTTGGGCTCGTATTTACTCTAAAGTCTGTTATTACTTAAGTGGGATACAAAATCATTCTAAATTACAATATTATTATTGTCCTAATATGTGCTACCAACTCTGCAGGATTAGTTTACACATTGATAGGATATGCTGCTTTGAAAGAAACTATTTATGGCTCAAGTGTGGGATGACTTCAAATTATCCCTAAAGTAAAGCCAGACAAGAATGATTTTCATGTAGTTCAGATTGGCATTATCTTTAAGTCCTCTTTGTATCCTGTGTTCTCTCAGCCTATATAGTTTTTAGAATTGAAGTGAAAAATGTATCAACTTTCTCCCAACAAGGGCCTTGCACTTCTTCTCTTCTGTATCTTATCATATTGTTGTGATGGGTAAGAATTTTCAAATTGGTATTTGGCCTGTGAGGCGTTTTTTCCTCCCCATCTTATTCATACATTTTGTGTAGGTGTTTAAATTCAGTGTTTTTTTTTGTTTTGTTTTTTTTAAGTAAAGATGAATTCTGATACAGGATTAGATAATATCATTTTGGTAAACTAAATCAGTACTTTAGTTAATCTGTGCTTTTGTTTCTCTGATGATGAAAATGTTCCAGAAACTTATTTAAAACAAACAAATTCCTCCTTGTCTCCAGTAACTCCTAGAGTATTTAAAGTAGGCATGCAATTCCAGGACCTTAACCCATCTTCATTCTACCCCTAAGAATTTAAGCAAAACAAAATGAAACAAAGCTCGCCCAAGTCCAGCCCCGTCCTTTTTACAAACATTGGGTGAGATTCAGACCTGTACAGAGCGTAGTACTACAAGACTTCTGTACCGTTGCTTGAAGAGAGGGCTTTGCATTGGTCCTCTGCACAGGGATGACTTTCATCCTTTTCTAATTGCTTTCAGTTCTGTTATCCTTGGCATAACATTACAGAAAATGATACTGATCTAAGCTTAATGTGTGTGATCATGAAATGGTTTACATCTGGAGAGGATCGTTGAAGTGAATGTTTGGATATGTGCTGGTGTACAAGTAGAACCTAGCTCTGAAACTAGTTGTTGTGGGGTAAGTGGAATAAGAGACTAGATTACTGATAGATACATGTCATTTAAAGGATCAGCTTTTCCTCATAGGACTGCAGTAAAAGTGAAGACTTTTCGTTGTTCTACACAAAAGGCATAGAACAGCTGCAGCTACAAACTGAGGTGCTTTCCTTCATTTGGCGCACACAGTCTTTCTCTTTCCAGTGCTGGGGAATTTAAGGGGGTGCTCAGAACCAACCAGTGCTATTGTTCTTTCTAGCATGCTGGAGGGAATATTCGGTAGTTCCCCATCTACTAAGCTTAGCTTATTTATTGGCTACTTCACTGGTATAAATCTGGTTTCCAAGGGACATTTAAAAGGTTTAAATAGAGATTTCTCTTATATCAAGGCCAGCAAAATGAAACCAGATTGTTACATGGAAAAATGATTTACAAGGATGGAAATGATTCTGGCCCAAGGAAGACAGAAATAGCACAGCAGAAGCTTATTTCAGTCACTGACTGAAATAGGAGCTTGTTTTGTGCTCTGTCTGTTGCTGACTTTTCTTAGTCATTTTCTGTGAGATCAGAAGTGAAATGTTGTTGGGTTTGAGCGTCTGTTTCCATTTTGTTGGGGTGCATATTCCACAGGAATTTCCCTCAAGTTTCAGAGCTAAAAAACGACACCACAGAAGGCTTAGAATTCTGCAGGAAAGTTTGGCCAAGCTTTTCCTCATTCCTATCCACCGCAACCCTTTCCTGGTTCCCATTACAGCCTGTACGTGCTGGGGTAGTGGCCATTGTTTCTTTCCTTTGCCCTAAATCTGCATGCTACTCCAAGCTGATGGCCATTCTTCATAGGCTTTCATGCGCTGCCCCTCCCCTCATCCCTGGACTATTCCACTGGTTTTTCACGTACAGTCACATGTTCAAGATCTGATACCTCCACAGCAAAATACCTTCCTGCTTTCATTAAAGCTTTCTATAGAATTATAGGGTTGGGAGAGACCTCGGGTGTCATCTAGTCCAGAGGTGTCAAAGATATGGCCTACAGGCTGTATCCGGGCCATGGAGCCCTATCAACCAGCCTGCCCATTGGTCTCTGGGTGGATCCGCATGCTGTGTGCTGGATTGGCCCTGGGTGCTCCACATGGTGCCCATTCTGGCTAGTCTGCAGGAGCAATCCAGCCCAGTGACTCTGTCATTTATTCAGCCTGCAGGGCCAGATGTGTTTGACACTCCATATCTGGTCCAATCCCTTTACTATATGGACTTCAGTAGCTTTCTGTGCACAGTACTCCTCTGTGTTCATGGAGGGGATACTGGAGAGGTAGGCATTGCTATGCATGTATACAACTGAGGACTCTGAATGGGGTATCGCAGTGCTATTATGTGTGATGAGTGGCAGAATACAGAACACTTCTATAATTCCTCCTAATTGTATATAGCTGGGTAGCAGCTGTGACTACTCCAACTGAATGCAGGGACCACAAATTGGATGTTTTTAGTAATTAAGCCTAGCCACCAGTAAGAGAAGAGATGTTTAGTAATTATTCCTAGAAAGAAGTGGGGCAAATGCTTCACTACTACAACTTATCTCTGTATTAAACAAAATACAAGTTAACTTAAAGAAGATATGAGTATCATGCTGTCTGGCTTGGGTTAGCCTAATTGATACCTCAGACAACATTCCTCAAAACCAGAAACTTGTATTGTATCACAGGAAATTAAACTCCCATAGTGAAGCAATGCATCATGTTTGTGGATTCACAACAAGAACCACTTGCCTTTACACACTCGCACGATGCTGGTCAACAGGCAACAGCATATTACGCCCACTAAAAAAACTATTTATGAAGAGCAAGTCCTTAACAGATCTTTCTAACTACACAAACTGACCCGGTGCTATGGTTCCTCTGCTCTCTGAGAGACCAGAAAACTTCTGTATGACACTGAATATTAACAGAGATGACATGTGAAGTAACTTTAGGCCTAAGCTTAAGATTTTCATGATTTAGCAAAAAATATTTGCTCTGAAACTTGTACAGATGACCCATACAAAGCCTTTTATTGCTTAAGCCCAATGTGATTCCTTGGCAGCTAAGTGGACCTGAAGTTGTGGAAAGAGCCTTTCATGATCCCTTTGCTTGGACCCATAGCTGTGATTCAGAAGGGGAACTGCAAAAACTTTTCTGGAGCCATCTGCCCCAGCTCAGATTGTGACATCAGAAAGCTTAAATATCTATTCCAAACAAGCAGTAGTAGAATGAAATGAAGTGGTCATTGATTATGAAATTGTGTGTTTATGTAATGGATATACTTGAGTGGATCCAGGATTTTGTAAAGGGAGATGGAGGATCACAGACTGGTGCTATAGGGGTGGCTGTACCCCCTGTTCCCAGCTTCTCCTCACCCCACACTGGGGCAGACAGATTATGCTGTGGGAACAGCAGTCAGGGTCTTTTTTGAAGTCCTTCAATCAGGTAAGAATCTTCCCTCTCCTCTCCCTTCCCCTCTGTGCTCAGCGGCACATCCCCTCGCTGTCCCCCCACCTTCATCTCCCTCTCCTGCCTGCTGCTGTCCCCAGCTGACCTGGGGACTAGGGATGGGGGTGAAGCTCCAGAGCCGCTCCTGCCCTGTTCCAGCCAGGCTGCATATGGAGCCATGCTTGGCCAGAGACGGCAGCGGCAGCGGACAGGTTCCCTTCACCTGTGCCTAGTCCTGGGCTGGCAGGAAAGAGGAACCTGCCCGCTGCTGCCGCTGTCTCCGGCTGAGCCCAGCTCCCCATGGAGCATGGCTGGAGCAGGCATGAGTGGCTTTATAGCCTCCCCAGCCCTTGCTCCTAGGGCAACTGGAGACAGTGGCAGCTGTGGGCAAGGAAAGTGGTAGAGAGGGAAGGGGATGGGGGGGGGGAGATGCTGCTGAGCATGAAGTGGAAGGGGGGTGGGAATTCTTACCCGATTTGGGGACTTTAAAAAAGTCCCTGGCTGCTGGTCCTGCAGTGTCACCGACTGAAAGGGGGGTGGATCCGTGCCACTGCACCTCCTCTGGATCTGCCCCTGTGGATATATAAATATTTTTAAGAGCTTTGAGATAGCATACTATAAAAGTTTGCAGTACACAAACATAAGTGCAAAATATCCAGTTTGATCAACCACAGTCACTCTGTACGTTGATATGTGAATTACTAATAACTCACAGGAGAATGGCAGACTTACTTAGTACAGAATCAAGGCACCAGTGTTAATGCAGAATTGCCAGCTTTTCCTGAAGATAGTCTCTGACTATCTATTCAGGAAACACTACTGATCTAGTGAATTTCTCAGTTTAAGTGCATATTCTTCTTCAGTATCCTTATTTGGTAAATAAAAACAAAATGGATACTTAGTATGCATACAGATTTCCTTCCCCCTCCAGTAGATGTTATGAAAATCCTCTCAACTTTTAAACATACTACAGGATCCAGTTTCTTAGTTGATTTAAGTACATGGAATAAGAACTGCCTGTCATCACTGTCCAGATTTTTTGCTTTTAAAAATACATTAGATATTAATGTCCTTAAAACTTTACTCTCCAGGAACTGATTCCTATCTTTAAAAAAAAAAAAACAACACAAAACCAAACCCTAAAAGCAAGCCAAATCTGATTTGGGAAGGGAACACATGCTTCTCTGCTTCAACCCCATGCAGATATCCATATCAGCATATACCATATTATATGTTGTATTATCTCTCTGGGGTAGTTGTAGCCAGAAAAGTTCTTGGTAGAGCATGCATGCTTAAAAGAATGTTGTATCTGTTCATTTTCAAACTGCTTCTTTCACAAAAAATGCTTATTGCTTATTACTTTTTCAGTGGCACCCCATGTCCTCTCCCAGCTGTGAATGGCCACAGTCTCCCATTGTATGCTTTGGTCCCCTTGGGATCTGAGCAGTGATGGCTAAAATGGAAAACCTATAGGGAAAAGTCAGGAGTTACCTTAAGACTTTGCAATAAGATGCATTCAAAGCCCTCTTTTGACAATATCATCTGTTGTGTCTAATCACCCTTGATGAATGAATAATATGTACAGAGGTCTGGAAAACAATGCTGTACAAGGAGGACTGGTGTATTTAAGACTACAGATTTTTTATGAAGACAAAGATTAGGAATGGGCAGGCAGAATCAAATGAATATTTTATTTTCTGGGGGGGGAAAAAAAAAAAAGAGAAATCATAGGGATAGGGTCAGTTGCCAACACAAGTGTTTTATGTGTTTGTAGGTTATCATTAAAGAAAAACAAAGTTTTTACTGACTACCAAAAGTTTTTAAATGACAGCCAAACTTTTTTTTACTGACATACGTTCTACATAATGAAAATGTAACTAGTGGTGCAGCAAGATATCGGTGCCATATCGGATCAGCACCAGTATAAGGAAAATTAACATTATCGGTTGTTTTTTGGCTGGTGTAGTTGATAATGTCACTGATGCATACAATGTGCCTTCTGCCCAGGGCTCCCAGATGCCACATGCGTGTGCACAGCTGCAGCATGTATGTGGCCAGGAATGCAGTCAGGCAGCGTGGAGAGTAGCACCCTGTAGGTAAGTCTGTGGAGGAGAAGGGGCAATGGGCATGCAGGCAGATAGAGGTCCCCACGTTGAGGGAGTAGAGCTAGGGCCAGGGGTGCTGCCTAGCTAGGGTGGTGAATGGGACCATGGGGCTGGGGCAGGGAGTGGGACAGAGCAGGGGCAGCTTGTCCAGGCTGCTGCCTTTGCCCCAGGAGCCCCATGCTGGTTGCACAGCTCCTGCCTGGCTGGCAGTGGTGAGTTGTCCCTCCCGCTGTCAGGCAGGCAGGGGATGTGCAGCCAGCATGCTGCTCCTGGGGCAAAGGCAGCAGGGCGGATAGCCCCAAGCCCACAGCAGGCAGCCTGACTCCACCCTTGCCCTAAAAGCATCCTTGCGCTTAAAAATGATGGCGGTAGCACTTGAACTAAAGCTCATGTGAGCTGCCATTTTTAACCCCTGCCACCATTTTTAAGCACTGGAACGCTGAACCACTGGATGAGCCACCTGCAGCTCTATCCCACTCCCTGTCCTGGCCCTGGGGTGCCATTTGTTGCCTCAGCTGGGCAGCGCCCCTAGCCCCACCTTCTCCCTCACTGTTGGGGGGCCTAGATCTGCACCCCCCCCCAATCTCTTCCCTTCCCCTCCACAGACTTACCTGCAGGGAGCTGCTCTCCACACTGCCTGGCTGTGCTCCTGTAAATTGGTTATCAGATCGGTTTTGGCCGACATGCCTGATGAATAATCAGCTAGCAGTGTCGGTAAAGAAAATCTTTATCGGTGCACCCCTAAATATAACTCCTGTTAAATATAACTCTTCTGTTAAATATAACTCTTCTGGACAATGGCCAGGTTCAAACCATAGTGAAAATGTTTGGAAATTATCAATAAAACCATTTTCTTGGATTAGTAATCCAATTTGACTGCAGCAATGGTTTTACACCATGCTGCCTCCACCCCAGGGGTCCCTATTCACTTCCACACTTTGGTACTCCCAACAGCACCACACACCATGCTGTTCCCTAATTCAATCCCACAGCTTTACTTTCACCAGCACCCCCCTCCCCCAACCCAGAATGGACCTTCAAAGGAGTGCTGGCTATGTGCCGCTCAGTAGTGTTATAGGAAGATGGGAGGCAGAACCAGCAGCACCAGCATGGGGGTAGGGAAGGAACCACAAAGCCCTGAGAAGAGCTATCTTTGGGGTACTGTGCTCCTGCTCGGACACCAGGTGCACTCTGTCTGCCTTAACAGTGCATCTACCTTGTTTTTCAACCATGAAGAGTCAGCTCTTTGCTTTCATGGAGCTGATTTTTGCTTCATAATTTATGGACAGCATAATTTTCTTACTGGAATTTTGGCCAAGAAGAACCCTGGTGCCATGTCAACTGATGTCCAACATAGAAGCAAATTAGATAAGATACAAGGTAGAGCGCTTAAAGGGAGATTCGGATTTAGTTCCTGCTTCTGCCAAAGATCTTCTATGTAATGTTAGATTAATTGTTTAATGTCTTGGTGCCTCATTTTGCCATCTGTTGAAAAAGGAAAAAAATAGCAATATCTTGTCTGGCTAGATAGTAAGCTTTTTGGGATAAAGACTCTTGCTATATTTGTCCAGCATCTAGTGTAATGGGACTCTGATCTCAGGTGGAGCTTCCAGCTGCTCCTGTAATGAGAACTGCAGATATTTTTCACTTCGCAGGATTCAGCCCACATAGTATATAAAGCTTTAGGAATATTATACCAAAGGGAGGGAGAGGGGGACTGAATCTGAGGCCTTGGTCAATGAGCGCACAGCTTAACTTGAGCGTATTCTAAATGTGTGACTGTTTTGACTGTCAATTTTACTTAAAATAAGCAGTCACCTACATTTAATAGTAGCTACCTGTTAATATTGATAAGTTTATTTATGTACTCCCCTCCCATAGCGAATTAGTTGTATTTTCAAAGGCTTTAACTGAATTGGCTTCTAAGATATTAAGTGTCATTAATATTTAGCAGTATTATTCCTCCCAAGAACTTGTTAGAGAGGTATTGACAGACCAGTTATGAGCTTCAAATAGTAGGCTGTTGGGGCTGGTTCACTTGTTCTTTAATGCAATATTATTTTTTTCATGCATGTTTGGAAATCAAATTACATGGAGCCTTTTGCTCTAAGCTATGTACCGCAGAGACACTAATTAGAGATCTGCCCAGCAAATGACAAGACCGGGGTTATTTCTGTAAAAGGGCATAATGTTTAAACTTGTTAAGGTAAATAAAGGGTGAGTAAAGGGATAACAAGCAACTGATATATGTGGATATACCCTAAGCCTTTGTATTCACATACCACTTAGTGGATTTTTTGGTCTCTTTTCTCTTTGGAGGAAAAAAATCCTTTTTTTTTTGTCCTTCTCTAAATAAGTCAGAGTAGCAGCCTTTACTACTTTTTCCTTTTTCCTTCTGTTCTCTTCTTTATTGTAACCCTCTTCCCTGCTCTGTGTGGGGCTGTTGGTTTGTTTGGGTTGGTTTTTTTTGGGGCAGGGGGGTTGTTTGTGGGTTTTTGGTTTTTTGGCCCCCTTCCCTTCCTATAGACATGATCCTAGATTGTAGTCTGTCTACTCGGACAGACCATTCTTTCAGTGGACTGAAACTAATGTGCTAAAGGACACGGGGAAAGGGTGTCAAAGCAGTCATTTTTTTTTTCCCTAATATGTACACCCAGACCTTTCTCAGCAATATAAACTGCATGTGAGAATTGTTATTGCTGTTTGCAAAAGATTGGGTATCATTGTTTGGGGCAGAGCTAGTTGGCATTCCATTCCTCTATTGCAGATCTAATCCTGGAATCATAGTATGTGAAAACCAAAGAACTAGTCTTCAAAAAACCCTCTATTCTCTCAGTCTATGCAGATTTAGCACACATCATTCTATTTAAAATATTCAAAACAAGACCATTAATCCTGAATTACTTCTATATGTTCTCTTATTTATTGCAAAATGAACTTGACATGAACTAATTAACTATTTTAGAAGAGACTAGAAATTATTACTGTACTGCAATACGGTGGTATCTTAGCAACCAGGAGAGGTCAGTTGGAATCTGTGAAAGAGAGACCCAAATAACATGATTTCCAGACACTGAGAAGCATCCCACTTCTAGGCTTGCTTGCCAGCTAGTTATTTCTTTTTGCTTGCTGCTTCAAAGCTACATCTTAAACAATTAAGTTAGAATGGGAAGATTTTCACAGCCACAGCTAGGGCTACAGTGCCTAACCAATTCAGTAAAAATTAACTGCTATTTGTGCCTTTAAAAAATATCCTCCCCAAACTTAGTGGGGAAAAATACCACCATGCTGGCATGAAGACTGGTGCATATGACACCTACTCCTTGAGGCCTTTTCTTTGATCTGAGGTTTGCCTGAATAAGGATGCAAGGTTAGGCGTATTTGTTTTAGTGTAACATGTAGTTAACTACTGAAATAGTTTATGGGACAATACAAAAAAACTTCTTTAAAATGTTGTGGCCTTTAAAAGTTCCAGTGGCTTATTAAATAGACTACCATTACTTTTTCTGTAAGGCTAAATAGTTTTATTGTACTTCTGGGCGCTCAAAATATACGATCATAATCTGAGGATATTTACTTTACTTTAATTAAAGTATTTTAGTTAATATACTAGAGAAGTGGTAATACCCATGTTGCTGGCTTTCCAAAAGAGTGTTTTGGTTTTTTCCTTTTAAGTTTGCTGAAACTTCAAAATCACTTTGCTATACAACCACCATTCATATGTGGCCTATTACTCTGTCATGGAGTCTGCATTTTATTCTTTATTATAGAGAGAGTGAAAAACAGTCTCTCTGTCCAATTCTTTGGTTGGAAAAGAATGGGAGAATCCTTACCTTTTGGAACCTGAAAACTAGATGGCAGGAGAGCCAGTGCAAATTTTTAAGCGAGAATGCAGATGTCAGGTGTATTAAATCAACAGGGCTCAGCAGCTGCCTTCACAGACATTACACATAAACCGGTTTAAGTGATCAGAAACTGGTTTACACCTGTAACAGAACAGATGTTTAGTGCATGTAAACCAGTTTAAAAATGGCTGAAACCAGTTTGAGAGAAACCTGGTTGAATGTAGTATCAGACTTAACTGATTTGGGTCAAACTGGTTTATGCAATGTCTGTCCCAGCCCCCTTGTTGTTTAAGATGAACCAGACACCCCCAGCATCCTGTCATGCTCTCTGGGCTGGGCAGGGCGCTCTGCTCCACAGCAGAGCTGGTCCCTCCTCTCTGCTTCCTGGCCAGAGCTTTGGTAGAGACTGCAGGCGTTTGCCTGCTCCCCCACCTCCCCTCTGCCTTACCGACACCTCAGCATTAGTTAGTAGACCACATGCTGGCTATGGTCCCTGCTGTGGCAGAACAAAGGCAGAAAGAATCAACAGGTAGCTGGTAATGCCCCTTTGTTTTCTTAATGGCATGTTAAACACTGAGTTAGGGGTGATAAACACTGTTATCAATTCCCTGCAGGGCTGCTTGGGGGGCATGACCTCTCCCTAATCAAAGCATCCTGCTGGGGCCTGGCCATGCCCCCCTCAGCTCAGTGCTGTGGAAGGGGAGGGAGGGCTGCTCTAGTGCCCCCTCCCCCCCCCCCCCCCGACTCTAGCCTGAGCCACTGTAGGCATGTGCCTGCATTTCCTCAGTCTAGAGAGAATGAATGTCTGTTCAGTTGGAAACCAGTTCAACCTAGCCAGGTTTGCAGGTTAGTCTAAGACTGAATCAATTCAGGCTCAGGCTTTTTGAATGTCTGTCCCTAGCCCTGGAGACTAGACATGGAAGGTAGAAAGGCCATGGGCTTGGAGGGAAAAGTGGAGATATGTAGGGTGATGGAATAGGGAGAGGAAGGTGAAAGGTTTGGGAGCAAAGATGACTACTTTTCTTTTCTTCCCCTCTATCTTTCTTTAAGTTGAATTTGGCAGCCTGACCACTGAGTCTTTCCTGTGTGCATTTATGTGTTTCTGAGGGCTCCCATTTCTTTCTTTTCAGCCTTGACTTAAAGGTTGAAAGTTTTTTATATTTATTTCTTCAGATTTCAAGGAAAGCTCGGCTATGCTTTACAGGACTCCACACTGCCTAAACAGCTCTTAATGAGAGAGGCAAGGAAGTCCTTAAATATATCCGATGTGTAAACTCTGATTGTAAAATATTAAAGTGACTGGTCTTCTTCTCCAGCCTCTTTACAGCTGGGAAATTATGCTATTGCATAATTGAACTATATTTCTTTTATTTAAGTCTTGGACAAACAGGAATCTTAAAAACCCAAGGAATCTTTTATTTCTGAATCCTGTCAAAGTGGTCCCAAAAGGACAGGATGTGGGATAGTTACTTCTGCACACTTGCAGTTAAAAATAAACTAAGCTAGCTTGGCTAGTTCGTTCAGCTTGCTTTTCCACTCACAAGTGTGGAAGCTGCAGAGACCCTAGTGTTTGGCGTGATTGGAAGGCTGGCTGTTTCTTCTGTCCACATGGACCCCTACCACTTTCTGATAATGCTCCCAGAAGTTCTCCTGAATAGTCTCTCTAAGCATTCACACTTGCTTCTCCAAGATGTGATGAGAAATCAGCATTTACAAAATCCAAATACAGAAGTCTTTATGGTTATAGCTCTTGTCCTCCACATTTGATTGAGGGGCTCTGGGGATATTTTGGTTAGAGGCTTTAAAACACATTACTTCATTCTATTTCTTTTGCTGCCAAACTCCCCGTGAATTTTAAAGTTGGAGTCATGAGGTAACCTTGCTTTTACCAAAAAACACTGTCCAGTACCAAGGAACCTAGAGGAAATGAGTCAGACTAACCAGTACAAAGACATGCTCCAGGCTAAAATGAAGTTAATTGAAATAAATATCTTTTGTAGTGTAAACCTGAGTATTTCCTTGAAATGTACTTCAAGTTCTGCATGCTTGATGATGAGATGTTCAGAGTTTTTTTTCAGTGCGTTTGTGTTTCCCCTTTTTCCTTAAGAGGTTTTATGAATATTCTAACAACTAGAAGTAAATATCATCAGGGCAAAGACAATTCCTGGCAAACCGATATTTAGACACCAGATCCAGTCACTTTATGTACCAGTTTATTTCTGCATGAATCTCTCACTTTTTCTAATAGTTTGCTCCAAACTGTGGGCTTGACCTAGTTTCAGTGGAAGCTTTGGCTGGTTAAGGACTTTAATGGGATAAAGTTACATGACTGTAATAAAATGTATTTGGCAACCCTCATTAAGCAAACCTTTGTGTGTGAAATTACCAACCTCTTCTCCCAGAGAGACTGATTTGCAGGTACACGGAAGGTGCAGCTGAAACACTTATCCTTTGGTTTTAGCCAGTATTTCAATCGTAGCAGCCCCATCCCATCTCCTCTTTCTCACCCTGAGGACAGGAAGTAAAGATTAGCTGCTCCCCAAGTAGCCACTCAGGCAAATGTTAAATAACCTGTCACCCTTTCACTCCATACTAGACTTTCTGCAAGGCACAAATGGCAGTTATTCTCTTGAGGTGCTTATAAATTTCATGTGGCAATTCCATCCTCCTCCTTTTTCCCCCATGTGACTTGAATGGGATAAATCCCACTTGTCAGATTTGAGTATTCAATGGGCCTTGGTGTTAAACACTTGCACCCTGGTATTTGTAGTTACCAGCTCGAGGCTTCCTTTCTTTATGTAACTAAATGCATGTCTCCACATCAAGGAAGGATGATTTTGGGTATGTCCCACCCACCTGCTCCTGCTCACCTGAGCCAAACTTGGAAATGCAGCAGCAAAGCCATATGGAGGATGCCCATCTCGGAGGGAGATAGCAAGACCAATCAAAGGGGGAATCTCTGAAGTGGCCTTACCATAGCGCTTCTATGGGTTTGGCTGGGGTGGAGAGGAGGAACAGGATGTGTTCAAAAATTTCCCTCTCTGGGGCTGTTGGAGATGTACAGCAATCATCTCCTGATGGTCCTTGAGGGTCTCTTCTATTCACCAGTCCCACTGGAAGTGTCTTCCCTTTCTTAGTCTCAAGAATTTCTACCTTCTCAGACAATTTCAGGGTAAAGTCCTAATCCTATGTGGAGAGAATAATGTTCATAGTGTCTAACATTCTTTGTTACGGGGGTGGGGGAGCAAGTGCAGACTCCCAGGACAGACTATCTGTTTAGTCTATCTTAGGTCACGTTAGGAACATTTCTACTCTTATAAGATTTACTCCTGCCATATAAGGCATTGTTACAGCAAGATGAAAATCAACAAAACATGTTTAAAGTATAAAATGACATTTTCAGGTCTGCCGAGTAGTGTATCTATTACTCAGTAAATCTTCTTGCTTATTCCTTTAATTCACTTGTTCCCACTAGAAGCTAGAAAGTACTCTGTAATCCATCTTAGATTTATCTCTCTGGGTATTTTTTTTAATAAGGCTGAGGTCCACTGTTCCTTCTGTTGGGATGTAATTTACACTCACAAAACGTCTCTGGGACAAATAACAGAACTTGCATTCATAGTTCAATTACAAAGGCAAGAACAGTTACAGTTCTGCAAGGAGAGGGTGCAAAAGGGAGGCTCTTCTTACAAAATTTGCCCTTATAGGAGAACGTTGGTGTTAATGTATATTTGAGATGATTAAAGGTTTTGTTGAAGACCGACCTCTTCCACCATTTAAAGCATTTAATCCTTGTGATGTAACAGGCACTCCTCAAGGGCATTTTAACTCTATTTGTTGTTAGCTACCCCAGTTCATCTCCTGTACAGAGGACCAGAACAGAAAACACTTGCTAGCTTTAAAGCTTTTGGAATTTCAACCCAAATTAAGATGAAAATTAAAGTAAGAACTAGAAGAATCAATGTGGGTCACTTATCATGTTTAAACAATAATCTTGTGTAAATGTTCACCAACATCTAAAAACCTTCTGTGGGGAGGCAGAGGGGAGAGGAATTATACAATGCCATGGGGTCTATGCCTGAAAAGGAGAACTATGGATTATTTATTTTTGTGGTAATGCCTAGGAGTATTAAGAATGGGCTGAGCTAATGATACTTCATACTGCAAAAACATAGTCTGTGACCCAGAGACTTCACCAAAATGCTAAAGGTTCCATCCAAGAGAGCAGAGTATAACCAGGAGGACCAGTCTTAGCTGTTTTGCTTAGACAATGAAAATAAGATGGAGAATTTGAGAGTCCTTGCTGAGTGCAATGCTCCCTAATTGTTTCTGACACTGAGAACTTAAGCTGCCCAAAACATGACACAACCTGATCAATATATTGTACTATTCTTTGAAATAATTTCATAATTGGGATGGAGATCCTGGCTAGTTTCAGATACTGCCTGTAAACCTAATACTTGATAGCTAAAGCAACAAGCTATGCCCTAAGGGCTTGGCAGAAACCACCTTTTTAATTAAATGCAGGAAAGTTTTTAAAGACTTCAAAAATAAACTTTGGTGTCTATGACGAACTGCCAACTTCTTGTTACCAACACTTATGATGCTTG
>NW_005841888.1:558092-559922 GCF_000455745.1 Alligator sinensis | reverse complement strand
ATGGCTGCCTAGCTGAGGGCCTAGGGAGCAAGTTCTGCAGGAAGTGGCTAGATCCTACAGGAGATCATGGATCAGAATGAGGTTTCATGTATAATATACATGACACTGTTTTGTTTGGAAGAACTAAAAATAAGGCTCCAAAAGAGAGAAACTAAAATCCTAGTGCTGTGGGGAGTGACTGTTAATGCTGCTGACAACTCGCTGTGTGTTTAGAGATTCTGAGTTCTTGAGCAGGGCCACATGCATTGCATTTCCAGCAGAAATGACCCAAACCTAAATGATGTATCCAGTTACTGCTGACCTTTACAGTTTTTAATTCATATCTGATCTTTACAGTCTCAGCCCATTCTTAATTTGCATAAGTCTTGATACGCCAGTATGTTAAAGACACATCAACTGTCATACTCGGGCAAACTTTTTTTTTCCTTTGGTGACTTCCCTTTCAGTGAAAGGGAATCTTTCTTCAGTTCAATAAAAGAACCATGTATTAAAAAACCCCTATAGTTTCAGTTTGTGGATTCTATTTTTATTCCAAACATGCTTTCACTGCCAAAGAGCCTAGACGGGCTGAATCGGAAGCAAATGGAAGAATAGAAACATGTTACTGATTTTTCTTGAAATCTGTTGTTTAAAAAGGAGAACAGGAATTGCCTCTCTTGTATGCAGTGTTCCCATACTGTTGCATAATTTGTAGTGGCAATGCTTATCAAAGAATTAGCTAATCGTTTATGTTAAAATGACATAGTTTGTCAAGTGTGGTTGAGAAACTGGTTTTCATACAGCGATCTTCTCTGAGAAGTTTCTAGTACAGTAGGTACCTTGCCCAGCACAAAGTTCCTTGGTATTTAAGAGCAAATGTGGACGTGCTGCTTCTCTTACAGTCTCAAGTTGTAAACTCCTGTGAAGTTGTCACAGTTGACCTATAATAATGTGTGTCAATGAAATGAACTGGAATGACAGTCACTATATTACACTGTTATTACCTATTTATTTATTGTGTGTAAAATAATGAAGGTTGGGGGCCTGAATGCTGTGCAGTACACAGATACTGAATGAGAAATTGCTTCTGTCCCAAAGAGCTTAGCCTCTAAAATAGACTAAGCAGACAAAAGGTGGGAGGGGAAGCAATGTGCCAAAATAGTTGCTTTAGGCTGTAATTAGAATCCTGCTGTCCCAACTCTGTCTGGTGCTTTGTCCAGTAGATCATGCTGCCTCCTGCACTATTTCTTAAATTAAATTGGTGCACATGCAATGTGCTCTAGACCAGGCTAATATGTATTCTCTCTTTCACTTCTAAATTCCAAGTGCTATCAATTTTAACCTCACAGGCTGGAAACAGACTTCACCTTTATGCTGCCACAACGGTTTTTTTTATGGTGGCACAGAGCAAAAACAAATGGATGTCCATGTTCTTTGTCATGTCACAAATGTCTTTGTTTGCAGCTGCAACACAAAGTAGTAATTTGTGCCACTTCTTCACAGAAGATGTCTGTTTGCATTATGGTGGGAGAGCATGGGCAGCTTGGACCTGCCTACACTCTCCAACTGCCCTGGGCAGGCACTCCCAGGGGTTAAGGGGACTGATCTTGCATGCCCTGGGAACTCCCACGCAGGATTGAGTCCTTTGAGCCCCAGGACTGCCTGTCTGACTTTCCCAGTTTACAGAAATGCACCCCTAGAAATCTCTCGGGTGCATTTCTGTAACTGGGGAGCCCTGGTTTTTCCTGCTTAGAGACTTGCTCCTTGTCACAACCCAAAGGTGTGATTTTTGTTTTGTGTGTGCTTTGGCACCACTGAATTATTTTCCCGCCGTTTTGGAGCTTTCTTTGC
>NW_005841888.1:550486-557872 GCF_000455745.1 Alligator sinensis | reverse complement strand
ACCCCTAAAACGAGGATTAAAGTGGAGCTGTGCCTGGAAAACTGTCCAGCCTACACCGCGACCATCTTCGGTGTAAGTAAACAATCTTGAATCAACCATTAAGCGTCCGTGCCTAATTCTAGCGTGTCGCCTGTTTTCTCCGACCCAGCGTGCCTGGGCTGCTGGCCACAGCCCGCGCGGTGCGAAAAAGGGCCCGGATCGCTCCCGGCCCGCACACTCCTAAAGATTCCAGCAGGTATGTCTCTGTACGCAGGGATCACATTGCCTGTTGTCCCACATGATCAACAGGTGGGACAACTTGGCAAGGCACACTTTCACCTAATGAAGCAGATCAGACACATCCCGGTACTGCCAACTGCTTCATAGTTTCATAGTTAGTATGGTCAGAAGGGACCTGAGCAGATCATCAAGTCTGACCCCTGCCAGGGCAGAAAAGAGTGCTGGGGTCAAACGACAGCTAGGTGATTATCTAGCCTCCTTTTGAAGACCCCCAGGGTAGAAGCCAGCACCACTTCCCTTGGAAGTTGGTTCTAGATCCTAGCCGCCCTGACTGTGAAGTAGCACCTCCTGATATCTAGCCTGAATCTACTCTCGGTCTTACTTACGGCCGTTATCCCTTGTTACTCCCGGTAGTGCTCGGGGGAACAGGGACTCTCCCACTGCCTGCTGGTCCCCCTTGGCTAGTTTATAGATGGCTACCAGATCCCCTCTCAGCCTTCTCTTGTAGAGACTGAACAGGTTCAGGTCCCATAGCCTCTCCTCGTATGGCCTGCCCTGCTGCCCCCTGACCATGTGAGTGGCCCTCCTCTGGACCCTCTCAATGCTAGCCACATCCTTCCTGAAGTGCGATGCCCAGAACTGGATGCAGTACTCCAACTGTGGCCTGACCAGAGTCGCATAGAGGGGGAGGATCACCTCCTTGGACCTGCTCGTGATGCATCTGTGGTTGCATGACAAGGTGTGGTTAGCCTTCCTGACCGTGTCCTCACATTGGCTTCATTTGGTAATGTCGATTTATACCCACAGGGTCACAGAATCCTAGAGAAGTAGTGATGAAAGGGACCTTCAGAGGTCATCTAGTCCAACCCCCTGGGTGAGGCAGGATTATCCCTATCCAAACGATCTTATACAAACCATAATCCAAACTCCATATAAAACTACCATCAACCCTGACACAACAAAGACCTAACACCCTAATCTGTCACATGTAAAGTGGGGGGACCATGGCAGTTAATGTCCTGCTTCTATAAAATGTTCTCATCATATGCTCAAGAGGCTTTGGGTAGAAGGCAGCACCCTCCCATTACAGAGGAAGGTAAAATACCCCAGTCTGTACCAATCTGACCATGGGGTAAAATTCCTTCCCAACTCCAAATATGGCAATCCAGTCTTGCCTAGAGAGGCAAGACCCTCTGGTTTTGGTCCCAGAAGGAGCACTGGCACACCCCAGTCAAATTCCCCAGTGTTGGCTGCAGCTAACACCCAATGCCTCTGAGGGAGGCTTAAAAACACCTGACACATGTAGCAGAAAGGGCAGAAGAGGGCAACCAGCAAAGCTCAGAAGCATGGGAAATACCCACTGGAAAACAGAGGCATAGCTATGCTTGGATCATCCCCGACCAGTGGCTGTCCAACCTCTTCTTGAACATCTCCAGTGATGGACAGTCCACAACTTCCCTAGGCCATCTATTCCACTGTTTCACTATGCTAACAGTGAATAAGTTTGTTTTTCCTAATATCCAGTCAAAACTTACTTTGTTACAACTTCAAGCCATTGGTTCAAGTCCTCTTCTCTGCAGCAAGACAGAGATGGTGCTTTCCTCCTTCTTTATGGCAGCCCTTTAAGTATTTTTAGACTGCTATCATGTCCCCTCTTAAGCACCTTAACCACTTCACAACTTCCTGAATTTGAAGAGGTAGAAGTTGGTTTAACAAGGTACTTCAATCTCAGTTACTCTTGACACTTTGGAAGATGTGGGTTGGACAAACTAGTATGAGGAACAAGGATCAACCCCATTGAAAGCTCAGTGGTATCTGCTACAGAAACAACAGGGGTGGTGGTGGGGGTAGTCTGACTTGAAGACAAGCTTTCAAGAAATTCTAACTTGGTGGCCTCCAACTTTTCTAAGTAGATCACCTTTGGCATTTAAAAGCAACCCACGATCTACTGTCCGCCACCACTGCCACCCCCCGCACCCAGCAGGTAAGACTGTGGGGAGGGGGGCAGATCGAGGCAGAGGGAGAGAAAATTTGGGGGTGTGCCCCCCCAGCAAGCAAGTCCCACCCAACTGGGGCCCCACTCAACTGACCCCTACTCCTGCCTCTGCAGCGCTGTCACTGTGGGGGCCTCGATCTAGACCCCCTCCCCTTCCCTCCACCATGGACTAACCTGCCGGGCTGGGGTGCACACGTGGGCACTCAGCCCCCAACCTCAGCCTCGGATTGACTCCAAGAGGCCCTGACATCTACCGGTGGATCGAGATCCACTGGTTGGTGACCACTGTTCTAACTCTTCCAACTGTGCAGTTGGTCCAATAAAAGATATTCCCCCAAGAAATTCTTGCCTCATGCATCATTATATTAAAATTTAAGGGGAGATGTTTAAATCTCCACTGGGCAGTTGGATGCCTGTTTTCATGTGCCATATGTTGGATAATAACACAAAAGGACTCCAGGCTCATAAAACTAAAAGGACTCTTTGTTTTGGAGATGCTGGATTTCCAGGGTGCTTTCCACAAGTCTGTGCCCAGCTTAACTTCCTGGTGCTCCCCCCAAACTCTTTTCTGCAGCCTGTCATCTTTCCTCCAAGTCTATATAAACTAACACTCTGGCTGGCTCCTATTACTTATCAATGGGCAGCCTATTCCCTGTTATGTCTTTCAGGATCATCCCCCATATAATGCATAAAAAGGAATCTCTTTCTGACAGACTGAAGGAGGCAGAGGAAATAGCTTTCAGTCTTGGCTCCAGAACTACTGACTCTTCAGCGTGTGTTCTCAGCTTCTGAGTTAACCCAGCATTTTTTTTTCTTTTGGTTTTCTGTTTTAAATCGCATTCTCTGGATTTTATATTTTAAAACTGTATTAGAAAGAGCTTTGTTTCCCACTTTCCTCCACACCCCCCAGTAGGTTTGTGCACACATTTTTAAGTGAATTTCAAATAAACTATCCTGCAGAGATTTTGAAAAGCTTTAATAAAATCAACACGGCCTAGTCTGGTTTGCACATATAGTGTTTCAGGACTGCAACGGAGTCAGGGTGGGTTAGGAAAGAGGGAATCCCTCTAGCCAAGGAGCAGTATGTGGCTGATGTATGTTACCTTATGCTGCCCCCTGGTTACCAGCTCCATACCACAAATTTTCTTGGCTGTGATTTTTTTTCAATTACAGGCGGGGTGAGGGCGGGGGCTTCCCACACTCATCTTGGGGCTGGTTTTGCCTGGACAGCAGTCCAGAATTCAGATGGATGATGCAAAAATGACTTACTACCTTTCTTCTCTGCTGCCCCAGGGCTGTGCTTTCTGTTCTGTTCCTCAGGAGAGACAGGACAGAATCTGCCTCTGCTATTTTTAGTTTTAGACTTTCAGATTTGGTTAAAATATGTGTAAAATGTCTGAGCTCCTTTTGTTTTGCATATACTTCCCATTAAAGGTAACGAGATGTGAATGTTGATGGAGTTAAACAAAGGAACCAAGCAATATGATAATTCCTAACCTGTGAAACTATTGTCTCGTTGTGTGAATAGTTATATGGTTGTATGTAGTCTTTTTATTCCGGAACACTGCTTTTGGTGATGTCTTCCTCTTACAGCTTTGATACCAAAAGGCTTTCTCTTCCTTAGAAACCAGAAGCCTCCAACAATCAGTTTTACAAGCAAAGCTTCTAAAATATTATTATTTAAAGCACTTATTTAACAAAATATGATTAAACAGAGTGGCTCAGTCCAGTTTCAATCAATCGTATACTTTGCAAAATCTTGAATGCCAAACTTCAGGCAAATCTGGATTCAAGCACTGAATTATAAACCTGTTTAAAAAGGGGGGTGGAAGGGTCATAGAATCATAGAAAATTACTGGGTTGGAAGGGACTTCAGGAGGTCCTCTAGTCCAAACCCCTGCTCAAAGCAGGACCATCCCCAACTAGATCATCCCAGCCAAAGCTTTGTTGAAATGGGCCTTAAAAACCTCCAAGGATGGAGATTCCACCACCTTTCTGGGTAACCTGTTCTAGTGCTTCACCACCCTCCGTGAGAGAGTTTTTCCTAATATCCAACCTAAACTTCCCTTGCTGTAACTTGAGACTGTTGCTCCTTGTTCTGTCATCTGCCACCAGTGAGAACAGTCCAGCTCCATCCTCCTTGAAATGACCCTTCAGGTAGTTAAAGGCTGCTATCAAATCCCCTCTGTCTTCTCTTCTGCAGACTAAATCAGCCCAGTTTCCTCAACCTGTCCTTAGAAGTCATGTGTCCCAACCCCTGAACCATTTTCGCTGCCGTCCACTGAACTCTTTCCAACTTGTCCACATCCTTTTTATAGTTGGGGGGTGGGCAAAGCTAGACGCAGTACTACAGATGTGGCTTCACCAGCACAGAACAGAGTGGAATAATCCCTTCCCTTGATCTGCTGGCAACCTGGGGCACTCCACTTGATACCAGCTGCCAACTAGACATTGAGCCATTGATTATTACCCATTGAACCCAACAATCCACCTTACAGTCCACTTATTCAACCCACATTTCCTCAGCTTGCTTGCAAGGATGCTGTGGGAGACGGTAACAAAAGCCTTGCTAAAGTCAAGGCATATTACATCCACTGTTTTTCCCAAAATCCACAGAGCCAGTTATCTCACCATAGAAGGCAATCAGGTCAGGAGATTATGATGAAACCTTGGACAAGTCTTTCCTTCTAGTGGTACTTCTGTGTGCCACTAATGAAGATGCATAGAAGCTAACTACTAATGTGCTTGTTAAAGGATTTTGTTGTCAAGCTATTTGTTAATCTCTTAATAACCATGTGGTTTACAACAAAAAAGAATTTGTATTATTGCTTTGGATGCAGTCAATAAGCACAGCCATAAACTGTCCTCTAATTTGCCAGGAAGAAGCATAACTATCTCTTCCCTCACTTTTCAGAAGTATGAAGAATAAGCTATACCACAATTACTAGTTTATCATAATGGCACATACTTTACATGAATTTCCTTTAAAAGGGGTGATGGGAAAATTTTAACCCATATTTATAGAAATGCTGTCTCAGGGACAAGAACATTTTGGGTCTAAATCAAATATTTTGTAGTTGGGATTACTTATTCTGGTTATTTGGTATGTCTAGTCATGTTCTGTACTTCAGCCTACGGACAGAGGTGTTTTTGTTGCGTGTTCCCACCTCCACGCAGCTGACTATGGTAATTTAAATAAAATCTAACTCCATCTGCTTCTGCTAAAATAAGTATGTGGAATGATGGTATTAATAGAAAAGACCACCTGTTGCATGTTACTTTCTTCCCTCTATGGCTGGACTAAGCCAAGCTGTGCATAGGTGAATTGTGAGAAGTGCATAAACTCTGCTCCAGATAAAAAGGCAACAACTATGTATTTAGTGTCTAATGTTGTAAACGGGCATAGGACTTTGCAAAATCTACTGCATATAGAAAACTTGTTTCCTTGCTCCAAATGTATACCATCTGGGTGCTAGAGGTAGATGAGAACAGGGCATAGATGGCAGCGTGACTGCTGCCCATGTGTCCCCCAGTCTGATTCTCCTCTTCCTTGTCTGTCTCCCCCTTTCAGGTGTGCCTGTTTATTGTAATGTGTCTGCATATAATCTTTTTTTGCCACAACTGAATCCAGGGTTTAGGCTCTAGGCACATCTTTTGCTTTAATTACTTCTTCTGAGAGGTTGAACAACTTTTCTGTCTTTGGCGGCGGTCCATGTAAAAAACAAAACAAAACACCCATACTATAGTAACTTTCTTAAAACAAAGATTTAGTAAAAATAATGTTGGTAAATAAAAAATTACCTGTCTAGTGGAATCTTAACTTTGAGCCCCCTGCCAAAAGCTAGGGAGGCTGGAAACCCTTGCCATACTTGCACTCCCTAAAGCAGCTTCATTTCTCTGACTTGGCTGAGTGGCAGCTTCATTCAGCTGTGTCCACACACAACTGCATCTCTCCCTCACCTGGTGCTGATCAAGTTCCAGTGATAAGAGCCTGTATTAGGGTGAAGTTTATATCTTTTTCCCTAACGCGTCTTTATTCAGAAGAAACAATTTTTTACTGATATGAAAACTATTATTCTCTGGCAGATTTCCACACCTGCCTGCCTCCAAGTCCAGCATTTGGAAGTTACATTTAATCTCCTCTTTCCATCATCAGCTGATGATTCAGGTAACCATTTGATTTGCAAATAACTTGCGCATTGATATACGAGTGAGATTTGTTTCTTCCTGTGAGGTAAAGATGGTTTTTATCTCTGCTTATACAGGCAAAATGATGATTTCTTCATTAATTTTCCTTGACATGAAATATAAACAGACAGATCCAGCCTGTATGCTGCAGGGGCAGAAAGCATAATGCCAAGAATGGGTGGACAGATATAAGAATCAGGAAAGAGGTGTGTGGGGAAAAGTGTAAGAATTAACATTGTATGAGGAAATGACACGCACGACTGTAATGGGAGGGGGATTATTCAAGGCCTCAGGAACAAGATGAAGAACTTCAATTTTATTTGGTAAAACATAGCTTGTCACTGGGGGATTTCAGAATGAAAGGGAGTGATGTGCTTAGAGCAGTGATACTCAACCTCTTTATCTAGCAGGCCAGATGAGCAGTGCCCAATCCCTTTGCTGCCCATATTTGGCTTCGGACCCAATCCAGTGCCTGGGGCAGGTGCAGCAGAGCCCCATCTGGCTCTCCAGGGGGGCAGGTGCACAACTCGGCCACAATCCAGCCCTGTGGGGAGAGGTGGGGGAAGGGGCCCCCCCCGCCTCATCTAATTGCGTGGACGGGAGAGTTGTGGCCTGGCTCCAACACACCCCAAAAGGCTAGGGATTTTGGCAGTGGGATGGTGTGGCAGTACTGCCACTACTCCCCTGCTGCCAAATTTCCTGACCCATGTGAAGCCCCGTGGGTCAGATTCCAAGCCTCCATGGGCTGCTTTTGGCCCACAGGCTGGAGGGCGAGCATGCTTGGCCCAGACCAGGGGTAGGCAAAATACGGCCTGTGAGCTGCATCCGGCCCATGAGGCCATTCTATCCAGCCCGCGGGACCCCTAAAAAAAATGTAGAAAATTAATATTTCTCTGCCCTTGGTTTCTGTCAAAAATGACAGTAACCAAGGGCAGTAGGACCCAGGGGAAGCCCAGTGGGCTCCCACAACAGCAGGGCTCCCC
>NW_005841888.1:541777-550173 GCF_000455745.1 Alligator sinensis | reverse complement strand
CCCCCCTGGAACCCCAGCCCCACTGCCAGGCTGGCAGTGGGGCAGGTTACAAGCTGGTGCTGAGCATGGGAAAAAGCGGCCCCACGCCCATCCCATGGCTGGTGCTCTGTGCTGTAGCCACCCGCAGCTCACATGAGGCTGCCCGTGCCTGCTCCAGACAGCCCCGCATGGGCTGCGAGCGCTGGCCATGGGGTGAGTAAGGGGCTGCTTTTCCCTGTGCTCAGCACCAGCTTCTTTCCTGCTGGCAAGCAGGGGGTCAGGGCTGTGCGCTGCCCCCCGCCTGTATTGCAGGGCTGGGGGGCACTGGGTGTGAGTGGGCAGGGAGCCAGCGGGAGCACGGGACCTGCAACGGTGCCCCAGGCTCAGCGCCAGTGGGGCCCAGAGCAGGGTGGCAGGAGCGTGGGGTTCTATGGAGCCGGGCCAGCTCCCCCTGCTCCCCGCTGCTGCAGCCCAGCCCAGTTCCATGGACCTGCCAGCCTGCACCCCACTTTGGGCCCCACCGGTGCTGGCCCTGGGACATTGGTCCCAAGACGGTGACTAGGGGGTGAGGCACCTGTCAAGGGGTGGGGCTACCCATGCGGCCCTCGACAGCCTGCCGAAACTGGCCCTAGTGGCCCTCTGCCCAAAAGAATTGCCTGCCCCTGGCCTAGAGCAAGAAGTAATGAAAACAGCTTTAGAAAGAGCATATGAAACAGTGAGAAAAAAGTTAAAATAAGAGGAAAGATGATACTACTGTTAGCAGAGGGGACAAGTAGGAAAGGGTGAGGTTTGGAGATACTTTAAGAAATGAAGCCAAAATGGGATCTTCCACTGCTCAGCTGTGCGGGAATAACCGAGAAGGGGTTAGAGCAGTGATTCTAAACCAGGGTGTTGGGGTACCCTGGGGTGCTGTGAGATCTTTTTGAAGGGTGCTGCAAGAATGTGAGGACAGAAGCTTAGGCTCTTCCTGCCTAGCTGCTCTCCTAGCCCCACTGCCTGCTCCTTCTGCAAGGAGGTAAGCACTGTAATAAACATTAGCTTTTGAGATGGGGGTACTGCTCAATTAAGTTATGGAGGGGTGCCTCAGGTCTGAGTGTGTTAAATCTAAAAAGGTTGAAAACCACTGGCTTAGAAGTAAGAAGGTATAACCAAAATCTTGGTGTTTACACCTTTGCATGCAAGAATTAAGTACCTTCACTGGGCACTTGGTACCTGATAGGCGGGGCACAGTTACATTCCTGGTCTTCTCCTCCTTTCTACACAAGTAAGAGAGCATGTGTTACGCATTTTTAAAGTATGTGGCAGAATAAGTTACCTTTAGTAAATATGGTCTAAATGGAACCAAAACAAGGAGGGTTCATAACTGGTTGGAAAATTTATACCCAATCATCAATGGTTCAATGTCAAACTGGAAGAACATGTCAAGTAAGGGTCTGTCCTGGGTCTGGTACACTTCAATATATTCCTTAGTTACTTGAAGGATGGAATTCAGTGTAAGCTCAATAAATTTGTACCATGGATGGTGTAGGGGATTAGGTTCCAATTTATGAAGGCAATTTTGAAAAAATGGTCTGAAATAAAGATGAAGTTGGATAAGGAGATATGCAAAGTTCTAGGAAGCAACGGTATATGTGCAAAGACAAAGTTGGGAGCAACTAGATTGGTGACAGAAAAGAATCAGGGATTTATAGTGGATTGCACTATAATATTAGCTTCTTGCAACAATAGCATACATGGAAGACCATCATATCCAGTTCACAGCAGAGATTCTTCCACTGTGTTCAGTACTGGTAGGGCCTCACTGGGCATATATCAGTGTGACTTTTTCTCTTAAACCTCTTAGAAGTACATGGTTCTATTTAGTTATGATGAAATATAATGCATGTTTTGTAGATAAGCCATCAAAGTCACAGAAGGCATCCTTGTTTGGAGGAAAAGTAAATGCTGACAGATGAACACTAACTCCTGAGGTTTCTCTCAACCCTCAGACATCTAATTTAATACAATTTTTAAAGTCTGTATGGTGGGATTGTGGTGGTTATTAGTATTCATCTATGCTAGGAAACTGCCTTGTTTCTAGCTTTCCATCTATTCAGTATGATCTCTGTGAGATCCATGCTCTGAGGAGGAATGTAAGTGGCTGTCATATTTGCATACATAATATCATTTTAGGGGTTTAGATGAGAAATCTCTCTTCTGATGATGCAAATACTACCTCTGTCCTTTTTAGTAAGGATGTCTAAGGTGATGACTAAGGTGTAATGACAGATATGCAAGTACAGGTACCTATTAAGACGTACCTTAAAAACAGGTGCAGGTCTGAAGAGACATGCTAGACAAGACTTAGACCTCTGCAGGTTAGATTCAAAAAAGTTCATAGCCATTTTTGGCATAAAAATATTTTAATAATCAATAAAATACCATATTTACTTGAATACAAGATGAGTCATCCCCCATCCTCCCAATCAGCACTGGGAGAAGACCCCTCATTTTATATTCACATACAAGGAAACCTCATTAAACACTGTCTATCATTAAACTGTCTGGCACCAGCAAGGCCAGAACCAGCCCCCCCCCCCCCATTGCTATATTTAGTAGTTTTATATTTGGGTAAATACAAGGTCTGTGCAAAGCTTTGGTCACTGATTCAATTTGGTGGAGATTTGGTAGCTGAATCTCCAAATCTGAATCTAATCGGGAAACCCATTAATCTCTCCAAATTGATTCAGAAGCCTCCAAATCGATTCAGAGAGATTTGATGATTTGGACATAGACACAGCTTTATATGTTTTTCCTACATGCCTCAAGGTACCAGGTGGCTCGTGAACACTGTGATGCTGGAGCAGACTGAGCATCCCACAGGAGCGTGGGGGAGTCCCCAGTGCGCTCAGCAGTGGACCCGGAAGTGGACCAGAAGCACTTCTGGGTCTGTCATGGAGTGTGCGGGGGACCCCCTTCTGACCCCGCAGCTTGGCAACTGGTGCCACCTGCAGCAAATCACCCGGCCAGATGGGGGTCCGCTGCTGAGCATGCAGGGGGCCCCCGCACTCCTGTGGGACGCTCCATCTGCCCCAGCATCGCAGTGTTCACAAGCCCCGCCTGGTACCTCGAGGTATGTAGAAAAAACACTTAAAGCTGTGTCTATGGCTGAATTGCTGATTCTCCAAATCGGAATCGAATCTTCAGATTCGGATGCGGCCGAATCTAATCGGGACAGTGATCTGAATCAACAAATCAAATTGCTGTCCCCCAAACTGGGCCAAATCTGAACTAAATATGGCTCACTTCGTACACCCCTAGTAAATGTGGTACTGTTTCTTGGTCACACACCCAGCTTGAGAAACCTAAGCAGCACCTGTTAGTTCAATTAAATTGATAGTAGTTTAGAACCCGTGCACCTTTCAAAATCCGAGTTTCTTTCTCTATACATCTTTAGATGTCTACGTAACTTTAAAATCTGGACTTAAATCTATAATCCATGGCAAAAAATGGCCGTGGCTGTCTCATGACCCTCATCTCTGCCAATTATAAGCAATACAGTAATTTTGAATCATAAAAATTTAGGCCTTTTAGGGACATTATTAGATGAATAGTATCTCTTTGACATATCAACATTATAGTTAAAAAAAAAAAAAAAAAAATCTACCCGTTTTGCTATGAATTTTTTGGTCCTATTTGGTACTAACAGACTTTCATGACCTACGTTTATTTGATGGAAATAATATGAACATTTAGGCTTAAAACTTTGCATTCTTTCCTGAAATGTCAGGCAAAGGTCAAGTTTTTACTGGCACGATCATTTGAAAGGAAAGAGTTATCAAAAAAATGCTTAATTAAAATAAAACATGAAAGACTTTCATATGTTTGCCAAATCACTGGCAGATGCAGATCAAATAATGTCAACAGTTTGCTTTAAATTCAAAACTGTTTGGAAAAGTAATGGAAAAAATATTTTTATTATCGTGTTGTTTTTTTTGTTTTGTTTTTGTTTTTAAAAGCCCAAAGTACTGGGGGAGGAATGGCTCGTGGGGAGGCTAATTAAAACAAAGGCTTAGGAATAGCAGACAAAGGGAGGAATATCAGGTTATAATGGCTTGTGGGGAGGTTAATCAAAACAAATTATTTGAATAAGTATTGAATTGTGTTGGGGTTTTTTTAAGAAGAAGATTCTGCGGTGGGTATGAAGGCTGAGATTTCCAGTTCACCTCATACTCTTAAATTTCAAAAGCATGCCAGTCCTACTAAACTAGCCTCGCTAAAAACGAAGGAACTTCCCCCATCAGAATTATGCAAACTTGAAATCCGGATCAAAATTTCAAACTCCCAAATCTTTAAAAGTTTTTAGATCCAGGAATTTTACTCAAGCAGATTATAATGGTAAATTTACACTTACTATAGTACTTCCCTGAGAAGAGCACAGCTTTTACAGACAACAAAATCATCATCCAAACCTTGGGTATGAAGAGTTCACCTCTGCAGCAGAATACAAGTCTTTTTAAAGAGCTTGCCATATTAAAATGGATGTAAGGGGTACAGAAGAATACCGTGTCCACTTGGAACCGCAGGATATATTGTGTTTGTTATAAGAAAGGTAATCGAATCTTGAAGTACAGCAGCAGGAGGGAAATAATTTAAGGAGCAAAACAATCCTTGCTCTTGATGCAAAAGAGGAAAGACTAGAGCAGGGACTACGCAGTGTGGAAGAACTTACTGCTCACAACTAAGGATTAATATTACTGATAAATACATAATTTGCATTGTTCGATGTGAATGACCAAAAGCCAGAATGAGGATGGAGTATGTGGAAGAAACCTCTCAATATAGTAGAGGCAGAGAGGTAGAAAGATGTGCTTCTAATTTTCACCAACTGCTATGAGATAGTTTCACACATCCTCAATAGAAAACAAAGCTGCATCTTAAGACCTGTGTAAGAAGCAAAGCATCAGCTTGGGGGTGAAAATAGGAGAATGATTTTCTCCAGTGTAGTAACAAAGGGGCATGCAATACAGCAACTGCTAAGATGGGGTAACACCATTGCTAATTCTGACCAGTTCTCTTGTATGGAAACCAACCAACAGACCCATAACAGAGCAGGGCTGTCCAATTTTTGGATGGCTGGGGGCTACGCCCTACATAGTGTGTGCTGGTGCAGCCTGTTGTGGCCCCTTGGGACTGTGGCTTGCACCACATACCACATAATGTGTGCAGGTGGGCAGCCACACTCCCCCAGCGTACTGGCCCAGCATCTCCTGTCGCTCTATGCCGCAGGTCTCCTCAGCACTTCAGGCTGATCTGCACCACCGCTTTGGGTAGGCACAGAAAGTGGAAGCCAGAGGGGAAGCCTGGAGCTCCTGGCTGTTGCCGCAGCTGGAACAATGCAGAAATGGCAGCCAGGTGGGAGCCCAACTGCCACAGATCAACAACGTCTGGGCCTCCAGTTGCACAGCCCTGCTGTAGAACAGAGAGGTTGGATTCAGACGTGTGGTTTGTGATGCTGCAAACCTCTTCGCAGCGCAACAAATCACACAAGTTGCACATTAATCAGTGTATGGCACTGCTAATTTGCAGCGTCGGGGCAAAATCTGCTACCAGGATTTTCCAGTAGCAAAAAAACCACAAAACCCCTCCCTGGAAAAAAAAGTGGTGAGCACCAGGACAAACGCAGAGACCCCTGTGCCAAGGCACACAGCGCCCCAGCCAGCTGCTTCTGGGGTGCAGGATGCCTCGAGACAGGGGAGCAGGCAGCCATGGGCTGGCTGCTTCCCAGTCTCCACGTGTCTCAGTGTGGGGGCCCCACTACACTGCAGGCACGGAGCCCCTGCGCTGAGGTGCGCTGTGCCCCAGCCAGCTATTTCTCCGACTAGCTGTCCATTTCCCTGACACACAGAGGCTCCACATGCCTCATCATGGGGGTTCCTCAGTGAAAGCCCCAGGCTGAGGCACACGGAGACAGGGGAGCAGCCCAAAGCTGTCTACTCCCCGTCTCGAGGCACACTGTGCCCCAGCCAGGCGGGGAGCAGCTGGCTGGGATGCAGGGTGCCTCGGGGGATGGCTAGTCCCTGCTGAGACCCCCTGTGCCCCAGCTACCCCCCCTACAGCATGTGAAGCAGCGGGACAATGTGTCCCACTACAAAGCACATGGGCAAGGGCATGCACTGCAGCACAAATTTGTGCTGCATCTATTTGAGGGCACGCCCCTGCTCGTGTGGACTCGGCTAGAGTTTCCATCGGTTGAAGATTAATGACCTCCTAGAAGGGGATAAGGAAGCTGCCTGTAAACCCAGACATGTCCAGTGGTTCTCAACCTTCTTGGACGCCAGGCACCCTTCACTGTACTCAAGGCACTCCTTCATAACTCCTGTGAACTGAGTGGCATTCGATTTCAAAAACTAACTTTTATACCATAGTGTTTACCTCCTGGCAGGGGGCTAGGCAGTGGGGGTGGGATCATTTGGGCAGACAAGCCTAAGCCAACATTTATCTACTTTGCTTATTTGCTTATCTCTTCGCACTTTGCAGCACACTTCAGAGGGTCTAGGGACACCCTGGTTGAGATCACTGGGGTAAGCAGACTCTGGGCCACATCCCAAGAGGGTCATCTTTTCTGTGCCAACATGGTTTCCTCAAAAGCCAGGAGACAGCTGGCTACCAGCCCACCATGCCTCTGCTCTACTATGACCCTCAAGTCTTAGCCAATTTTGCCCCAGGGTCTCAAGGAAATGCACCTTGAGGTAACCACTAGACTCTCTTGGCATAAAACCCTCTGAACATTTAGGCAACAAGAGCATGGAAAGGCAGGTGTGCTCCATTTGCTTTGCTTTTCCCCACTCCCTCTTCATGACTTCCAGAAACAAGGCAAACGGGACTCCTTGTAGCTGGGTCTGTGATTAGGTAGTACAGCCCTCTACCTTATGTAACGTTTACTTCAGTTACTTTCCCTAGCTTTCATATTTTTATCTGTTTACGTAAATGTTATGCCAGATTCTTCCTTGCCAAACCCATTGCCCCTGCCAGTTCATTCAGACCTCTGTTATGCAAAAAGCAAGATAAGGTATGCATAAAACGGGTATTTCTCCTGGCAAAGTGCACCCTTTGTTACGTCTGCATAAGCTATAACAATTATCACCATACCATTGAGAAAATTATTTACGAAGAGTGCATTTATGCTTTTCATGCTGCGTAACCTCTCTAATTTTTTTGAGACTTGAATTATCTCAGGATATTGTAACTTTTTTCCTGTTTCTAAATATTTTTATATTTTCAAAATTATTTTGACTCCAGAATGACATTTAGCTTTGTTTTAAGTAAAAGACAGACAACTTTAAAATGGACTAATTCGGATCACACACAAAATATGTATTCAGATCCTATGGCATGATAAATGGTTTGGAGAAAAAATGATTTGTTAAGCATTGCAAATCAAATAACATAACTGGACAGCTCCAGATAAATTATGAATGTCCTTAGAGACCTATTTACAGCAATAAATAATTTTTAAATCTGACACTTTGTTTACTAAGTACATATTTTTCCCATGGCAGAGTCTAGAAAATGTATTTAATAACTTATACATTAATTGCTGTGCTCAGAGTGACAGGAAAAAATCCTGATGCTATTGACTTCAATAGCAACAATCCCACAAATTTCAATGTGGTATGAAATTCATGGCAACATACAAAATCTTGCACCTCAAAGCGCTAATACTTCTATAAAAGTCTATTGTCAGTTGAGAATTGTACCTGCAGCCCAAAATACAGCTCTTGTCAACTTATGATAACTAAGGGATAATATTTCTATGCCAAAAACCCAGAAACTTCTATTCTGAGTTAAAAGCATATATTAAGGCTAAAACTGACATGGTACTAGAAAATATTCTGTAGGATGGAGTAATGCCACATCAGTTGAGGCTCTGACTTTCTTCTTATGGATTGCATTTATCACAAAACTTGTAAGATGACTTGAAATTCTACATCCTGTGCTTGCAGGAGGACAAGCAAAGCTGTCGCAACGGCTTTAAAATCTATGAAGACTCAGAGCTACACTAGTAATCTGTCATTTCTTCAGCTCCTTATTGTTATGACGTTTAAAGAAATCCATTCTTCTGAAAATGGCCTTTAAAAACCCGTAGATCTCTCTCTGTTTTTATGGCCATATTATACTCCCAAGATTACTTACTCGGGTACCAAGAAAGTTTCTATAAGAGGATCATATTTGATGGAGTTAATACTACTGTAATTAACGAGTAAGAAAAAAAGGTTGAGAAACAGTATTAGAACATGGGACACAATCAGGTTGTACAGTGTTTTTCTGTCCCCTTTAAAGAGAGAGTTGCAGTCCAAATGTGTTTTCAAAAGACTGAAGACATGCCTGGTACTTTAAATGGGAATAAGTTTCTTCAATGATTTATAGTTTAAAAA
>NW_005841888.1:538693-541746 GCF_000455745.1 Alligator sinensis | reverse complement strand
CGCTTGACTTCCAGGAGTGTGGTAGAGGAGGGTGAGGGACTGTGATGGAAGCCAGGTCTGGGATGGCTGGCTGTTCTGGTCTACAGCTGAATTCCACCCTCCCCAAGTAAAAATAACATTATATGCCATACAGTTAAAAACAATGAGCTGCTTATTTATACAACAGAAACATGAAGTTGCCATCATGACACCATATTCAAAACAAACCTGGAAAAAGTGTTTCTACCCCCTTGTAGACTGAGTTTGAATTGGCTCATTGAAGGAAACAAGACTGCTGGGATTAGACTCTGGCTGGCTTTCCAGGTGCATGTATTTGTGGTACAAGCGGGCAGTGAAGGACAAAGAACACTTCTGTCCTGTTTGCATCTGTGCAGGGGAGTGCTGGAGTTCGAACTCCTAAGTGTAACGTGGGGGGCCAGGAGGAATTCCAGTCCTCAACAACATTGCTGCTGCTTGTTTCAGTAGTGCCCAAGAGGCAGAGTCATGCACCAGGATCCCATTGTGCTTGGCAATGTACAAACAGAAAGAAAAGATGGCTCTGGCCCAATGTGTCTGCGAGTGGCCAGCGCCCTCTTTCTCTATCTGCCAAACTAAGATTGGTATTGATGAGTGTGCTGCGCTGTAAGTGTTGAGAGTGAAATGATAACAGAAATCCCAAGATTTTGCTGTGAGGGGACTGTTCCAGGCCAACCTGAAGGGTTTTCTGTCTGCCCTTTTCAGGTATAGTGCCTGTAATCCGTGCCAACTGGGGTCTCTGTCAGCATTTGTCCCTCTTTCCTGGAAAGGATCTGATTGTGAACTGAAGTAGAAGCCTTGGATTGCTGTGCTGCAGCAGTGAGTGACAGCATGACAATCACACCCACATATGCATACATCTGCTGCACTGTATATATACAACAGCAGGCAAAGGAGACCAAAGAAAACCCACCTTTCTCAGAGGAACATAAGTGGATCTGAAGAAATAAAAAATAGCTAGTAATATTTTTTTTTTTTAGCATGCGCATGTGTGTGAGGGTTGGGGGATCATTGTAAGTGATTAGAGAAAAGCACTATACGCTTCTAGAATATTTGCCAAATATGCCTACTGATGCCAGTTTTTTCCCCTTGTGCAGTACAAAGAAGAGAGAGTGCTGATGAAAGGAGTTTGCCAGGCTAAGCATCGGCGATTGGAAATTAGGAGATTATGACAAGGGGTGACTCTCTAAACTTTAATTATCCATTAAAAAAAAAAATCATCTCAATAAGCAGGTTTTAGAAGCTGCATTAGCAGTTTCTTTACTTCTGCCTTTTCTCTGAAACTCGAATAATGGGTAAGCTATAAGCATGTAGAAGAAACAATAGGTATGTCTACACTATGCTGCCTGGCACTCAGCAGAGATACCTGAGCTAATTAAGACTGGCACAGTGCCATGCAAACCCAGCAAGGCTGCTTCTACCTGAAGAAGGAGCTAGCATGCAGAGATAACTCCGGTACCTCTGCAAAGTGCTGCCTAATACCATGTAGCTTGCTTTCTCTCTCTCTCTCTCTCTCTCTCTCTCTCATACTGGCCTCTTGGTCTGATCTTAAAGTACAACTTACGCAGGAGGCCTGAAGAGCTGTACAATCTGATGCTTGTCTGTTTTAACTTAATTATTAAATAACGGAGTGCACAACAGGGCATTGTCTGCAAATCTATCTCCTTATCAAAACTGGACTCAACAAAGCTTAAGACTAAATAAGAGAATGCCTAGCTAAGGTGCTCAGTAGAGCACGTGCGTGTCTTCTGTGTAAAATTAAATGGCAAAGCTCTAGTGGGTTTCAGAAAGTACCTGGCACTTCTCATTTTTGTTGTCTCTGCTTTGAGGAGGCTGCTTTTGGTGGAGGGTGGATTCAGAGAGGATGTCTGAACTGTGAGCATCACTTGTGGTGCAAAGGTGCTTATAAGGAGGAACACATTTTGTAATATATCCCAATAATCTTCCATCTTTGTCTCCTATGATCCTACTGTTGTATTTACTGTATGCATTGTGAACATGAGTCTGATCTCGCCTGTGTGTCCTATGTTGAGGTAACTCTGCTGACTCTCTTAAACTGGCACATCAGGAATAGCTTTTCAAGTCAGAGATCAGTTGGGCCCTTTCTTTGCATCCCATACCTGCTGTGATTTAAGAAGTGGCATACTGGGTCAAACCAGTCTGTGGCAGGGGCAAGTAGCAGATGCTTTAGAAGGACAGCACAGAAAGGGGCATGTCTAGAGTGATCCATTCCTGTCCTGCCCTTCCTGGCATCCACCATCTTTGGCTTACAGGTGTCAGAGTATGCCTCCATCCCTCATTATTGTATTTGCAAGTCTTTTCTGTGATGCTGCTACAGGCGGCTTCACTGGTGTCAGGATTATGCTCCCTGGCAACTACAGGAAAAGTTAAAACCTGAGGTATGTGAAGCCTTTCAATGGTACCCTGTTCCCTTTAGACTGAAACTGGACTGCACGCAGCGCTGGCAGACTCTCTACTTTAAAGCTGTGTAAAATCCAGCATTAGAAGGAACAGTCTTTATTCACTTCCTTCGCTGGCCACCCTTTAATTACTGGACATGTCATCTGTTACTCATGTCCTCTGCACATGATCTGGGGAGGGTGAGCAGCAGTGTTTTTTCCATCAGTTGTTTTTCAGTCTTAGCTGAAAACCACCCAAGCCCCGCGGCTGGAAAACAGCTGCTCTATGTTTCTGTGACAGGTAGAAGTTCCCAACAAAACCCTGAGCCTGCCGCATGTCTGATGAGGGGGAGGGAGAGGGGAAAGACTTCCTTTCCAGCCACTGGGTCAAGTCCTGGTTGCTTCGGACGCAAAGAAAGCACCAAAACTTTCTGCAGTCTCCGGATACAAAGCGCGGGGGCTGGGCTTCGTCCCTGCTCCTTTCAGGGCTCCCGGCTGTATTTGAAACCCCCCCCGGCTGCCAAACGAGCCCGAGTCGCAGAACAACCCGGCGGGTTTCAAGGCAGGCACGTGGCCAGGAGCCTTGGAGCTGCTTCTCCTGCCCCGGGGGGAAGAGGGGATCCCGCACCCTTGCAGAGC
>NW_005841888.1:523256-538596 GCF_000455745.1 Alligator sinensis | reverse complement strand
CGGGCGGGGCCGCCTCGCTCCTCTCCCCGCAGCCTGTTGCGCGGACACCGGCGCCTCGCTCGCCCGCCGCACCTGCCCGGGGCCCCGCAGCCAGGCTCTGCCCGGCCTGGCCGTGCGCCTCCGCCTCGCCCCGCACTTGTGTGCAGCCTGCTGCTGGCTCCCTTCCGCTGGCATCCCCTCTGCAGCGCTCCCCTCCGGGCTTCTGCATCTGCCTTTTTGGCTGGCCCTTCCAGCTCAGGGAGCACCACGGCATCCTGGCTTTTTCCGTGTAAAAAAATCCCCGATTTTCGGTTAAAAAAGGGACCCCCCCCATCCACATGTGTCCGTGATTAAAATGAAACGCCGCTAATATCTATACCACCCCGAAGAGGGGTGGCCGACCTGCACCTTGAGTGCACCAAGTGTGCAGCACGCACCAGAGAGGGCCGGGCCGGGCCGGGCAGCCCAGAGGCAGGTAGGGCAGGGAGCAGGCGGCAGGGAAGGAGATCAGTGCAGGAGCAGAAAACAGAGCAGGAAGATCGGGCAGGGAGCACAGCAGCAGATGGGGCAGAGCAAAGGGATTGGAGCGGCGCTTTGGGGAGAGTGCGGGCCTGCCCAAAAGCTTGGTCCCGGGGAACGGAAACATGGGAGAGGTCATCACCAGGGATCCTGGTTTTCTCCAATTTTAAAACAATCCCCAATTTTTGGTTTAAAAAAAAAAAAAAGGAATCCCAAATCCCAAATGGAAAAATATGGATTTGGGGGTTCCTTTTTTTAATTGAAAATTAGGGATTTTTTTTTTTTTTTAAATCAGTGAAAACCAGGATCCCTGGTGATGACCTTTCCCATGTTTCCGCTCCCAGGGGCCAAGCTTTTGGGCAGCCCTGCACCCTCCCCAAAGTGCTGCTTCAATCCTTTTGCTCTGCCCCATCTGCTGCTCTGCTCCCTGCCCGATCCTCCTGCTCTGTTTTCTGCTCCTGCACTGATCTCCTTCCCTGCCTTCTGCTCCCTGCCCTAACTGCCTCTGGACTGTCTGTCCCCTTCCCTCTCGGTTGCATGCTGCACACGTGGTGCAGGTTGGCCACCCAAGGTGCAGGTTGGCCACCCCTGTTTGGTGTGCTCAGACTAAGCAATGAAATAATGTTGACCCTCTAGCGTTCTGGGCATGTTTGTGCCGCATGCTGGTAGGCGCCAAAGGCAGCCTTGTCCAGAGCTAGCTGGGGTATCTCTACACACGACTGCATCATGCAGTGTAAACCTAATGGAAGTGTCATAACTGGGCACCGCCCGGAGCCAACATTCCCAAGAAATGACTGTAATGTAGGGAGGAGTGAATTTCTTTGCCATCTCCTCTCCAGTCATTGTTTCAGACAGCAGATTCAGGAAGACAACACTACATATTATAAAGTCATGGTTGGGAAGATGCCTTTTTAACCAGGAGCTTTTAAAGGTGTTAAGCTTCTCTAGAAACCACATAAGCATTGCAGCTGTATAAATACATCGAGTGAGCCTGATCCAGCTTGTGAATCAGCTATTTGGCCCTAGTCCCAGTTAGGAGCATCTCAAGTATTACTGTTCCTTCATGCCCTGCCTCTTATTAGACACATTTTTTGCCCTCTGGTTATTGTCATTCTGGCCATAAACAAAACAAAACAAAAAAGAAAAGCCCAAGATGCTTCATCAGAAGGAGCAGGATTACATTTCTGGAACAGAACCAAAGTTCACCTTAGTGTGAAGTCCAATTGAAAGTGTTGTATGGCTTTACCTAAGAGGCAGTCAGGTCAACATTGCCACAAAATATAGCCTTAATAAAATAAATTCTTTAATTTTCAAGGGTGGCATTTTTGGAGGGCACAACCTATGCTATAATCCTAGAGAACCACTGCAAACAGAAGCCTTTATCACTGACTGATCATTGTTCAATTGCTAATAGATCAGATTTATTTTTCACAGGCGACTAAAAGGTGAGGGGAAACCTTGGTTTAGGAATACTGTAGTTAAACTGAACTTTGTGCGTGTTTAATTCTTTGTCAGGTTTTTTACCCTTATATAACCTGATAATAAATATGGTGGGAATTAAATGATTTAATCAATATCATACTTCATTCAACTTGAGATGTACTGGCTATTTTCATTACTGTGCTGAAGTTGCTTCCTATTCCATAGTAAATTCTTTCAAACTCACTTTCCTGTTAACTGTAAACCAGCCACTAAAGTTTTCTGTTGAAACAGAATAAGCATCTTGTTTCACTCCAAAACATATGGTTAGAATTCATTTTTCCCCTCTGCCCAGCAGAGTCCAGCACTTGGCTTAACATGTGACCTGGAAAATTCCATATGCTTAGAGCTCAGAACATCATAGTTTCCACCTATTACACAGAGTGCACAGAAAACCCCAAAATCATTATTAATGGAAATATGTTCCATATAGATGCAACTGAAGTAACAGACCACAGTAAAGCGAAAGTAGCTGCTGCCTGATTTTTATTTTTGCTTATTATATTCAGCATCGAATGCTCTGTGTAGCTTCATATTACACTGCTTGGATCCCAACACCATGTTTCCTTTTATTATGAACCAGGCATGAGACTCGTTGATGGTTCTGGAGGAGGCATGGCAGTGACTTGTCTGTTTAGAAACTAGCATGTTGCTTTTAAAAGGCCAAACACCCATATGATTGTATCAGTCTCTCTCATTGCGTGTGGATCTTATTTGAAATAGTTACTGCTTTTGCATTAGTATCTGGGTATTGGAGATCTTCCAGGGGAAGACCTATCTTCACTTAATCAGTGTTCAGTCAATATGGCTGCATATGCCCACACTAACAATGTTTTATCTTGAGTATTTACATGGTCTCCACTGTCTTGGTATTTGGGTACTTTATAACCTTTAAGGCTTTTATCCTCATGGCACATTGTGAGGAAGGTACTGTTATCCCTATTTTACAAATGCAGAATTGAAGCACAGAGTCTGTGACTTGTCAGAAGTCTGACAGGAAGCCTCTGTTAGAGCACAGAAATGAACCGGAACCTCTTGAATTCCAGGTTGGCCCTCTGGGCCATTTCTCTTCTCTAGCTGTTCAATGGGACCCCAATGTACTTGGAGATGGAAATGCCAAAAGGAGAAGCTGGAGGTGGCGGGAGAGCTCTGTGAGTTGTTAGTCAAGGGTGGTCATTGAAGCTCTATGACTGGGGCTCACCAGAGTGGATATAGAGAAAAGAGCATCCAAATAACCAGTAGAGTAGTAGATTACTACAAGAGATGTTGGAGGAACGTGGGAAAAGATCTAACTGAACAAGAACCGGGGGAGAAGAGTCATTAGATGCTCTGGATGCAGGAATGATGGGTTACTGATTTGTGATGTTGGTATCAGGGCTGTGCAAAGCTTCGGTCCCTGATTCGATTCGGCCTGATTCAAATCCAAATCGAATCAGAAGACCCTTTAATCTCTCCAAATTGAATCGAACCCTTCAAATCAATTCGGAGAGATTTGGAGATTCAGACAAAGACACAGCTTTATTCTACTTGTTTTTTCTACATACCTCCAGGTAGCAGGCGGCTCATGAATGCCGCGATGCTGGGGCGCATGGAGTATCCCATAGAAGCACGGGGGGCTCCCCAGCGTGCTCAGCAGCAGATCCAAAAGTGGACCAGAAACACTTCCAGTCCACTTCCAGGGCCACTAGGGAGTGAGCTGGGGGGGCCCCCCGCATGCCCCCAGCTCAGATCTGCAAGAAGGAAGGAAGGAATTGACAGGGAAGCAAACTTGAGACTTTGGTGACTTTGATCAGGTTCAGTTTGGTGGAATGGATGAGCCAAAGACTAAATGCAAATTAGCAGACATGCAGTGAGAGCGGACAACCATTCTGAAAAAGCTGTGAAACAACTAAATCAATCTCGTCTGACAACTCTTTGTCCTTTCTGCTGCCTACATCCATATTTTCTGTGTAGTCTTGGACTCCTTCCTTTTTGTTTATCTTCTGTCTCTTACCAAGTCCTGTCATTTTTCTCTATTGATTTACCTTTTAACATGTTAGATCATGGTCTTTGTTCTCATCTGTAAGTCTGGGCATTTTATGGACCTCATCAACACCCCCGCTGTCATTTCTCCTTATACCTATTTTTGCTTCAGACTCTTCCCCAGGCTTCCACCTGGTGCCTTTTGTCTTCTTTTACCGCTCATTGTCAGACATTCTGTCTTCTTACCTTAATGGGTGCAGTCTTTAGTGACTAAGTGCTTTTTCCCCCTCTTTCTCCTCAACTAATCTCTTGAATCAATATCCTCTCTCTTTCATTCATTCTTGCTGCCCAGACTCTCTTTTTCCTGGGGTACTGCATTGTTGTTGAGTTGCTGGATTTAGACTGTAAGTCTTTGGGCAGGAATGAATCCTTCTGTCTGTACTGGCTGTGTAAATGTAAGGTTCTATTCAAATTACTTGTAATAAAAATGCAAAAACCATTTGATACACTGCTCCAGAATCAGCTGTTTTTGATGCGAATTCTTTATATTTTGCCTCTCCATTTTCTGAAATTCTCTCTTTTGCATCCAAGTCCCATTGTTATGTCCCTACACAGATGGTATGTAACACCCTTAGAGGATCTCTCCTAAGCATATCAGCTTCCTTTAACTCGGTGCTTCTCAACCAGGGTGCCACAGCACCCTGAGGTGCCTTGAGATCCTGTCAAGGGTGCCAGGGGTGCCACATAATGTTAGCACTGTTAGATGTACAAACACGATTCACAGGATAAAGAGATTTCACATAAGAATCCATAGTGTTAAAAACAGTCTGACCCTTTGTGGTCTTTCTTCATTCTTTGCTCTACTATTTTTCTGTAGTAAAAAAATGAGTGAAAATGAAGAGCTCACATTTTCTGAGGGGTGCCTCAAATCTAGTGAAAACTGCCTTGAGTATAAAAAGGTTGAGAATCACAGCTTTAACTGCTTCTAAATGTCCTTAATCTCTTTGCTGTGATGCTGTTCAGTCTGTTTTTGATGTCAGTGTACAGGCAACCCCTACTAAGCACTCTTAATTGGTTCCCAAAAAAATGAGCGTTAAGCAGAATAGCATTAAGCGAAACTTGCTGCCCAGGTATATGATGCCTGTAAGCATTATAATGAAACTTGCTGAGCACTAAGTGGAATTGGGTATCAATGTAAAACGAGTGTTATAGTGAAATAGCACTAAGCAAAACAGCATTAAGTGAAGGTTGCCTGTACATGGATAGTTTTGGAAGGATGTATGTTCACACTGGCAGACTGAATGGCTGACATCAAGCTTTAGTATCAACAACTGACATCAAGCTGTGTCAGCAACTTTGTCACTATTAATTGTCAGAGCTTCTTACTGATGCCCTGAAGCCAGGCACCTTTATGAAGTCATTAATAAAATGTACTTATGCTATTGTACTTGCACTTCAATGGTAGGAAAAGAGAATGAACTTCCCACTTGTATTAGAATTCTCTGTGAAGTACCTGTTTTGTTTAAGTCCTATACATATATCAATAATCCTTCCAAAATCTGTGTTTTTCCTGTTTTGTTTCTAGTTTAGGCAGTGTATATGACCCACATTGTGTAAATAAATATGCAGAATTTTGTCATTTCCTTAGCTAGTATGGGGCATCTCTAGTATCCTAATTCCAAATGAGCAGTTTAACTACTGAGTTGTGTTCTGCCTTTTATTTCCTTTCTATTAGTTTACTTAAAAGAGGGCTGAGGAACCAGGAATAGCTTTGGGTCTGTATTAGTTCTAAAACTGGTGTGAAGTTTGCAGTGAGCCAGAGTTAGGGCTAGCATTAAGATCTGGCTTGGAGGCACTGAAATGTCAGGCTCACTGTAAGATGCTTGGGATTTGGCCCACCAGACTCAGCCAGGGTACTCGTAGTTCTGAGAAATGTTGGTAGAGATACTAGGGGTGTACGAAGCTGGCTCTATTTGATTCGGATTCGGCCTTTATTGGGTGCAATGATTCGATGTGTTGATTCAGATCACTGTCCCTGATTTGATTTGGCCGAATCTGAAGATTCGATGCTAATTCGGAGAATCAGTGATTCGCCCATAGACACAGCTTTAAATGTTTTTTCTACATACCTTGAGGTACCGGGCACAGCTCATGATTGCTGCGATGCTGGATGCATGGAGCATCCCACAGGAGTACAGGGGGGGGCCTACACGTGCTTGGCGGTGAACCCAGAAGTGGACCAGAGGTATTTCAGGGAGCCCCCTGCGCCCCCAGCTCAGCGATCAGCCTCAGGGGGCCTCTGGGTGCCCCCCCAGACCCAGGAGGCACCAGTCACTGAGCTGGGGGTGTGCGGAAGGCCCCCCCAGCTCACTCCCTAGTGGCCCTGGAAGTGGACTGGAAGTGCTTCTGGTCCACTTTTGGATCTGCTGCTGAGCACGCTGGGGAGCCCCCCGTGCTTCTATGGGATACTCCATGCGCCCCAGCATTGCGGCATTCATGAGCCGCCTGCTACCTGGAGGTATGTAGAAAAAACAAGTAGAATAAAGCTGTGTCTTTGTCTGAATCTCCAAATCTCTCCGAATTGATTTGGAGGGTTCAATTCAATTTGGAGAGATTAAAGGGTCTCCTGATTCGATTTGGATTTGGAGGTTCGGCCACCAAATCAGGTCGAATCGAATCAGGGACTGAAGCTTCGCACAGCCCTGATACCAACATCACAAATCAGTAACCGGATCAAAGTAGCTCTTTTTTTGTTAAGGTGGCTTGTTTGTTTTAGTTAAGTGATGGCAGTTCTTTGGGAGGAAAATATTTTATGCATCTCTAATAGAGAAGAGAGGCCCTGAGACGTTTTGAATTTCTACTTACATTTTTCAGTGAAATCCAGTTAGTTTTCCCCAAGTACACCTTTCACATGCCCACTACTATGTACCGACTAGGCAGTTATGCTACCCTGTCTTCTCCTTAGTGGTGGAAACAAACTAGTTGACGTGATTTCACTTTACAGATCTCAATATGCAGACATCATTTTATGAGTCAGATGGTCAGGTTTTTTCTAGAAGAAGCCTTTATTAAATGTAGCTTAAGCCATACGCTTTGTGTGGCACAGAATATGGCTCAATTTTTCTTTCTTATCTGTTTCTACCAAGTAGATGTATTGTACTTTTGGGACCTTATGTTGTTGGTTGAATCATTCGTGGGTAGATAAACAAAGCTACTGAATAGGGCCTTGATCTTGCAAGCTGCTCCTTGTAGGTGGACTCCTGGGTTCACACTGAGCAAATTTGAGGTCAGGATCTAGGTTGTCTCAGTGTCTAAAATTGTTTGCATAAGTGAATGGGAGATTATTGTGGGGGTAAAAATGGTTCTGTGAACAGTCAGGACAAACAATTTTGGAATCTAGTTTTGAAGCAAAGAGTTTACCTTGGGACACTGGAAAAATAATTGAATACATATATTTTAGCTACCATGCTACTCTTCCTTAACCTTACTTTTAAAATGTGCCTCTTAGTAACATTTTTGTTTTCCTCTGGGGTTTTAGGTTCATTTTTTGTCTGTTGAGCTAACAGAAACTTGCCTTAGGAAGGCTTTTTCTCCATATTGGAAACATATATGCTGCTGGCTTTCACCTAAATGTGTATAAACCTGAGCCATGATCATCTCTCCAGCTTTATAATCAGGGGGTTTATTATAATTATTTTTAAAGCCATGAGCAATTTAGAAACTTGTGATTTCACCTGCAACTTGTCATTTCACCACAGGTGGCTGATAACATTACAAAAGCTATGAGAGTAATTAGCACAAAATGGAGTTTTTCTTACCAGTTTCTCATTTCCACAAGTGCAGGCAGCTGAGGAAGAATCCTACCCTGCCTCCAAATACAAAAACAAACCTTCCCACATCTAAAAAATTAAATTTTCTAATGTGGTGAGCATTGGAAGGCGGAAGGAACTACAATGAAAATTCCTTGAGTGTCTTAATCTACTCCCTGTTTGGCTGCCAGATGCAGAAAGTAAGCAGAGTGCTGTTAATGTTAAGCTGCTGGTTAAAAATGGGCAGTGCTGGGGGGATTCCTGGCTTTAATTCTCATAGTAGATATATTAAAATGTCACTAGAATGTTGCATTCTTTTCTCCCAGTGCCTTTGCTGAATCCTGGCACTTCATTCCTTTGATTTTTCCCCACAGTTACATTTTGCAGTCATTCAAGGAGTTAACAGTATAACCATGGCAAAAACACAAGTAAAATACAGTTAAACCAGCAACAGATGCTGCTTGTTGTTGGGTTGCGTTTCATCATGCATTTTGCTGCACATAGTCTGGTTATCGGTCATCCTTGTTTTTTATCCTTGATTTTCAAATTGTGTGTAGGAAGTGGATTCCACAACTGCATCTTTCTCCAAGAAAGCAGAGGATGTTTGGTTGCTAGGAAACTATGGAGGTCCTGTATCTTACTTTTTCTACTGAGCAGTTCTTTAGTTGCTATCAGTGATTTTTATCAATTGGCATAATGCTATTCTTCATGCAAAGCATCCCTGAGTTTTGTAACTATATACTTGTCACAAGATTACATGTGCTGTGGATTTAAATATTAACTTTACATGATGTTCATTTTATTTGTCAATGGCAGGCCAGTTTTAGATTCTTCTGTATTCATGATTGCTAATGCAATTTTTATTAATTTATATTACATAATGTCTAGAAGTTCCCAAAGAAATGGGGGCCCTTTGCATATGTACCACACACATACTAAAAGACAGTTCTTGCTTTGAAGGGACAACAGCTGAGACCCACATGCCACCCACTAAATCCGAGTCCAATTATTAAACTCCCAACCCCATTGGCTAAGCACCTGAAGTCTGAGAACCCATTAAGTTTTCAGCAGTTAAGTTTCCTGGGCAGACCTGGGTGAAGTTCTGCTTGTATATGAGCTCAGAATTGATTCCGCATTGACAAAGTTAAGTAGCTCAACACTTGTCTCATGCCCAGTCCTATGCCTTTCAGCCCTTTGGTACAATAGCTCAGTGGTTAGGGCATGTTGTGGGAGATCAGACTCAGCCGTATGCAGGAGAGAGTGGTCTAGCTGCTTGACTACTGTATTCTGTGCTCCTCCCACTTAAGCTGCTGCAGTGAAGAGGACCTGGGCTAGAGATAGTCAGCAAGAGGGAGGCTGACTCGAGTTCAGTGATTAGGACACTTGCCTGGGAGAAAAGTTCCCTTTGGATCCTTGCTCCAAGGACTGTTTATATATTTTATCAAAAGTCTGTTTAATGTAAAATGCAGGCATTGGAGCTGGGCTCAGAACCCAGGTTTCCCTTCCAAGTGAGTGCTTTATGCAGACACCATGTGATATAATCCCTTTCATAAAATTATCGAGTACCATCATAAAAGCAGTTAGGTTTTGTGTCCCCACTGTTCTGATTGGTGTGCGGGCCGGGAGCGACCCGAGCCCTTTTCGCGCTGCACGCGGGCTGTGGCCAGCAGCCCGGGCATGCCGGGGCGGAGAGGGAAGGCCGTCGAGCTGGAATTAGGCACGGACACGTAGCGGTAGTTTAAAAGATTATTTACTTACACCGAGATGGCAGTGGAGTAGGCTGGAAAGCTTGTTTAAGTTGCAGTTACAGACAGACAACACAGACGGTCTCGTGGAGGTTGCTAGGCTCCACGGTGCAGAGCTCCGGATGCTCTGGGTGAACGAGCCACCAAAATAGGAATCGTAAATACGTCTTATAAGAGTTGCGTTCGAAGACGGGAAGAGGTGGGCGGTGGATCAGGCCGCCACGCTCCTCTGGATCTCACACAGGGTTTCTATTACCCTGCCGTGTACCCAGAGTCCCCACGAGATGGATGTGGAGTCCTCTTCGGCTTGGGCGGAAACTGCTCAAGCCTTTTATACGGCTAACAGGCCAATCGCTAGCTGCCACGTGTGAATAATTTAGCACTGGCCAATCATGGGGAACGAATCTGCATATCGGTGGCGGGAACTCTTTTGCACCGTGCATTCCTCTTGCAACATGAGCAATGCACTCTGCAAAAGAAGCTGCAGAAAAGGCGGGAAACTGGTCCCTGCACCGGGGTTTCCTCTGCTACAGGAAACACTCCCGTGCAATGCTCTGCAACTTGACGGGGATAATTCTGGTGCCGAAGCGCACACACACAATCATGCCTTTTGGGTCATGACAATTGGCAGGCTGTTCCACAGTCTCTCTACTTTAATGGACAGAAACATTTTTTTTTTCCTAGCCCAAATTTATTCATGGCCTATTTGTCTCTGTACCAACATTGTCCATTAGCTTAAATTACTCTTCTCCCTCATGTTTACTTTCCTGATGTCAGGGAAGACAGCAGTCATATCCCCACTCAGTTTGTTTTGCTTGGCTAAGCAAGTCAAGCTTTCATTATAGCCCCCCTACTTTGGTACCTGTTCCAATTTGAATTAATCTTTCTTGAGTATGCGTGACCAGAATTGTATACAGTATTCCAGGTCAGGTCTTGCAGGGCTGTGATACAATAGCTTTAGTACTTGCCTATCTTACTAGAAATACCTGAACTGATATACACTTAGATCACATTTATCTTTTTTACAAATATATCATGTTGGTGGCTCATAATCACCTTGTGATCGACGAGGAAGATCTTTCTTCTCCTCAGTCGCTTCCATTTGATGAGCTCCCAGAGAAACGGGCATTCTTGTTGTTCCCCAAGAGCATGACTTTGTATTTTATATTATTGCATTCAATTTCATTTCTATTAGTCCAGTTGCCAAAGTCATCCAGTTCTTTCTGTGTGATATCTTGCTGTTTCTCTGCATAAACAATGCCTCCTAGTTTTTTGTTCAAAAAAAATATTGCCATTATAGTCTAACTTTTTTGAGATCAAGGCTGTCAATGGAAAAATGTATACAAGTTGAGTCCCAAGAGTGATCTTTGAAGACCTTGACAAGTAGTCTCCCTCTAACCTGAGGTTTCCTCTTTCACTACTTCCCATTGCTGTCTTCCCCGTAGCCATTTCCTTAGTTAATGCTATCTTTTTCAACTTCATAACAAATGCATTACATAAATGTACAGAAATAATCTCAATGACATGTTCTTTGTCTAGAAATCAGTTATGTTATCTAAGAAAGATATTGGCTTAGGGTGATATCATCGACTTTTGGTAAAACTGTTTAATTTTCTCCCATTTTCCATTTGCCTCTATGTCCTTTATTTATTCTTTCCTTCAAAAAATTATTGTACAACTCTCTATATACTATTCAAGTCAGAATAGCAAATCAATACGTGCCCATATCACTCCCTCCGCCCCCTGCTCCCCCATAACTAAATATGAGTGCTACATTCTCTGGGCACATAGGTCTTGGAAAAATCAGGTTTTAAGTTGTATCCCTTTTCAGTGTTCTCAGTTGACTAACTTGGGCTCTTGTGTGGCAAGCTGCCTATGCTGGCTATTGTAAATTCCATGATTTGTATAGAGAGTGTAGGTGCTTATTTTCAGGCTTCATAAGCCATGTGCATAATAGTTGGGCATCATGATACTGAACACTGAAATGTCTAAGACTTCTGTATGGATCTAGCTTAAAGAGCCTGAGACCAAGACTTATTTTTCCCATTTATGTGGGGAAGTGAAGCATAAAGATTAAGTCACTTGCCTAAGTTCATATACAAAGTCTATAGTAGAGCCAGCAGTTGAACTTGGATCTCCTGAATTCTTCTCCAGGGCTAGGGACAGACATTCAAAAAGCCTGAGCCTGAATTGATTCAGTCTTTGCAGTTTAGTCTAACCTGGCTAGGCTGAACTGGTTTCCAATCATACAGACAATTCCTCTGGACTGAGGAATTCAGGTACATGCCTGCAGTGGCTCAGGTTAGAAGCCAGAGGTTGCTAGAGCAGTCCTCCCTGCCCTTGCAGAGCTGAGCTGAGGGAGGCATGGCCAGGCTCCAGCAGGGCTCTGATTAGGGAGGGTGTAAACCCCCATTCTGCCTGCAGTCCCAGGCTTATCCCTGCTTGCTGCTCAAGGGGCAGGAGTGTTGGATGATACAGAGCTTTTCACTCTCCCTCCCTGCTTCTGTATACTGTCTGCAGCAAACTGACAGGGAAGCAAGCTGGGGTTGGGGGGCTGGGGCTGATAACCATGTTTATTACCCTTATCTCAGTGTTTATTGCCCCATTAAGAATGTTGAGTCTATCTGTTGATTCAGCAGAGACCCAGCATGTGGTCTGTTAGCTAACACACAGACACCTCCTCAGCAAGGCAGAGGGGAGGGGTAAATTCCTGCTTAGCAGAGAGTGGTGAAGGGGAGGGGAGCAAACAGCTCTTAAACAGCATTTCTAAGGAAGGACATCCTAAACTACCTGTTAATTAGCTCCAAAAAGCTTGTCTGCCTCTGACCTCTCTCACAGTGCAGACTAGCCACCATGTGGTCTGCTAGCTAATGCTGAGGTGTTTGCAAGGGACGGGCAATGCCTGCTTAACACAGAGTTGGGAGGGGAGAAGCAGAAACCAGGAAGATGCCTGCACAGACTGCTGAGCTCCAGCAAGGCAGCAGAGGGAAGGGGCCAGGCCTGCTGTGGAGCAGACAGCCTTACTTAGCCAGAGAGTATGCTGGGATGCTGGGGAAGTCGGATTAATCTTATACCAGCAAGGAGTCTGGGGCAGACATTGCATAAGCCGGTTTGGCCCAAATCAGTTAAGTCTGATTCAACCAGATTCAAGTTAAGTCTGATTCAACCAGGTTTATCTCAAACCAGTTTCAACCATTTTCAAACTGGTTTATGTGCACTGAACATCTGTTCTGTTACAGGTTTAAACCAGTTTCTGATCACTGAAACTAGTTTATGTGTAATGTCTGTCCCTAGCCCTGGAGTTAACAAATGATTATCTAAACAGTTCACTGTATTTGAAACACACCCCTTGGTGTGTTTCTGTGTCCTAGGTCCTATTCTGGCTGCTTTATCCCATTTATTCTGGATTCTGGGTCCTATTCTGGTTGCTTTATCCCACTCTGAAAGCAAATAAACCCTAGAGCTAGGTTCTGTGAAGGCACCCTGTTTCCATTCCTCACTGGAACTGGAGGAAGATGATGTTGTTAGTGTCCTCATGATCCACCTTGCTGATCAGCCTCTTGGGTATTGTGTACAGTTAACATAAATTAGAGCTCTTCAGTTGTTTTAGTGTGTGCCAAGGTTCTGGTCCAGCCACCGCTAACCCTACCTAATTAAAACAGTTCTCTGTCTTGATCAGACAACTTGATCTAACTAATGGAGTTGATTTTATTTGTTGTTGTTGTTCCTGTCACCAAAAAACCACCTCTCCAAGAAGGTCAAACAAATGAACCATAAATAGGAAACATGATAACCATAAAATGTCTTAGGATTTTTGAAAAAGTGAATGACAGGGAAATCTTTGAAGAGTTTTGACGTTATGGTCTCCCAGAAGATTTTTTCTAGGGATTTAACAAGCTTATAGCACAATTTATTTTGTGGGAGGTTGTGTGTGAATGATGAGATCACCCTTAGTAACAGAATTTCTATTAAACTTACTACAGCCTACTGAAGAGGAGTCCATCTTGACTGAAGGCAACCATAAGCTCTGGTTGCTAATATAAGGGACACAAAGCTGCTGAGCAATTTACTCTATCGAAAATACTTTGTTGGCAGGCAACAGAATATTAGTACATGCATTTATTTGTTCAGATCTCAGTGTGAGTATTAGAATGATCATAGAAATCATAGAAAATTAGGGTTGGAAGGGATCTCAGGAGGTCATGTAGTCCAAGCCCCTGCTCAAAGCAGGACCATCTCCAACTAGATCATCCCAGCCAAAACTTTGTCTAGCTGGGTCTTGAACACCTCCAAGGATGGAGATTCCACAACCTCTCTGGGTAACCTGTTCCAGTGATTTACTACCCTCCTAGTGAGAAAATTCTTCCTAATATCTAACCTAGACATTTTTCTTCTGGCCATGATCTTTTTTTGCATGAATGGGAAAATACTCCTGTAGCAACCCTTTCTTGATAATACATGTCCCTAGAGACCTGTTAGATATGTGGGATCAAGTCTAAGAAGTAAACACTAGCAAGCGAGTTGCTGATCTATTTCTCCTATCCACCCCAGCTGTAAAAACTACAGCTCCAGTGGAGTGCGATACAGGTAGGAGTGGGGTTGGGGATGAACAGAAGAAGTGTTTCCCAACATCATAATTGCATCACACACTTTAGGATAGCTGACAATTTCTGCTCATTATCTACAAAAGGTTGGTAATAATGTGGGTTTATTATAGCATTTCTAGAATCTCTCTGCACCATACTTAGCTTTTGTTGGCCCTACTGTGCTGTTAGGGCCTTGTTGCACAGTAATTTTGGGAAGCTCCTGGAGCTCTTAACACCTGGATTGTCCTTACATTAACACCTGAAACTGGTTTTAAGCACGCATTATGTGGCTCAAAGTTATACCACTCCAGGGTAGGAATAGCTCTGTTGGTGTTACCCAGTTTGCATTGGTGACACATAAGGGGTGCCATGTGGGTGCAGGTACACCCCCTGAGATTGGTGGTGCACCCCCTGCAAAAAGCACCACTGACACTGCTGGCGGTACATGCAGATGATCGCCGCTCGCTGCTGACGCTTCCAGAAGTTTCTACGGGCGGTCCCCTAACACTGCTGGCCGCTGCTGACACAGCCAGCGGTGTCTGTGGGTGGTCGCCAACCGCTGGTCAGCACTCACTAACACCCCACTGACAGTGCCACAGCTACCTTCATAGACTTCTTAGACTTCATAGATATTTGGGCTGGAAGGGACCCCGGAGGATCATCGAGTCCAGCCCCCTGCCCTAGGGGCAGGAGGTCAGCAGGGATCATAGGGTCCCAGCAAGATTTCTATCCAAATGTGTCTTGAAGGCATTCAAAGTGGGTGCTTGAACCACCTCCAGTGGCAGTCTATTCCAAACCTTGGGGGCTCGGACAGTGAAGAAGTTCTTCCTTATGTCTAGTCTGAATTGGTCGTGGCGGAGTTTGTGGCCATTTGATCTTGTTATCCCTTGGAGCGCTCTGGTGAACAGATGTTCCCCCAGATCCTGATGAGCACCCCTGATAAACTTATAGGTGGTCACTAGATCAGCCCTGAGCCTGCGTTTTTCCAGGCTGAAGAGTCCCATGGCGCTCAGCCTCTCATCATAAGGTCTGTTTTCCTGACCTCTGATCATGCGCATGGCTCTCCTCTGCCCTCTATCAGGGTTCTCCACATCCTTTTTGAATTGTGGAGCCCAAAACTGGATGCAGTACTCCAGCTGCGGCCTCACCAAGGCCGAGTACAATGGGAGAATGACGTCCTGGGATTTGCTTGAGAAGCATCTATGGATGCAAGCCAGTGTTTTGCTCACTTTACTAGCCACAGCATCACGTTGAAGGCTCA
>NW_005841888.1:522624-523178 GCF_000455745.1 Alligator sinensis | reverse complement strand
GAGCCTATAAGCATGCTGCAGGTTTTTCCTCCCAAGGTGGAGAACCTTGAATTTTTCAGTGTTGAACACCATCAGGTTTTCATCCTCCCATTTCATGAGCCTGTCAAGATCTGCCTGGATCACCCTCCTGTCCTCAGGTGTGGATGCTTTTCCCCAGAGTTTGGTGTTATCGGCAAACTTGGCCAGTCCGATGTGGACATTGGTGTCAGAAGCGTTGATGAAGATGTTAAATAGTATAGGCCCTAGAACAGCCTTGAGGGACCCCACTGGTGACTGCGCACCAAGACGATTGACTTCCATCAACCACCACCCTCTGGGTCCTACCGCGAAGTCAGTTCCCCAGCCAGTGGTGAGGTCGAGGCCGCAGTTAGCCAGTTTAGCCAAGAGGTGATCATGGAATACCAGATCAAAGGCTTTTTTAAAGTCAAGATATACAACATCAATCTCTTTCCCCTTGTCCAGTTGATAGGTCACCTGGTCATAAAAGGAAATGAGATTGGTCAAGCAAGACCTACCTGCAACAAACCCATGCTGGGTATCCCTCAGGATATTGC
>NW_005841888.1:496711-521861 GCF_000455745.1 Alligator sinensis | reverse complement strand
GAGGACTTCTGTATTACTGACTGACTTGCCAGCTTTATGGCAGATGGTGAAGGTGATCAGCTCATGGTCACTGTCACCCAGCTTCCCTTCGATCGTTAGGTCGCTGATTAGGTCGTCCCCAGCTGCCAGAACGAGGTCAAGCAGCGCTTTACCTATCATCAGCCCATAGACTTCCTGCGTCAGATAGAGGTCATCCACGCTCGAGAGAAAGCTTTGCGACCGCTCGGATTTGGCCGAGCGCTCCTCCCACGAGATGTCTGGGTGGTTAAAGCCTCCCATGACAACCATACACCAGGAGTGCGCAGCCTCAGCCAATTCCTGGGTGAACTCCTGGTCAAGGTCTTGACCCTGGGTAGGGGGTCTGTAGTAGACTCCCACCATAGTATCCTCTGTGCCATGTTCCCTATGTATTTTAACCCAGAGGGTCTCAAGTCATCCACCATGGGTGCCAATGTTGGCTTGCAGGGACATGTAGCTTTCTTTGACATAGAGAACTATGCTCCCGCCCCTTTTGTCCACTCGATCCCTCCTGTACAGGGTACAGCTGTCTATACGTGTGGCCCAGTCATGGGTGGAGTCCTACCAGGTCTCCGTTATCCCAATGACATCATAGTTATTTGCGTTTAGCAGGAGAACAAGTTCCTCCTGTTTATTCCTCAAGCTCCTGGCATTTGTGTATAGGCACACAAGTGTCCCCTTGGGGGCCCTTGCCTTGTTCCAGGGCTGGGACTGGGGTGGGCTCCCTTAAGTGCCTTGGCCTGATGGCTTTGCAAGAGTTGCTTAGTGGGCCAGCAGTAGCAGTAGTCCCCCCCATGCCTATGGGAGCTCACTGCTCGCCACCCCTGACAGAGCTGCCACCACCTGAAGGAGCTCGCTGTGCCCCCCCCCCCCAGCCTCTGGTGGCACATGGCATTCATGCCAATTTGTATTTTTGTTAAGGTGTAGCCACTCTAAGTGTAAATACCACCTTCCACCTGTTGGTCCAGGTAGGGTCCACTGACCCCCACCACCAGGTCACAGCACCCCAGATCCTCTCTCTCTCTTCCCTCTCCCCTCCCTTACTTGTGGCTGCCCATGCTGTCTGTCCTGGGGGAGCAGGCAGGAACATGTTAACCTGCTTGCTCAGCTGCTGCCAGTGCTGCTGTTGCTCTTTGGGATGGGCTCACTTGTAACAGAACAGATGTTCGGTGGACATAAACTAGTTTGAGAATATCTCAAACTGGTTTCAGCCAAACCTGGTTGAATGTAGTATCAGACTTAACTGATTTGGCTCAAACCAGTTTACGAAATGTCTGTCCCAGACCCCTTGATGGTTTAAATTAAATCAGAGTCCTTCAGCATCCTAGAATGCTCTCTGGGCTGGGCAGGGCTCTCTGTTCTGCAGCAGGGCTGGCCTCTGCTCCCTGGCTGCAGCTCCTGCAGTCTCTGCAGACATCTGCCTGGCTTCTGCTCCCCCCACCCCGCCCTAGTCTCTGCTAAGCAGGCATTCCCCATCTCTCACAGACACCTCAGCATTAGCTAGCAGATGACATGCTGGCTACCACTGAGCTGTGGCACATGGGACAAAGGCAGAATCAACAGATAGCTGATAATGTCCCTCTGTTTTCTTAATGGGGTGATAAGCACTGAGTTAGGGTTGATAAACATTCCCTGCTGAGCTGTTCAGGAGTGGGGGAACCCTCCCTAATCAGAGCATCCTGCCAGGGTTTGGCCACACCCCACTCAGCTCAGCACTGTAGAAGGGAAGAGAGGGCTGCTGTAGTGCCCCTGGCTTCTAGCCTGAACCACTGCAGGCATGTGCCTGCATTTCTGGGATGTCTGTCTGGTTACAAAACTGATTTAGCCTAGCCAGGTTAGACTAACCTGCAAAGATTGAATCAGTTCAGGCTCAGGATTTTTGAATGTCTGTCCCTAGCCGAGATGATCAGCAACCTGGGGGGTAGTTGTGGGGACAGGAGTGGGGGGTGCTCCAAACATGAGCTAGTACTAACATGAATCAACATTTGCATGACTTGCAGTGTAAGATGTAACAAGGCCCTTAAGCTGAGCACAACACACATGCATAATTAAAACCACACAGAACCTGTCCTAGAGACAGAGATGATCCTAGCAGGATGAGAGGCCCAGGACAAATCAACCTGTGCGGGGCCTGGATGCGAAGAAGCTGGTGGTGATGGGGTTGGGCGGCTGGATGTGAAGGTGGTGGTGTTGCAGAGTCATAAGAACTAGGTGGGCCCTGCAGGAGGGGCTTTGGCCACTCTGCACAGCTCTGTAGGGCCCCCCAAAGCACGGGGCCCAGGGCATTTGCCCCGGTTTTCCCCCCGACCCCAGGGACTACCCTGCCTACAGAACACCAGAGATGAGCTAACATGGTTTCTGCTATTGGTCAAACAGCAAAGTTGAGGTAGATATTCTGCAATGCACATTGCTTTCCTGGGAATTGAGGAAATCCAAGATGGTATACAGCAGAGCTTTCCAAACTGTGTGCCGCGACGCATTAGTATGTCGGCGGCAGTGTGTAGGTGTGTCGCGCGAAATGCAGAAAATTTTGCGGAAGGGCACCGCGGAGCTCCCTTACTCGCGTCTGCTTCCCTTGGCCCCTCCCCCGGAACTGAATTACTGTCGCGAAATGATGCATGTCTAAAAAGTGTGTCACCAACATGAAAAGTTTGGAAAGCTCTGGTATACAGAGTGGTATGAATGTGAAGGAGAAAGACGCTCTAACAATGGGTGGGATCTCCTGAGTGAAAGAAACATTTTCAAATAGAGACTAATATTATTTGTTGCCATTAAACTATAATTCTGACAATTCAAAATGCACTCTCCTAGTCAACTTTTTCTGTAACTAAATAACCTCCCAGACATATCATTGCATTTTACACGAAGGCTTAAGAATATGCAACATAGACAATTAGATTACATGGACTCCTACAACATTCCCAGTACAGAGAAGACATTGACCTTGAAACTTGCTGTCCAGACAACTGGCAATTGAATTCTTTCCATGGCTCCATTCACGGGGGTCCCACTGCCCTCAGATCCATGGACAAGAATGCCTTGACTTCACTGAATCCTCTGCTTTTGTGTATCCTATAGCTGTGGAGTGGGCAGAGCCACAGAACGGACATGAACCCTTGCAAACTGCTGGGTCATTAAATATATTACGTGGATGTAGCTGGAGAGCTGTTTTAACAGTGTCACAGCCCCACAGTATACCGTAGAACTCTCCGACCAGGAGCAGCCCCTTGCTGAGGGAGCACTGAAATTAAGAGACCGTAGATGGGGGCATATAAATGATTGCAGCCTCTTTCCAGGCAGACCTTTCATTATCCCTATATTTCAAAAAATCTGTGGGCTCAGGGTGTTTGTTTCCTTATGGGATCATTTTCTTTTCCCACTGACAGAAGACCATGAAGCAAAACTTTGAGATGAGTCTCGCCAGTCTTTCTTCACTACAGGGCAGACCTCTGCACCTGAAATATAGCAGAGCTGACCATTAGAGCAGGTCAAACAATTTTGAATGTGAGCTTTCTGACTGGGGATGTGGAGAATGGAAATGCCATAATTTCATTAAGATTTCTCCAGGTCCAGGATTGGCAGCAAGCCAGGCACCACAGACACATTCCAGTGGTCAGCTCTTTCGCTGGGATGCAGGGAGTTGAGGTTCATGGCCATAGTGTGCTTGCTGGGAGGAGGGGGTTGTTCTATATCCTAAGCAAATGCCCTACCCAAATCAGTCTATCTGGTGCAATGAATGTTGTCTGTATTTATACAGAGTGGAGCAGTTCCCACAGCAGAGGTTCAAGTTGGGCTATTTTAATTAAATCTATTCTCCTCCTGATAGCCAGTAATGATTTTATCCAGCTCTAAATTCCTGGGGCTTGTATTATGGAATACCAGCTGACCATAAAACCCAACTTAAGACTAATTGGCTTTTATGTGGGTTTAGGACCTTTGTGCAATATTTCTTTCGCTCTTTCCGTCTCTTCACTTCCGTATAAGCTATGGGTAAGAGAACATGTGCTTAATGACATTTTTATGTTACCACAGCTAGAATTGTCTCCACAAGCATAAAAGTGCTTTTAGTTAAAGGTGTAGCATATGTTAGTACATTGTGGTAAGGCACCTGCTTTTCTCAGGCAGATGTGTTGGTAGCCGAGGAGTCTTGGAAAAAATCTTTGTATTTCTAGTCCTAAAATATAGATTATGAGATCATCAGAGACACTCTGGGATACTGTTCTCGGGAGTGCTCCATAGTACTTTGTTTCCTTTAGATGATGAAATCATGGCTCTATTGATACAGAAAATCACAGTTTATAGCTGAGTGTGACCCAATCTTTTTGTCTTGAGCATGGAGCAGTTGGTTGCTAAAAACATATCAAAAGACATCAGTAGCAATAAGAATTTTTAACGAGAGATCATTGGAATATACTTTGACGGTAAGAGAGGTAAAATGAAATGGCAAGGAGAGAAAGATGATCAAGCAGAACTAAAATGTAGGCAAATTAAATATCTTGAGGCATATGGAAAGGTACAATAATGTGATAGCAGGGAAATTACTGACTTATGACTCCTCATGGTGAAAATGCAGACTAGAAAGAGTCCTCTGTCAGAGGGGCCAAAGTCAGCTGGTATGTATCCCATGTAGGTGGTGTGGTGAGTCAGAATAAAAGGATAGCATGAGGATGTGTACTCATACAGCTATAAGTCTTTATGAATGTGATAGAGAATGAGAAATATTGTTGTCAGAAGGTAGAGGCTTAGTAATTAAGGGAACAAGTTCCTAGGTTTGCCAAACAAGATTTTAAATCTCATGTGTTTTTTCCCCTCTGTCTGAGGAGGACATGTTGCTTTTGTTTTTAATTTAAATAAATATTATATAATTTAGAAAAAAAACAGTATTTGTGAATTTACTGAGAACATTCCTGCCAGGTCTGTATCTTATTTTCAAATAAATGAATTCTGAAAATATAGAGACTTCCAATGACAGATCAAGCAGCTGTTCCATAACATTAGATTAAATAAGAAGAAAAATTGTATTGATTTAAAAGGGCCAGATCCTTGAATCCTTTCCAAGGATACTTGACACCATTTCAGGGGTAAAATCCTGGCTCCAGTGAAGTCGATGGAAGCTTTACCACTGGGAGATTTCAGTAAGGCTAGGCTTTCATCCCAGAGGTGTGAAGGGGATTTAAAGTTCCTCTAGGCAAGCATAGGATTGGCATAACTTTTATCTCTCTCTCTTCTCCCCCTCACATAGCCGTACTTCATGGGTTATTTGGGGTTTGGATTACAGAAATAAATGAAGTGCAACAGAACATGTGGATGGGATCTGGCCACAGTTCAATTCATTCTTGAAATCCAAGCTGGTGGACTTGGCCCCTAGGGACAGAGATCTGCTCATGTAAGCTGTGCCAGGGAAAAATTCCATCCCCAGCATCTTGGGATCTGGGCCTTGATCCAGCCAAAATGGGGCATATGAGCCACAGACCCAACACAAGCACTCTAACCACTGGAGTTGCATGTTTTGGTTAGCCTCTTAACTGTCACTTTAAAAACATAACTTTCTTGCTCTGAGATTTGTGAAGAAAAGCTTGAAAATGCAATGCGAGTACAACTAATGCAGTGGCATCTGTCTGCATCTGCAGTAGGTCTGTGGATGATGGGGAGGAGGGGACCTGTTCTAGCAATTTTCTATGTCAAATTAAGGCCAAAGCTCAGTGCTGTGTTGGGCCCTGTTAGTCACCCAATAAAAGACTCTACATGCAGTGGGAGAAGAGGGTGCAGTGGGCTTAGTCCCACTCACCCATTTAAATGAACTCTGACAGTTGGGTTAAGTGATGGGTCTCCTTTTTTGGAGAGAAAATGGAGAAGGACCCTATTATTACCAGTACTCAGTCTGAGGGGGGAGGGGCAAGAGGGGACCCTGCAACCATCCTTGCTATTTCTAAGGTCAGGGGAACCCTAATACTTCTCCCAAGGAAAGCAGAGGGAATTTAAACCCAGCAGCATAACTAGACATGGGAGACCTGGGTACCAGACCTTAGTACTAATTTTGAGGGAGCACAAGGATGGCAGGCACCACTGCTGTAATTGCTACTGAGGGCCTGGCCATGACCCATAGCACAGAACCTGCTTGTGACGCCTTTCCTTAGCGGGTGTGATGCCTCCTTAGCTGTCACCACTCCAAGCAAGGGGCCTAACTCCAGAAGAGAGGTAGGACTTGAGGGACATAGCCAGGGGAACCTGATGTTGCGTTGTACCCTGGAGTATCTTAGTTCCACCTTGCACCCAGAGTATAAATTTCACTGTTTAAATTACAAATGACCTACAATGAAAGAGTACAGGAACTACAAGTAGATTATATGGGTTGTCAATGTAATATTGCATTTATCTGGCATAATGTTTATGGATTGCCCGGCAGTCTGAGCTGGCTGTGATAAAGAAGGTTCCATGATAAAGACATCAAAAACAATGCTTTTCTTGCCAATGCTAAGTTCTCCTGTGGCTTCCCCTTTGTGGACCTGTCTAAGGGGAATATAGGACAGTAGCGTTTTACAGATGCCAGGTGTTAGCAGGGGAGAATTTGACCCATTGCCTGCAAGACTTATTGTGAATCGAAGAATAGCAATAACATCCCATCCAAAAGATGACAAACCAGCCATTACTATAACAACCATTTCTACCATGCATGCTGTCAGATTACAATCACAGTGTTTGAAGAATCCGAGATGTGTGCTAAGAATGGGCCCAGTTTCTGGAGACCAATGAGTGATTTTTGAGGTGCTGAGGGAAGCAAATATAGAAGTAGAAGCTGATTCAGTATTACACAGAAAGCACTTGGCACCTGTGAGAGATTGGACTTTAAAAGGGAAGGCAGACTGCTGATGTGATGGATACTTGAGTGGGATTGGTATTGATAAGGAGCTTTGTGGAGCAAAACTTGAAGGGCACATCAAGAGACTGCACAGTGTTTCAGCATGTGAGAATCCAGTCTCCGTCATCTCTCTCTGATTATGAAGCATCACAGTTTTTTACTGAGAACAGAAGCAAAACAGCAGACTACAGGCAGTATCTATCAGCTAGTTACATAATGCCACTACTTTATAAGTTAATATTAACAGCCACAATGTACAGCAGACTGAGTCACTTCAGAGATCCACTGTGCAGATGCAAACACTGCACTTGGTGTTTATAATGGGAAAAAAAGGTGATGAGCAGACATACCCCACTCTGCGAGCTGAAATGCAACAGGAGGCCACTGTGGACCCCAAATAACCATTATAGCTAATAAAATGCCAGAAGTGAGGAGAGGCTGCTACTATTCTAAAATACAGAGAGCTTGGCCCAAAATTTACAATCTATACTGTCCCGTAATCCATAGGAGACTAACACTCCAGTCCCCACAAGTGAGAGCACATAGGCAAATGAGCTTTTGGGAAGCATTATTTAAGTCTGTAGGACTGCATACGGGTACAGTGGACTAATGGTGCTATGTGTTGCAGAAACAAGGTCCAAAATCTATGGACAAAACCATCATGGAAGTACACGTCTCTTCTGATGTATATTGATACCTACACAATGGCATCGTCTATCGACTGTTTTAGACATTGTTTCTGTTATCCTGGGTTAGGTTTGTTTGTTTGTTTGTTTTTTTGTGGTTTTTTTTTTTTACTGAATCTCCTCTAGGAAGCTGAATGTGTATGCTATTCCTTTACTTTTATATGACAAACTTTAATGTAGTTGCAAAGCATGCCAAGAATCGGAGATCTATAGTTTTGGAGTGGACTGGGCCACAGAATAGATGTGGACCCTTGGAAAACTGCTGGGTCATTAAATATATTAAGTAGTTGTAGTTGGAGAGCTGTGTTAACAATGTCACAGCCCCACAACATACATCGAACTCTCTCATCAGGAGCAGTCATTAGCTGAAGGAGCACCGAAAGCAAGAGATCATAGATTGGAGACTAGTGATATTCTAAAACCAATACGGAATGAGTTCAAAGTCAGAGTCACATGTCTGATGTTAATTTTAAATCAGTTTTATATTTTTTTTTTCTCATGATACCCCGAATCAATTATTCACTAAGTTTCTTATTCAGCACAATCCACCTGACTAAGCTCTGCTTCCATTGTGTGTGTGTAAAAGGTGTAGGTGGCAACAGAAGTCTTAGGCTGTGATGAATCAGTCTTTATTCACTGGCCTTTTTATATTTTGATTTATGAAGACATTCTTTCCTTTCCTTTGCATTCAGATATTGGTGCAGTTCCACTGAAGAATGTAATCTATCTATTTTCCTTAATTCCTTTGATACTACTTATGTCTCAACTGTTTGGTAGGTGATACAAATTCAGCATCCTTTCATGGATGATTTAGAGGTGTTTGTTCAGATTTTATTTTCTCATTCCCTTGTTGACAATAACCTTTAATCAACAGTAATGGATTTTTAGGGGAAGCACTGCTTCCCCTGTTTTCAATCAGATTTTACATGATGTTATAAAGTCCTAATGCAGATACAGTACATTTTACCAGTTTCACATACAGTTCCCATTTTCAGCCTATGCTAAAAGCCAAAGACCCCCTACATAAACCACTCAATTTCCATGTATCCAATACTGAAACTAGGAGCAAGCTTTTTTTCACTATGCCATAGGCCCTGACTTTTAATATTAGAGTGATTATCCATCTGTCTGTCTCTCTTTTGACTTTTTTCCATACTGGTAGCAATATCCATCTGGTTTCTAAACATTTTTTTTCCTTTGTCAAATTGTGAAGTCTCTGAGAGCAGGGTGTGAAAAGCATGAGTCCTCTTGTAAGGGGGTCCATAACTGGAATATAAGAGTTCCTATTCTGAATTTGGGGTTAGTAATATGCAGGCCACAAACACTAAGTTCAGTCACCGGATGGTGGACTGCTAGGTGCTTAAATTCATACTTGTTCTTGGTCACTGTTTGTTAGGTACACAACCTACTGGCTTAAAGAATCTTTATTCTGGTTCTTTCAGAGATATACAGACTAAGAACGTAGGCTTTTAAAAAGGAAACCCTTTTATAAATAATTTTAAACATATTTTCTTTACCACGACTTACTCTTATATTGTTAAGAATTATTTCAGTCCTGTGCTTTCCAACTCTATGGATAGCAGGGACTTGCTGTTTAAAAATCATACTTTAGTTGTAAAGGAGTTCAAGTATTTGCACATCCTTGGTGCAGAGGTGTGTGTGCGCATATTCACACATCAGCACATGCAATTTTTTTTTTTTTTTAAACTCAGGAGAACTCCTGGGTCTGTATTTTAAGAGCAGTGTGCGCTGCATGTCAATATGCATACATAATTTTGTGCACTCAGTTACCACGATTGTAAGAATAATTGCAGTAATTGTGCAAACAACCACTTACAGTCCACATATAATTAACCCTTTGTGCATGCTGTCACTTTAATTACATGCACAAATTATATGTAGCTTTGAAAAATCTGGAGCAAAGCCTACTTTATAAATGACTACATAATGTTCTCTCTGCTAAAAGGATCTTGCTAGTGCAAAGATAAGTTTAAAGGTTTTGTTTTTGCTTTTTATTGGAGAGTGGAGGTGGGGGTGGGTCACTGGTTCATTTAACTTGCCAGGTTGAATGAGGTTTCCTAAAGTTGAGAACAGTGTTGTTTATTTATTTACGTATTTAGCCGTTCCAAGAGAGTATCAGACCTAATGTCCTGAATGCATTGTAGAACTGCATATGTGGAAATAGTTATTGTTCAGGAATACATAGTGGAGTTTGTGGGGTTCGCAAGTCTAATAGCATTATATCAATATTTTCCAGCATAGTGCCAAAAAGAGCGGACAGTCCTCCTGAAGTGATAGGTAAACTTAAGCCAGGTGACTGCACCTATGTCAGTGAACAGAAGGAATTTCCCAAGAACATTTCTATCCGTACTCACAGCAGGGAGTCTCTCTCTCTCTCTCGTTAGACACACTTCCTTTTAGGTCCGCTAACCATATCCCTGATGAGCCATAGCCAGTGTAGAGACCTGGGTACTAGTATCCTCTGTGCAACCTCATTTTAGCTCCACACTTAGTTACTCCCTGAATATCAAAAACAATCAAAACCTTTTATTGGCAAAGTGAAATCAATGGCAGTAGCAGCAGAGAAGGCTAGTTTATTGCCAAATGCTGCAAGCATTGTAGAGCGGCCAACTTTTCCCTCCTCTACTGTGCACCCCCGGTATTTCTGGGTCTAGTGGTAGCAGCAATAGAAACCAGTTCTACCCTCCTGCCCCCGAGGTTTCCTTTTCTTTTTTCCACTCTCCTGGCTGCCTCATCCCTGGCAAGGGTTCCTCTTTTCAGCCAGCCAACACAGCATGGCTTCTTCCTGGCTGCCTGCTGCTTCAGCTTGCAGGCCCCTCTCTCTTCTTTCCTTAGGAATTCTTCAAACATCCAATCCTGTGAGGACCTAAGGATGTCCTCAGAGGTGCTGGGCATTGATGATTCCCCCTGATGCTCATGAGAGGCGAGTGCTCAGTATCAGGCTAGATTTGGCCTCTATAGGGAACTGATAATTGATTATTATAAGGCCATGCTAGCAATACTGGCTCAGTTTGAGCCTTGTTTTTCATAGCCTCATAATGATGGCCCAATGAATATTTATCATTATTTGTGGGACCCTATTTCCAGCAGTTGTGTATTATATTAGCAGCTGACAAAGTGTTCATTTTGGTTTGTAATGAAATTGTCTCTATTTTAGCTGTTTATTGTGATGGAGATGTCACTTGTGGTCCATTGTATCTGTGGTGGTAACACAGCTGGTTTGCTGGCAGGCTGGCAAGTTTGAAAATGTGGCTGATTAGTTTGTTTCTGGTCCAGATGAAGGCATCTCAAGGGAAACGTTAACTCTTTGCACTTGCACTGTGCCTATTTCCTGTGACAGGGAGTATAAAGTTAAGTTAGGTGTGATTAGTATTTTTTGTGTGCAAGTGACTTGTATTTTTCCAAAAGTCTTGCAAGGTCACAGATGGGCCTTTTGTTTAGTCTTTTATTCCTAGAGCAGAAGACGCCAGTAATCAAATCAAAGCCTATCTCCAAGTATTAGGCACCTTTGTTAGGCCTCCAGTAAAATAAAGCTCAGTTTCTTAAGCAGAGTACAACAAGGTGCTCCTTCAAAGTGTAATTGAATTTCAGTAGTTATAAAGCATCCTTGGATTAGAATAGATTCTAAAAATCACAGTGTTTGTCAGGTCTGTATCATTAGAAAACTATTGCTGATGTGCTGCAAGATGTAGCTGGGGAGGTCCTTCTGGGTATTACATGGTCCAAACCCTGAAGTCCTGTATTAGATTTAGGGAGCTGCTTACCTTGCCCTTACAGCAGTGAAGGTCATCAGCTCCTTTGTGTACATAAGGTTGAGATGCTAAATTGCTTTTCAGAATGAACCCTAGATTATCCCCTGACCAGTGCACCTTTACAGAATACATTCCCAAGACTTAGCACAATCATTTATCAGAGCATTTCTGCTCTTTCCCCACTATATAGTTTAGCTTAGAAAATTTTGCTTGGAAAAGTGCAGTTTGGTTTCAGTTTTGCAAACCAAAACTAGGACTAAATTGGGTTTAGCTTCCATTTACTCTACAGAACATCCCAAGTTATTTTGCAGAGGCAAGTGGCTGAAGATGACTCCATTCTAGCATCTAGTTTGTCACTCTGATCCTTATTGTGCTAAATCTTGTTGCTCCTAACTCTCCTCATTTCAGAAATAGAAATCCAGCTGTTACCATAATGAAAGGAGAGGGCTGTGCTGGCATTTTAATTTTTTAAAAAGTACATTTGAGAATACATTAGTTCAAATGGGAACATTATTGCAAATAATTGACCATGTTCCTATACAAAGTGCACAGAAAGTGTTAATAATCTAATGCAGTTTCATGCACACAAGCACAGATGTTCCATGGCAAAGTTTTAAATAAAATTGGAAAAAATTAACACTTGTCCAGTTTTTTAATGCACAGAAACACTGTTTCAAATGCAGGGCTGATGCTTAAATGCCTACCTTCCCCTGATTAATTGGAATTAGGTCCTGTTTATCCAATGTTCCAGAAGCTGGGCACCTCACAGTTCTGTAAGCTTATGGGGTATACTTCCATCCACATGTAATTCAAAGTTAAATACATGTATATATTTTCCGACTTAGTTATGCAATTTGGAAATACTGGTAACTCCATCAAAGTCATTACCTCAGTATCATAAAAGGAGAAAAAGTTCACAATTGTTGAGGATCCCACAAGATACCACACTGAGGCTTCTCTCTTGTAGGGTAAGATTTTTACAATTTGCCTTAATTTTCTCCTTAGGGTTTTGTGTTAGTTAAGAGAAACTGTGACACTGATGACCACTAGAAGGGGAGGATGCCTTTTAAAGGTAGGCAACCATCTTAAATTATGCACTGATGTTCAGAACATTTTAAAATATCAAGTGTTTGTTGAAGAAGAACCTGGTTTTGAAGAGCAGGCTCAACGTTTGCAGGCACATCTTGTGCCTTGAATTAATTCTGGGAAGGGAATCAGCACTTTTCTATTTTAGGACCGTATGGGTACCTCAAGTTTGGCATTCACAAAATTGAAGAATTCTTAATCACTTGTGGAAAAACTTGATCTTGTTTTCTTGAATTGCCTTGATCCTGGGCACATATTTTAGCACCAGACCTCATCTAGGTTCTTCTTAGTGGCATCCTTTCCCTCACAGTTAGTATTAAAATAGGTCTCACCAAAGAAATAAGTCCATTAACTGATATATGTTAAAAAATAGAGCAGAAGAATGGATAGTGGGAAATCATGGTGTGGGTTATTTCAGAAACAGAATATCTACACTGCCAAATTTCTCTAGATGGACTGACTTTTCTACTACTCGGAGAATACCAAGAGTTGTATGGCTACTACTGTTAGCCGGAATGGATTGAATGGTATACAGATAACCCCACTTAGCGCTGTTAATTGGTTCCGGAAAAACTGAGCGTTAAACAGAACCGCTCTAAGTGAAAACCATTTTCCCATAGGAATGAATGTAAATAGAGATAATTGGTTCTCACCGCCACCACCTCTCCTCACTTCTCCCTGCCCACCCGCCAAAAGTCGCTGATTCCACTGAGCACTATAGCGAAACTGGCTGAGCGCTCAGTGGAATTGGGTATGAATTTTAAACGAGCACTGTAGCGAAAGAGCGCTAACTGAAACAGCGTTAAGCAGGGGTTGCTTGTACCAGTATGTATCTCAGGAATTTTTACTCTTTAAGTCTGGTGGGACATGGAGAGACTGGTTTGTTCTGATGGCAGTTCAAGATTTTATTAACAAATAGAAAGCCCCCCCAGTAAATTTCTAATGCTTGGTCAGTCTATAAATGAGGAAATAAACTGCCATACTAAGAAGGAGAGATCAGCATTTCTGTTGGTTCTGCAGTAACATTTATAGGAATCTAATGGTTCAGATTAAAAAAGATAAGCATTCCATTTGTGAAGGTCAAATGATAATTGTTTTTCCTTATTCCAAAGTAAGGAATGGGATAGCTACCTCTTCAATTAAACCCTATGCATTAGCTCTTCCATTTTTTTACAAAATTAGATTACCAAAAGAATGTGATCCTCTCTTTAAAGCAGTTGCACTAGTTAGACTTTCCTCTCCTAGATACAGTCCTTTCAATGACTTCACTGTTCATAATTGATAATTAGTTTATATTCAAACATAGATTTTGCAGTAGTATGTGTATTTACTGCAAGGTGTTGTAGTGGTCAATGAGAATTTTCAAATGATGCAAGCTGTACACCTCTGTGCTTTAGTCTGAAAAAACCCAGAATGGTTAGGAAGTTTTACTTGTTTGGCATGAATTTTTGGATTACCAAGTTTTCTTTTGTCCAGCAAAAGGCTAACTCAACATGTCTATTTTTGTGCTTTTCATCTTTTAATGAAAGATGTGTGGTACAAAGCTAGCACTGAAAAGTATGCACACAGTCTCATAAGAAAATCACTGTATTTATATCAAATTTAGGACTTGGATAAGAAAAGGCGTTAGCATTCAGACATAGTTCTAACATATGCTTTTCATTTGGGTGAAATTTCTTGTGGTTATCCAAAGGTGTCAATGATGACTTCACCACTTTTTGGTCTAGCTATATCACACTGGTTAAACATAACCGGAGACCAGATGAGAGATGCATATGGGGTTCTGTTTTATGTAGCTTATGTTGATTACTATGGAGAAATATATCCTATAATTATAGAAAATTCACTGAGCCAAATCCTACAATACTTGAGTATTGTAGGATTTCAGTTATATTTCTGGTTAGTTATATGTACAGTAGGGCTGTGCAAAATTTTTCTGGCTGTTTCATTTCGACACTGTTTCTACTCATTTTGGGCTTGAAACAGTGAAATCGAAATGAAAGAAGGGTTTTGAAACAGCCTCGAAACAAAATGAGGCTAGTAGAAACATTTTGAAAGTGTCAAAAAGTTTCGATTTTCGGAGCAGCCAGGTGGTGGGAGACAGGGGAGAACCAGGGCTGCACTCCCAGCAGCTCCAGGCTCAGCCAGGCAGGGAGCACAGCCCTGGCTCTCCACCTCCCACGGGGGAAGCTGATCACAGCACAGCTGATCACAGCACTGAAATCAGGCTGGAGAAGGGAACTAAGCTGGATCACTCAGTTTCCCTCCCCAGCCCTACGACCAGGCTGGGGAAGGCAACTCAGCCCAGCTGGGCTGAATTCCCAACCTCAGCATGACCATTGTGCTAGAGATGGGAACTCACCTCAGCTGGGCTGACTTCCTTTCCTCAGCCTGATAGTAGGGCTGGGGAGGTGTGACAGGTAGTCACTCTGGGCCGCCCTCAATGTGACCCGCATACCTGTCTCTGGGGCAACCGCCCACCTACTTGCCTGCCATGCCTTGATCTTAATTAATTAATTAGCGGGAGGTTGCCCTTATACTGCCCCCTCTGCTAGGGGGCGCTATCTGCGGCTCCGTTTCCTCCCCTACACCGCAGTCCACACCTCGCCAATGGAATCGTCGTTCTCTCACTTCTCTCACTATTTTGGCCCCTTCCTGTTCTCCCTGGGCCTTCCTTCTCCGTGCCCACCTTTGGGCTTCCTAAATGTGGCCCCCCTGTCTGGGGCTTACCGTGCCCAACTTGGGCCTCCCAATAATGCAGCCCCCTATCAGGGGCTCCCAGTGCCCACACTTGGGCTCCTTCAAGATGCTGCCTCCTATCTGAGGCTCACGGTGCCCAACTTGGGCTTCCCGATAATGCGGCCCCCTATCAGGGGCTCACCGCGCCCAACTTGGGCTTCTCAATAGCGCTCCCCTCTGGGGCTTGCCACACCCACACTGGGGCTTCTCAAACGTCCATCTCTGGGGCTGGGGTCTATGCACCGCAGCCGGTGGCGCTGGGGTCCTCCCACTCCGCTGTGAGTCCCCTTTGAGGCCTCCTCCATCCCCTTATAGCCTCACCCAAACCACCGGTCTTAACAACAACAAAGCAAAACACACAAGCCCCTAGGCTATAACATAACGTAGAGCCGCTCGGCTAAAACAACATTGCTCAACTCAGGTCAAGCTATACCTGCAGTTTGACTTCTCCTCGCATCCTGCCTTAGGGAGCTCCTGCCTCTCTGGCTGCTGGCAGGGAACTCCCTCAGGCCTCTGCTCCTGGGCTTTATAAGGGCCAGGCCCTGCCCCCTCTGGTCAGCTGACCTTCCCTGGTCGCCCCGGCAACCCACAGCTGTGCTCCTTAGTCACTGCTAAGGCTCCTTCCCTAGCAGTTTTCCCCTCTTCAGGCACAGGGCACCTCAGTGCTCTGTGACAGGAGGGAAACCGAGCAATCAGGCTCAGTACCCTCCCCCAGTCCCAGGCAGCAGCACCGGCTTCCCTCCCTCATCTGGCAGGCAGATCGAGGCCCTCAGCCCCAGGAGGACTGGTGCAGCCCTGGCAGCCCTCCCAGGGTTGGGCCCCGATCTGCCTGCCAGATGAGAGAGGCCGTTTTGAGCGTCCCCATTATAGCCAATGGGCGAAACATTGAAACAGCGTCAAAACAGCCTTACTATTTCGACAAAGTGAAACAGAAGAGCTGTTTTCCTGAAAATGAAATTCAAAACAAAATACTGTTCCATCCAAACTTCGAAACTCAAGTCAAAATGGAACAGTGCCATTTCACACAGCACTAATGTACAGTTACTTCATCTAGATTTACAAGGGGGACCTAAATACTGATTAACTATGCAAGTTTGAAAGTCAACTCTCCAAAAACCCACTAAGTCTGGAGGCATCTGTATTTTGGCACTGAGATTCCCAAGTGCCTAAATTTCTGCAAACAGGCATGCACAAAAGTACCTAAGTCTTCATAGTGCTGAGCTGCTCAGCACTTCTTTTATATATAGGTCTGAGCAGGGATTAGCAGGATTAACAAATTAAGCACTCTGCTATCTATTTTGCCTACTGGGCTTGATTTTACAGGTGTGTTCAAAGCACCTGACTCCTCAAAAAAGACACAGCGAGAAGTAGGTGATGCTCACTGTCATACTACCTAATATCTTAAAGGTTAGAGCACTTGCTTAGGATGGGAGACATATTAGTTTAAATCCCTCATTTATTTACCTGGAGTTACCAGGTTACCCGTATTTCAAAAAAGTGTCCTAACAACCAGGATCTTTGGTATTTGAGGGCTAATCTTTCTCAATGTCCAGTTGAAATAATGAAGCATTATTGGAGCAGAAAGTGAAGCTCAGTGCCTTGCATCTCTGGTCCATAGCCATTGGGCTGCAGATCAAGTCTCTCTGTAGCCCAATGAACACTTGAGCATTATCCAAAGTGGAACCACTGCAGCAGGAGAGACTGAGGTAAGATCCACTCTGATATATCTTGCAGCACTGGCCTCTAATGACTAGTTTAGATGGCTTTTCTGCATCTCATTCTTTGACACCCAGCTCCCCATGCAATAGATTGGCGTCTAGGTGGGCATATAGATGAAACGGGGGCCCTAAATTGAAATGGTGAGTTTTTAAAAACACCACTTCAATTTAGGGCCCTTTAAACCCCTGTGTCATGCAACTTACCTGCCTCTCCGGCGGCAGGAAGGGCGAGCTGCTGGGGGGCTGAGCGGTCCCTAGGTTGCAGGGGGGGTGGTCCTGTGGCAGCAGCAGACCCCCCTGGTGACACCCACCCACAGGCACCTGGCTCAGGCAGCCCTGGGTGGCACTGCAGCTATGGAGGGAAGCACCAGGCCCCTGTGCAGCTCAGGCAGGCAGGCAGGCAGGCTCCAGGAAAGAAAAAAATCCGGCTTGCTGCTTTTTTTCCCCCTTCAGCAGAGCCTGCCTTCCTGGGCTGCCTTCCTGCAAAGCCTCTGAGCTGCATAGAGCCTGGTGCTTTGCTCCATGGCTGTAGGGCAGCAAACTAAAACTCCTCAGAGGAGTTATAGTTTGCTGTGCCCCAAGTCATTTAAGGCTCATTATGCCGCCAAATTTGCTACAGATGCTGGAATTGCTGCACAATACGCCGTTGACATGTGCAAACATCAACACCATTAAAGCAGTGCAAAAGCACTTAACCCGCTTTAGTGTCATGCACACATGCCCCTCATTTTGTCTACACACAGCCCATATGTCTAACTTAGGTTTGTGGATTCTAGTAATTTACAGGTATCCTAGAAGTTAGGTGTTATAAATTTAGCTCTAGGTTTCTCAAGAAAACAATGGCACTTCTGATTATTATTGAATTACACCTCTGATCTTAGTTTTCACAAGCACTCAGTGCTACTCTATTATTAATGCTACGCTCACTAAACTCAACTTGTTGCATTTTAATTAATGTTTTTAATTAAACATTTTTAATTGTTGAAGATATACATGACTTTAGAGAAAGGTGCACTTTTTAGAGTCTTCAGGCCAAATAGAGTGACAGAACTGATTTAAAGGAATAAGTCTGTCAGAACTGGAGTGCATGGTCCCAGTCAGGGACGTGAAAAGATGTTTCAATATATTTGTTCTAATTGTCCTATAAAGAATAGGTATAATGAAAAAAATCAGTAATCACTCCAGGAAACTGGATGGAGCATGTTGGATGAAGTATCTGATTGCAATAAGCTGCTCTTTACCTTTTGGACTGTTAAAGAAACATACTTTGGAAGATGAATTTTGAAAGGGCTTTTGGCTTGGTCCTATCCTCATATTAATGCCAATTAGTGGTGTGTCAAGTGAGCCCTATTTGATTTGGGTTTGGATTGGACCCAAATCAGACAGTGATCCAAATCAATGAATCTGAAAATTCAACGCTGATTTGGAGAATCAGCAATTCAGATATAGACACAGCTTTAAATGTTTTTTCTACATACCTTGGGGTACCAGCACGGCTTGTGAACGCTGTGATGTTGGAATAGGTGGAGCGTCCCACAGGAGTGCAAGGGGACTCTCCATGTGCTTAGTGGTGAACATGGAAGTGGATACCAGAAGTATTCCTGGTCCACTTCTGGGTCCGCTGGGGAGTGTCCGGGGGCCTGCCCAGCTTTGCAATCGGCTGTGGGGGGACCCAGGAGGCACCAGTTGCTGAGCCAGGGTGGGCGGGGGGCTCATTTGATTGAGAGAGATTAAAGGGTCCTCTGATTCAACTCGGATTCAGAGATTCAGAGCCTGAATTGGGCTGAATCTCTGCCAGATTGAATCAGGGACCGAAGCTTTTCACCGTCTTATCTCACAGCTGTTACTGTAGACCATAATCCTGATCACCTTATTAATAAGTGATTTTCACTACAGTGTTTTTAACATCAATCCAAAATACAGGTCAAATGATAAAATGACAAACCCTGGAAGAGTTTCTGGCTCTTTCAAATTAATTGTGCTAGATGAACTACTTCTACCATTGTTGAACCTCAGTCATCAAATATAGCTGGTGGAAATGTAAGATTTTAAGTCCTTGTCAGGGATGCTATTTCTCATCAACAGATAGTCACCATTTTTCTAAGTATGGACATTCACTGTATGCTTGTGAGATGTCAGGTGAGAAAGCTATTCCAGAAATATACATATATCTTCTGAAATGGAATTATTCTCTCACACTTTATTTAAGGAGAGATATGAAACCCCTGTGGGGCAAATTTTAGAGAGAGACTCCCAATTTAGAGCTAGACAAGGCAAACAAGACAAGAAAACAAAAATGGAAAAGGAAATTTAGTTCTGAGGAATCATTTTCAGAAAATGAAGGCTATACTCTCAATGCATTTAAATACACATGGCAGAAAAATATTAATCAAATTGTTGGCCAGATCCCACAACCATTCATGACTTGGGATTCAATTCTATGCTCCTACCTGATTGAGTAAAGCACACAGAACACACGAGCAATAAATGCATGCTTAAATTTTAGCCCAATTCATTTCAGTGGAACTAATCACATGCTTAAAGATAAACATGTGCAGTTTACCTGCTAGATTTGGGCCAGTGCCCTCAGCACCTTGTGGGATGAAGCTCTTAGTCCTGGAGTTTAATGGGACATGTGTAAGGGTTGCATGTTAGGAACCAAGTTTCACATAGGAGAAAAAAAAGAGTCAGACCTGCCCTTGATTTGTTTCCTGAGCCTTATCTTTAGGGGTCTTCATCCTACACTATTAAAACAAACAAAGAAACAAACAAGCAGCGAGTGATTTGCTATTGGCATTAGGGGTGTGTGAAGTGGGCTCTATTCGATTTGGATTCAGCCCAAATTGGGGACAGTGATTCGATTAGTTGATTCAGATCACTGTCTCTGATTTGATTAGGCCAAATCCAAATCTGAAGATTCGATGCTGATTCAGAGAATCAGTGATTCAGACACAGACACAGCTTTAAAAGTTTTTTTCTACATACCTTGAGGTAGCAGGCGCAGCTTGTGATCACTGTGATGCTGGGGTAGATGGAGTGTCCCACAGGAGTGTGAGGGGGGAGGGGGGGCCTCCATGTGCTCGGTGGTGAACCAGGAAGTGGACCAGAAGGGCTTCTGGTCCTCTGCCAGGGAGTGTACTGCCCCCCTCCCCCCCCCCCCCCCCCCGGTTTGGCAGTCAGCCATAGGGGGACCCTGGGTGCCCCCGAGACTCAGGAGGCATCAGTCACTGAGTTGGGGAGGGTGCGGAAGTGCTTCTGGTCCACTTATGGGTCTGTTGCCAAGTGCGCTGGGGAGCCCCCCATACTTCTGTGGGACACTCCATCCACCCCAGCATCACAGCATTCACAAGCCCCTACTACCTAGAGGTATGTAGAAACAAACATGTCAAGCTGTGTCTATGTCCGAATCTCCAAATCTTTCCAAATCTCTCCAAATTGATTTGGAGGGTTCCGATTTGATTCGGAGAGATTAAAGGTCCTCTGATTTGATTCAGATTTGGAGATTCAGCCACTGAGTCAGGCCAAATCTCCCCTGAATTGAATCAGGGACGGAAGCTTTGCACAGCCCTATTAAATACAGCATTGTCTGGATGTTTGTGTTTGATTAAAGGTAATGAGAATTGAGAAGGGAAGTTGGGGGTTTAGTTGTGAAAGACACAAAATGAAAAAGTAAGGGTTGGTTTTAAGGATTCCAGTTGTTATTACCCTGCTTCCTAAAACAACCTTGGCTATTTTCCCTTCTGTTATCATTATACTTCTCCCTTTATACATACATTTCATTAACTCACAGCTGCTGATCCTACCTCCCAGCCCTGTCCCCCAACCACCAATATTATTTGTGCTCTTCTCCTTGATACAATATTCTCATCTCATCAGAATTTAGCAAACACCCCTGAAAATATCAATGCAAGGTGTGAATATAAATATAATGCAAGTGGTTAAATTCTCTTTATCCTGACCTGTCATTATCAAGTATTGGCACCTCTGTGGGTTCTGTGAAGCCCTGCAGGATTAATATTTCTCTAAAACTAGCATCTAAAGCCCCTAACTGCAACAGATACCAGAATGTGCTCTGCTTGGCTCTGAGACTTGCACTGCTTGCTAGCTAAAGAAACAAGAGAGACAAAGCACAGGAGGGGAAAGTGAAGTACACAGAGGACAAAGGTCCCAGATAATGCAGCAGAGGACCTGGGCACAGGGTCTAAGGTTTGAAACTCTGGCTTGGCTGAAGCCTGTGGCAAAACTTCTATTTGGGCAGGACTTCAAATGGACCACTATTTCAATCCAGGAGTCCCAACAGGTCAAGAAAATATGTGAGCTTCCAGTCCCCAAAACTTGTCTAAGTCTATTCCAGCCATACAGTTGGTCCAATAAAAGACATCATCCACAAAAATCCATGCAAATTACTGGATCATGTATCCTTCATGTTTGCTTACAGAAGCAGAGTCCTATATAAATATTTATTTATTTTATATATGCTGAGTGTGTCCACATGAGATGCTACATTGCTATGGGGCTGAGCTACAGCAATGTACCTCATTGCTATGGCAACGTAGTATTGGCGGGCACTAACCATGATGCTTCTGCTACTGCGCAGTAGGGTTGAAAATGACCCATGTGTGGCTAGGACTGCACAGCAAGCTACCAATTGCACAGTCAGGGGCACATGTAGATGTGCGTGCTGTTAGCCATTTTCTCTTAAGGATAAAAAAAAGCCCATTACATCATCTTAACTACAGGGGAGTATGGGGAAAATGTATAGAAAATAAAAAAATCCTTCACAAGTTGCCAAGTCTGGAAAATTAATACATCCTGAAAGGAAGAAAAGTTGCAGCCTAGGATTTTTGATTGACTAACTCTTAAGCCCCACTTTGCACATCCTAGGTGTTTTGATTGTTTATTAAGTGTCAATGATCTACTCAGCATGCTGCAAACATGTACATAAACTTTGTTGCTGAACCAACTTAAAAAGGCAATTGTTTAAGTAGCGGCTTTCTTCCTTCTGGCTTTGACAAGCTATATTTCTGTATGCTCAAATGTTTTATCAATGCTTCCCTTTATTGTATGAAAACTAAAATATGTCCGTACTCCATTAAACTCGCTTAATGGTGATGCATGTTAAGTACCTATATGACAGGATTTTTATGATTAATATTAGTTAAGGCAAATCACCTTGCAAGCAGCATAAATTTTCTCTGTAATCTCTAGAAAGGAAATCATTTTACACCAGTGGAAGGAAATTGGATTATGTTCCATTCATTTTTTCATATACCTATACATAACCGATCTGCCCCCTTGGTGAAAAAAAATATGTAATGAGGTAACATGCAAGTGCTTAAACTCATAGGTAGATGTAAAGAATAAAGATTTTTGTAATATTTAACCTACTTTATAATTTATACCTGTTAATAATATCATTGGAAGGCAGAGTACAGGCTTAATCTTTCTTTGAAACTAACTTTGGTGTTTATCCTTTAGTTTCAGATGGTATTTGACCAGCAATTATTCACCAGTGTGTGAGAGCTGCAGTGATTTTGTTGTTGTTGTTTTTTTTTAAATTACCTTGATTACTAATTTAAAAAAAATCCAAAGAGCTATTAATCATGTGCTTCAATCTTTAGCAGGTTTGATGCAGTCTACTTTTGCAATGTACATGCTGTGCTTTGATAGTAGATAACTGCACCAGCATCAGGTAATGAAGCAAAAGGGCAAACAGCTGGCTAACACCCTCCTGGAAGGTAGTTGTATGCTAGAGTCATTACAGTCATAAGGACAGTATCAGAACCAATGCAGAATAGAACAGTTCAGTAAAAAGCACTTTTAAATTATGCATGCATTTCAGCTCCTACTTTGTCAGGAACACTTATCATACGTGTAGGAAAAGGTTTAAGGGCAATATTATCCTAGGTAAAATGTATTCTTATATTCATTTCCAACTCTCCTCAAGCAAAAAGAAAAAAAAGAAAGAAAAAAACCTCACTATGAATAAACTGTATCCTTGAGAACCACATATAAAACACAAGAACAAATGGAAAAAGTAAACACATTGATTTGGGAAATTTTTTCATTCTTTTTCTTGTTTGTCTTTTTTTAAAAAAAAACCTTCTTTCATTTTCCATCTCATGCTGTTGTCATTGTTCTCAGATACCACAATGATGGGAATATTACCGAATACGATGGCTAGATTTTAGTGTCCTTATATGTGTTGGATAGTACTGTTCTGAGTTTTTTCTCATTTAAAATACAGAATCTGGCCCTTATATAGTCATCCACCATTTTGAAGATGCCTCAGCACCACCTACTTTTTTCAAAAAGCTGCTTCAGTACAGTATCAGCTCTTGAAGGTGCACCAGCACTGTTTCTGCTCCGACTTCGACCTGTAAAGTGTTTCTGTTACACCTGGACCTTAGAAGGTGATTCCTTACCCTTTGGAAGGTGTCTCCTGACTGCCTCTGCTTCATGCACTGGCACACAGCTGCCTAAATGCCACGTCCTCTGTTTGAGTCTTCAGAAAGTTGTCAGTGGACTATCGAGCCCCTGATAGAGTCCCTGCCACCATGGAGGCATTCCTAGCAGGAAGCAGGAGCACTTTCTTCCCCCTCCATCCTCTCTTCTGTTACCCAACGGTTCCAGACTGTGATGATGTTCAGTATGACATTGCACCCAGGCATTTGATTTAGTTATTTTATCCTTTCCTTACCTGACAAGGATAACATTTTTGTACCTTCTAACTCAAAACTTAACTGGATTTTAATAAAAAGGCCCCCAAACCATCACATAACTGAAATGCAGTGAAGACCGGTCCTTTCAGCAGTTTCCTGTTGCTGACTGGCAAATGCCTGTGTAGAGCTTCTGTCTGTGTGGTGCACCTAGTTCGCAAGATGCTCAGACCACTCTTTCTTTATCCACAGAAATCTCTACTTTCTTTAAGATTTTAAGTCTACAAGGCTTACGCTAACATGTTGTGACATGCTCGTAAAGGTTTTTGCAATTGCTTCTTTGGATGTGGTGATGTTTTGCCTATATATTTAATGTAGGAAGAGTGGAGAAAAATTTGCTTGCTTGTCTGTTCTTCTGTAGATAAGCAATGTCTGGTTAGGATGACTAGAACTGATTAGGAATGGAAAAAATGTTCATGTTTTCCTGCTGGCATAGACTAGGATTTCTGAAGAAGCTTTACAATAATTAAGCACCCAAGTCTTTAATTGAATTCAATGAGGGATCTGGATGCCTAACTCCCTCTGGTTCATTTGAAACTCTCAGACATCATTAATAATACTGTTTGATTTCAATGGACCTAAGACTGGGTTTTATTTTGACTTAGTGGTCAGTTGTGATGGCAGCTAAATTGAGTGAACTTGGTAAAATATTTTGTGCTGGGAATTACTTGAGAAAGGTATCCAGGGCAGAGTGTTTGACTCTTTCAGAAGCAAGATACTAGTCACAAATGGGAAGAGATGCATGTTTCCCCTCTGTGGAACGTGCATAACTCCAATTGACTAAAGTACAAGATATGTGCGCTGTGGCAGCACAGGGCTGCCAGATGGCACAGAAGCAGTACTTGTTGAGAGATATGTAGCCTTTCCATTTTAGATTTGCATTGTCTAGTGTTTTAATATGAGGGTATTGAGCAAAGCCATCTTGTGAGCTGTGTGAAATATACAGTGTTAAGAAGTAGTGTGGGTTTGAGATTCCACCTAAGAAGGGGGAGGTGCAAACAGGAGTTTGAAGGAGAAGCAGGGAAAGGCACACAATCTGTGAAAATCCCTATCAGGAGACATCTGTGGACCTATTCTGCCTGACTCTAATTATAGTCAGGAGGGAAGGTAAAAAAAATCAGTTCAAACACATTGTTCCACCAAATAGTAATAAAACCAGCAGATAAAGGAGGAGCCATAGTCATCCTAAACCGTGAGGATTACATAAAGGAAGCCAACAGACAGCTCTCTGACACCACCTACTACAAAGAACTACAAGAAGATCCTACTCCCCTTTTCACCAAAAAACTCAACAATACCATCAAATCATTTCCACCAAGATTACAAGAAAAACTACAGACCTTGATCCCCCCGCTACCTAACCCAGGGACTTTTTACATGCTCCCTAAAATCCACAAACAAGGGAACCCTGGCAGACCTATCATATCCAACCATGGGACCCTAACTGAGGAAATATCAGGTTTTGTTGAATCCATCCTAAAACCGCTTGTCACCCACAGAGCAAGTTTTGTCCAAGACACCACAGACTTGCTACGGAAACTTAAAAACATAG
>NW_005841888.1:469107-495921 GCF_000455745.1 Alligator sinensis | reverse complement strand
AAGGATCCAGACTGTGCCATGACAAGAAATGCAAAACCTGCCCCCACATCTCCACCACCTCCACTATTACTACACCCCACAACAGAGCCATCAGCATCCCAGGATCTTACAGCTGCACCTCCAGGAATGTAGTATACCTCATCCAATGCACCAAATGCCCTTATGGAAGATATGTAGGAGAGACCAGACAACAACTGCGCACCAGAATGAATGCACACCGGAAATCCATCAAAGACAGAAACACCCAATTGCCGGTGGGGGCACGTTTCTCACAGGAGGGCCACTCTCTCTCCAATCTCTCAGTCCTGATCCTCAAGGGAAATTTACACAACACATCCCAGAGACGAGCCTATGAGCTCCATTTCATCAGCCTGCTGGATACTAGAGATCAGGGACTAAACATAGACATTGGATTTTTGATACATATAATCTGCCTGGCAACTGACTCCCCAGCCCAGTTTTCATTCCATCCAGGAAGAGCACACACCAACTGCTGCAGCTTCCTGAGCCTGACGAAGGGTTTTTGAACCCGAAAGCTTGCTTAATAACTATTCTCCAACCATTTGGGTTGGTCTAATAAAAGATATCAAATTCACCCAAGGAACCTTGTCTGCCTATATCCTTAGACCAACACGGCTACAACCTAAACCCTTGTTCCAATAACAGAACTCATAAAGGAGGACTTCAGTAGTTATGGGTGCAGACAGAAGTGCAGCTCCCTGCTGTAACTGAAAATGCTTTACAAGAAGTGTTCTGAGTTGCAAAGATCCCCTGGACCAAACAGAAGTTTACTGTTGGTTCCAGGCGGGGAGGGGAATCCAGCTGCTGGCTGCCAGCTGCTTTCCCCTAGCAATGACCCCTCCTCCCTCTCAGCCAAGTGCTGTTTTCAAAATGGGAGTGGGGAAAGGGAGCAGAGGGAGCTCATTCCCCACCTGGTGCTGGAGGGTGGGGTGGTTGGATTCGAGCCCCCCAAAGCAAGCAGGGCCTCCAATGTCCCTGTCCCACTCTGCAGCGGGGACTGAAAAAGCCCCAGACCAAATTCCCTCTGCTCCCTTTCCCCCTCCCATTCTGAAACATCAGCAGACTGGGAGGTAGCGTGGACAGAAATTACTGAAGATGCTATATTTTGAAATGTCTTTATCTGAACCCTCATGCAATGAGAGTTTGAGGGTTCAGATTTTTGTGGGATCAGGCTCTTTTAAAGCACTTTACAGCTGTACACTTTTGTTTGGTCCTCGCTGTAGAGTGCTTTCAGGATTCAGATTGAGTGAAAACCGTCACCTCTGTCTGTGCCTTATAACACAAGAACCCTTCACAATTTGCTGATGAGTGATAGAGTAAAGCTGAGTGCAGTCTAATTTCTTTTAAGGCCTGTACAATATGTCCTATATAATAAATACTTATTAAAAATAGAGAACAAGGGAAAACTACACTTAGGGTAGGGGTTTGAGATTTCTGAGTGGAGAAAGAGATAGCTCTGAGAGGAGGATAATAGTGTCTGCAAGATTCCTTAACATTTGTAAATGCCAGCCATTGTCTCTAGGCCATTGGGTTAAGTAACTAGGCAAAATACATTATTATGCCCAAGTTATAGAACCCAGATTTTTCTTTGTAGCAATCATTTGTTTTAATAAAGACCCTTGTTAGAGTTCTGAGACTAAGTAGGAGATGGGGGGGACATACTTACGAGGAAAGAAAGGGATATATCCTTGCAGTGTTAGAAATCATACAAGTCATAAAGAAGTAGAAAGGGCTGGAAAGGACCTCCAGAGGTCATCTAGTCTACCTGAAGTAGGATCATCCCTATCCAAACCAACCCATACAACCATTATCTAAACTCTACATAAGACTACCCTCAACCCTGACACAACATAGACCTTATACTCTTACCTACCACAGCTAAAGCAGAGGAACCATGGCAGCCAATGTTCTGCTTCCATAAACTGTTGTCAATATATTCTCAAGAGTTCCCAGGCAGAGAGTCATGCCCCCTGCTACAGAGGAAGGCAAAACCCCCCCACAGTCCATCCAATCTGACCATGGGGTAAAATTCTTTTCCAACTCCAAATATGGTGATCAATCTGCCCTGAGTGGAGGGTCAAGACTCTCTAGCCAGGATCTCCAGCTTTTCTCTTAGCAAGAGAATAGGTGCACCCCAGTTGAAATCCCTAGCCCATGAATGACTGGTGCCTCCTGAATCTGGGGTGGGGGCACCTGCAGAAGCCAGCGACCTTGTCAGGGGGGGGCACCAGCCCTACTGGCAGCACCAGTGTCGGCCATCGGGGGGAGGGTATGTGCACCCCCGTGCACCACCTACCAGTTGCCTATGCCGTAGTCTTAGCTGCAGCCAATAGCTAATGCCTCAGGGGAGGCTTAAAAACACTTGACACATATACCAGAAAAAAGTAAGTGTGTGTGTGTGTGTGTGTGTGTGTGTGTGTGTGTGGGAGGGGGGCAACCAGCCAACCACAGAAGCATGGGCAATACTCATAGTAGAACATAGGCATAGCTACACCTAGATCTTCCCTGACCAGTGGCTGTCTAACCTCTTCTTGAACACCTCCAGTGGATAAGGGAGTCTACAACTTCCCTAGGCAGTCTATTTCACTGCCTCACTATTCTTACAATGAAGAACTTTTTCCAGATATCCAATCTAAATATACTTTATTGCAACTCAGGCCATTAGCCCACATTCTCCTTTCTGCAACAAGAAAGAAAAGGCGGTTTCTCTCTTCTTTATGGCAGCCATTCAAGTATTTGAAGACTGCTATCAGGTCTCCTCTTAAGCACTTTTTCCACAAGCTGAACATGCCCAGCTCCTTCAGCCTCTCCTATCACTTGCCTTGCAAGTCCTTGATCAGCTTTGTTGCCTGCCTCTGAACCCTCTCTAACTTCTCCATGTCCTTTTTAAAATGTGAAGCCCAGAACTGCACACAGTACTCCAGCTGAGGCTTAACCAGTGTTGAGCAGAGGCACTATCACTTCTCGTGTCTTGTACCTAATGGTTCTATTGATGCAGCTCAAAACCACATTCACCTTTTGTGTGGCTGCATCGTACTCATGTTGAGTCTATAGTCTACCAAGACTCCCAAGTCCTTTTCCATCGAGGTGCCATCCAACCAGGTGGTCCCCCATTTTGTATATTTGTTTTTGATTATTCCTCCCAAGGTGTAGCACCTTGCAGTTGTCTGCACTGAACTTTATCCTGTTAGCTCCAGCCCAACTTTCCAATCTGTTGATATCCTTCTGAACTTCACTTGCATTCTCCAACATGTTCATAATCCTTCCCAGTTTCATGTCATATGCAAACTTGCTCAAGAAGCTTTCTGTTAGTACCCCAATTATTAATAAACACATTAAATAGCACCTCTGTGGACAGACCTCTGTGGGACTCCACTTGAAACCGCCTGCCATTCTGGCATGGATCCATTAATAATTACCTTTTGCTTACAGCTACTGAGCCAGTTATCTATCTGAGTTATAGTAGTTTTGTCCAGGCCACATTTCTCCAATTTGTTTATGAGATGATGATGTGGTACCTTGTCAAAAGCATTGTTGAAGTCCAGATGTACTATACCCACAGCATTCCCTTCATCCACTCATTTAGTTACTTCGTCAAAGAAAGAGATCAGGTTTGTTTGACATGATTGGATTTTCATAAATCTATGCTGGTTGCTTGTGATCAGCCTCTCCTCCTCCAGATGCTTTCAAATGGCCTTCCTTAGGATAATGTTCCAGTAACTTGCAAAGTATTGAGGTGAGGCTAACCAGTCTGTAGTTCTCAAGGTCATCCTCCTTCTTGCCTTTTTGAAAGAGGGACTACATTGGCCCTTTTCCAGTTTTCTGGTTCCTGACCTGTCTCCCATTACTTCATGAAGAACATTGCCAAGGGCTTGAAGATCTCCTCTTCCAGTTCCTTCAGGACCTGGGTTGAAGCTCATCCAGGCCTGCTGACTTGAATTAATTCAGACCCAGCAAAAGTTCTCTGATCCTCTTTTTTTTTTGTTGTTTCTCCTCACTCAGCTTGTCCTCTTTCTTATTCAATTAATCTCTATTAAGTGTCTGGCAGTTTAATTTTTTTTTGTGAAGACTGAGGCAAAGTAGCTGTTGAGTGGCTCTGCCTTCTTTGTATCTTTGGTTAGGAGTACCCCCTGGCTTGTTAAAAAAGACCCATAGCTTCTTTGGTCCTTCTTTTCTGGCTAACATATTTATAGAATCTCTTCTTCTTGTCTTCAGCCTTCTTTGCCAGGTGCAGCTCATACTTTATCTTTGCCTTCCTGGTTTTGTCCCTTCAGGTTCTTGCTATTTCTTGGTGTGCTTCTTTGGTGATCTACCCATTCTTCCATCACCTGTATGCTTTCCTTTTGCATTTGAGGCATTTTAGAAGTTCCTTGTGCAACCACAGTGATCTCTTGCAATTCTTCTTGTGCTTCCATAATGTTAAGACAGTTTTTCTTTTTGGGCTTCCAATACCTCTTCAAAGCTTCTGGCCCTCCTGGTTACCTTTATCTCATGATGTCATGCCTTTGAGTCAGATGAAAGCCACCTTTTTGATATCGAGCATCATAATTTTGCTGACCTCATGCTTTCTCTGTCTCAGGATTTGGAATCCCAGTGTATCATGATTGCCTCCTCCCAAGTTTCCCATTGCCTTCACATCCTCCACCAGTTCTTTCCTGTTGGTCAGGACAAGATCCAAGACAGATGGTCTCCTACTTGTATCGTCCACTTTCTGGAACAGAAAGTTGTCCTCCATACAAGTTAGGATCTGGCTTGACATTTTATATTTGGCTGTATTGTTCTTCCAGCAGATGTCCGGAAAATTTAAGTCTCCCATCAGTACCATCCCATAGCTTTTGGATAGATTTGTCACCAGCCACATCCACTCTCTCTCTCTGATTAGGTGGCCTATAATAAATCCTCACCATTTTATCAGTGCTGTGTCTTTCACCTTTCATCTTCACCCAAATGCTTCGTCGTCTTCTACTTTGCCTGAGCAGTAAAGAGTATACGCTATTATTTGGTCTTTAACCAGTTTCTATGGCTGGACCAGAGTGGCAGGGATGGGACAATATTCCTGGATTTTTTTTTTTTTGACCGGTGATACCAACAACAAAACAATATTTGGATTAACAGCATGTTATTACCACAAGCTTTCCTTGTTGATTGTACTTTAACACAGTGGGACGCTTGTGTGTTTACATGACAAGAGAGATGGTTGTCATGGGTGATTAAAATTTCCCTGACATCTGCTGGGAGGAGCAGTCAGCCAAATCTAATCGCTCACATAGGTTCTTAACCTGCATACAGGACCTCCACCTAATGCAGGAGGTATATGATCCCACTAGGGGAAACGTTTTGCTGGACTTGGTGTTAGCTACAGGGTATGACCTGGTGGGGAATCTGTAGTTACAAGGTAACCTAGGGGATAGTGACCATCGATTGATTGAAATCACTATCCAGCGAAGGGTGGGTAAACTAACCAGCAGGGCTAAAGTGCTAGACTTCAAAAAGGCTAACTTCAATGTGCTCAGCAGATTAGTTAGTGAGGCATTAAAGCTCAAGAGCATTGGCAAAATGGGGGTCCAGGAAGGGTGGTCATTCCTCAAGCGAGTGGTCCTACAGGCAGAGAAGGAGATAATCCCATTGCACATAAAAAGGGGCAAGGGGGCAAAGGGGCCAAGAAGCCCTCTTGTCTGAACAGGGAAGTCCAGGAAAGCCTAAGGGCAAAGAAAGAGGTATACAGGCTTTGGAAACAGGGGGGAGCTACCAAGGAGGAATATACTTTCCTGGCTCGCACTTGCAGGGAATTGGTTAGGAAGGCCAAAGCAGGATTAGAACTTAGGCTGGTGACAAAAATTAAAGACAACAAAAAGTCCTTCAGGTATAAAGGGAGCAAAAGGAAGGCACAGGATAGCATAGGACCCCTACAGGACAAACAAGGGCAATTGGTGACAGAGAGGGGTGGACAAAGCTGAGCTCTTCAATGAGTTCTTTGCATCTAGACACAGACCAAGACAAATCTCCCAATTGGATCATAGATGGACACAGGAGGGACACCAGCCCACCAACTGTTAGTGCAGATTTAATGAAAGGGCACTTGGAGGGGCTGGATGTGTTCAAATCAGTGGTCCCAGATGAATTTCATCCAAGGGTATTGAAGGAATTGGTCAGTGTCATAGCAGAGCTGCTGGTGTGGCTGTTCGAGCACTCATGGTGCTCTGGTCAGGTCCCAGAGGACCGGAAAAGGGCCAATGTGGTCCCTATTTTCAAGAAGGGGAGGAGGGAGGAAGCAGGAAACTATAGGTCTGCTAGTCTCACCTCTATCCTTGGGAAAACTCTGGAAAAAATCACTAAGGACCACATTTCTGGGAATTCAGAGGGGGAAATAATGCTGAAAGGAAATCAGCACAGGTTCATTGCAGGTAGATCCTGCCTGACTAACCTTGTTTCTTTTTATGACCAGGTCACAAAATGCTTAGACACAGGAGTTGAGGTAGATGTCATCTACCTAGACTTTAAGAAGGCCTTTAGTTACGAGAATAGAATGTGATACCGTAGCAAACTGACAGGCTGTGATGTAGATGATCACATGGTCAGGTGGGTGGCAAATTGGCTTAGGTGTTGCACTCAGAGAGTGGTGGTGGATAGGTTGATATAGGCCTGGAAAGGTGTGGGCAGTGGAGTCCCTCAAGACTCAATCCTTGGACCGGTGCTATTCAGTGTCTTCATCAGTGACTTGGACAAGGGCATGGAGAACATCCTGTCCAAGTTCACAGGTGATACCAAATTACTGGGCAAAGTTAACACAATAGAGGGTAGGGAATGGATTCAGGTGGATTTGGACAGGTTGGAAAAATAGGCAGAATGAAATAGGGTGCAGTTCAACAAAGACAAGTGCAAAGTGCTGCACCTGGGCACAAGGAACCACTAATACACTTACAGGCTGGGGGAAGACCTTCTCAGCAGCACAGCAGTGGAAAGGGATCTTGGAGTCATAGTTGACTCCAAGGTGAATGTGCGTCATCAATGTGATGAAGTGATCAACAAGGCTAACCGTACTTTATCGTGCATTAGCAGATGCATGACGAACAGGTCCAGGGAGGTGATGCTTCCCCTCCATGCAGCACTGGTCAGGCCACAGTTGAAGTACTTTATCCAGTTTTAGGTGCTGCACTTCAAAAGGGATGTGGAGAATCTTGAGAGGGTTCAGAGGTGGGCCACTCATATGGTCAAAAGCCTGCAGGCAAGGTCCTTCAAGGAGAGACTGAGGGACCTAGATCTCTTCAGCCATCACAAGAGAAGCCTGAGAGGTGATCTTGTGGCTGCCTATAAATTCATCAGGGGAGGGCAGCAGGGAATAGGAGATTCTCTATTTACTTGGGCACCCACTGGAATAACTAGGACCCATGGTCACAAATTGATGGAAAGCAGGTTTAGGTTGGATATTAGAAAGAACTTCTTCACAGTAAGGGTTGCTAGAATCTGGAATGGGCTTCCAAGGGAGGTGGTGCTCTACCCTGCCTTGGGGGTCTTTAAGAGGAGACTGGACAAGCACCTAGCTGGGGTTGTCTGACCCCAGTGCACTTTCCTGCCCAGGGCAGGGGGTTGGACTCAATGACCTACTGAGGTCCCTTCTGATACTAACATCTATGAATCTATGACCTTGAGAGCTATCTCAGCTGGAGTTTTAACACCTGCTAAAGCTGTCAAAGGCAGACAGGTCAAAGGGTAGGGAGTAGATTTGCACTGATACATCAGTCCAATATCAGATCAGTACCGATATAAAGAAAATTGTCTGTATCGGAAATCAGTCTAATGGGCCAATAATTTGGCCAATAAATGCTTGTGTGTGCACGCAGCTGCAGCACAGAATGCAGGCAGTGAGGAGAGCTGCCTCCATCTGGTAAGTCCATTGTGGTGGAAGGGGGGGGGGGAGGGCCTTGGGGGGGAAAGACCACCCCCCCCCCACAGTGAGGGAGGGGGCAGAGGCAGGTACTGCCCAGCTGGGGCACGGGGGGAGCACTCATCAGAGGGGTGGGGGCAGCTCCTGCCGCTGCTTGCACCCCAGGAGGGTATGGTGGGGGGTGTGTGCCCCTGGATCTGTGTGTGGTGGGTGGGCTGCAGCTATGGGCCAGAGTCAGGGCTGTGCTGGGTACTTCTTGCTGGGGGCTGGGCTTGGGGCAGGGGCTATGAAGGGAGCCTTAGCCAGCCCAAATTTTGTCATAGTTCCCTCCCAGTGCTGCTGCCTGCCTGCCTGGCACAGCTCCGGCTCTTTCTGGTACATGGGGGGAAATGGGAGTTGAGCTGGGAAGAGTCGGGGCTGCACCAAGCAGTTGGGTGGCAGTGCTGGGAGGGAGCTACAGTGAAATTTGGAGTGGCTGTAGCCCTCTCCATAGTCCCTGCCCCAAGCCCAGCCCCTTGTGAGAAGAGCCCGGTGCAGCTCCAGCTCCTGCCGGCAGCTGCAGCCCGTGCACCCTGTCCCACACAGAACTGGGGGCACATGAGCACCCCTCTCATGCCCTCCTGGGGTGCAAACAGTAGCAGGAGCTGCATCCCCCCAGTGAGTGCCCTGCCCCACCCGGGCTTGACAGTGCCTGCCCCTGCCCCCTTGCTCATAGTGGAGGGAGGTTTGATCTGCCTTTCCCATGGCCCTTCCCTCCCCTTCCACCACAATGGACTTACCAGATGGAGGCAGCTCTCTATGCTGTATCAGAAATTGGATCAGTATCTGCCAATATGCCTCCTTAAAAATCAGATATCAGTATCGACCCCAAAAATCTCTATCGGTGCTCCCCTAGTAGGCACTAGATGAAAACATTCAACAAGTCTTCTAGGTTGGTGGTTGAGCAATGGACCAACCTGTCCTTGTAAAAAACGAAGTTACAGAACCCCCAAAATATCCGTTACAGCAAATGGCATGATAAGTAGGAAGGAGGAGCTATTCTCGCCTTACACAATGTCTAATGGTGCAGGAAGAGTTTGAATTCCTAAATGCCTAATGACCAACTCAAAGGGTTGTTACCATCTGTCTTCTTGCTTATCAATTATCAGTCTCAATTTCATATATTTTAAGTTTAGAATCTGATCCAAAGCCCACTGGAATCAATGCAGGGTGTCCAGTGATTTTGGTGGGTTTAAATTAAGATTTAAAGTCAACAATGAGTTTGACCTTCTGTATAAAGTCAAGAATTACTGGAACTAAAATCTTATTATCCCTGATCTCTGGCCACTCTTGTAAGGATCTTTTTCTAATATTTTTTTCCCCATTTATTCAGCTGATATGTTTCAAATAGCCCTTTTTTTTTCTGTTTTCAGCTACAGTGGATAATTGGTGCTCCTGTCACTTTGCTGAGAACAAGTTGTGCTCAAGTGGGTGTGGAGATTAAACATAAGTTGCAATAAGAAGTATGTGAAAGTGGTGAACATCCCCCCCCTCCCCCCCCAAGACATTTTTCTCTCTTTCTTTCTTTTTTCTAAAATTTGTGAGAAAATGTTATTCTCTTATTGGAAAAGCATGCCACAGAACAAAACATGCCATCCTACTGAATGGTCTCCAGCTGCTATCTATGACAAGTTCTTTTGTGCATCATAATATAGTACAGAATTAGAAATGTTGCCTTTGGCAGTGGTGGATGCAACTACTATTACTACTGATCTCCTTTTTGAAGAGCATCTCTCAGGGCACGTTTAGGTTAAACATTTATCATAGTGAAGTACAAAGTATGTATGTGTTTTAAGAAAAATTAGGAAAGGGGACAGACAATGTGAACTCCTAAACCAGTCTAGAAGTAACTTTGCCCAGTAGGGTTGAAAATTATCCCTGAAAAAAAGAGGTAAAGATCTATTGCTATAAAACACACCAGTTTAGGTTTTGTTGTCCATCTCCCCTATTAAACTAAGATTGGGTTTTAAACTAACGGCTTTAAATTAAGATTACTGGGGGATGGGGCAACACTGACTGGAGCTTGCCTGGGGACTAACATACAAGAAAGCTTCGTAGACAGGGACACTAGGAGAGCCACGCTTGCAGAAGCTGAGGGAATAGTTCTCCTTCAGGATGACAGGAAACTGAGGGCCTCAACAGAAGGACTCAGGTGCCTGTACACTAATGCCAGGAGCATAGGGAACAAGCAGGAGTAGCTGGCTCTCCTACTGTCCAGAGAGGAGTACGATCTAGTAGGGATCATGGAGACCTCCTCCCATGATTGGAGCATAGCCATAGAGGGCTACGCCCTGCATAGAAGGGACAGGTAGGGAAGAAAGGTGGATGTGTTGCTCTCTACGTGAAAGAGCAGTACACCTCCTTGGAGGCTGACATCAGCTCCAAAGAAGAATGTCTTGAAACCCCCCGGGTCAAGCTGCGGGGGTTGGGGGTGAAGCGAGAGAGACCTAACTGTAGGTATATACTATAGACCACCAAACCAAGGGGAGGAACTTGATCTAGAGTTCACCTAAGAACTGACAGAGGCTGCAGGTGCATGGGACATGGTTTTGATGGGTGACTTCAATCATCCAGACATCTCCTAGGAGGAGCACTCAACGAGGTTGGATCAGTTGCATTCCTTTCTGACCTGCCTCAAAGAGCTTTCCTGACTCAGGAGGTGCACAGGCCAACCAGAAGTGATGCTCTGCTAGACTTGGTCCTGGCCAAAGGAGACAACCTGGTGACTGACTTAAATATAGAGGACAGTCTGGGCAACAGTGAGCATGAAACCATCGTGTTCACTGTCCTTTTCAAGGCAGACAAATCATATAGCAGGGTAGAAGTACTGGACTTCAAAAATGCAAATTTCAACAAGCTCAGGTCACTAGTAGGGGAAGTGCTATGGGACGAGGGACTGAAGGTGAAAGGTGTGCATGTGAAGAGTGGTTGTTCCTGAAGGACACCATTCTTGAAGCACAAAGGAAGTCCATTCCCATGCAGAGAAAAGGTAGCAGAAGGGCTGGGAAGCCCTTTTGGCTAAAGAGAGAACTCCTGGTCCTCTTAAGAAAGAAAAAAGAGGCTTATGAACAATGGAAGCTCAGGGCAGACCCCAAGGAGGACTATCCAACAATGGCCTGCACTTGTAGAGAACAGATTAGAAAGGCAAAAGTGGCAACTGAACTTAAATTAGCAATGGGAATCAAGGACAGCAAGAAGTCCTTCTTTAGGCACATAGGAAACAGGGGGAAAACAAATGGGAGTGTGGGGCCATTGCTCAGCAACTCAGGACATCTGGTTACCAGCGCTCAGGAGAAAACTGAATTCCAGAATGACTACTTTGCTTTGCTATTTCACTGGGCCAAGGGGAAAATCATGCCAGGTACACTACAGAATGAGCAGGGTAGGAATGACCACCTTCCTACTATTGTTGTAGAACTGGTGTGTGATCAATTATAAAATTAGACATATAAGTCAGCAGGACCAGATGAACTTCATCCACAAGTGCTGAAGGAGCTGGCTGAAGTCATTGCGGAAGCCCTGGCAAAACTCTTCCAAAACTTATGGCACTCTGGAGTGGTCCCTGAGGACTGGAAGAGCACCAATGTTGTGCCCATCTACAAGAAGGGGAGGAGGGAGGACCCGGGTAACTATAGGCCAGTTAACCTAACTTCTATCTCAGGGAAAATCCTGGAATAATTCATCAAGGAGTCTATCTGTGATAAGCTCACAGAAGGTAGGATTCTGAACAAGAGCTAGCATGGCTTCATTGTGGGCAGGTCTTGTCTCACCGATCTCATTTCCTGTTACAACCAGATAACTCACCACCTGGGCATGAGAGAGCAGGTTGACATTGTATACCTTGACTTCCAAAAAGCCTTTAATCTGGTATCCCATGATATCCCCATGAGAAAATTGGAGGATCGTAGGCTTAACTCCGAGACAGTCAGGTGGAAAGGGAACTGGCTGTGGGGTAGGACTAAGAGAGTCCTAATGAATGGATCTGTGTCATTCTGGTGAGAAGTGGCCAGCAATGTCACATGGGGGTCAATGCCTGGTCCAGTACTTTTCAACATCTTTATCAATGATTTGGATGTGTGGGTGAAGAGCTCACTGCCCAAGTTCATGGACGACAAGTTATGGGGAAGTGTGGTCATGCTTGAAGATAGGCTACGGATACAGGCAGATCTAAACAGACTAGCAAACTGGGTGGATTGGAACCAGGTGAAGTTCAATATCAAGAAATGCAAAGTGCTCCACCTGGGGATGAACAGCTTGCCACACACCTATAGGCTTGGTGGCGCCACAAGCGAAGGGGACCTGGGGGTAATAACAGACCATGGTATGAACATGAGCTGTCAGTGTGATGCTGTAGTCAGCAGGGCAAACAATACTCTGGCATGCGTCAATTGAAGCATCTCCAGCAAGGCTAAGGAAGTGATTCTTCCACTCTACTTGACATTGGTGAGACCACAGCTGGAGTACTGCATCCAGTTCTGGGCACAACACTTTAATAAGGACATGGAAAAGCTTGAGAGAGTCCAGAGAAGAGCCACCTATATATCAGAGACTTGCATGGTAAGCTATATGAGAAAAGGCTGAGGGACCTGGGACTCTTCAGCCTGAAAAAGAAGGCTGAGAGGGGACTTGGTAGCAGTTTACCACTACACTAAGGGAGTATGTCAAGGGCTTGGTGAACAACTGTTTACCAGTGCACCCGAGGGGAAAACTGGGAGTAATGGCCATAAATGCCTGGAATACCGTTTCAGACTCAACATTAGGAAAAACTTCTGCACAGTCAGTGTCCATACTGTGGAATAAGCCGAGATGGTACAATCACTTACCCTGGAAATCTTCAAAAGGAGACTGGATGGTCACCTTTCTGGGGTCACTTGACCCCATTTGTCTTTCCTGCCTGGTGCAGGGGACTGGATCTGATGATCTCCGAGGTCCCTTCCAGTCTTACGATCTATGAAACTATGAATTACCTCTTAAAGGGTACAGTAATAATTACCTACTATGTGAGCTACCTCAAGATAGCTGCATGCTTGTTGATTCTTGTTCAAACTTTAATTTTGTATCCAGATGTAAATTACACCAGTGGTCTTTTCACGTCCAAAGTCTCTAGTGGATTGGGAACCTCTGGTGATCTGCAGATTATTTTGGATTGTGTAATAACATGAACATTTTTGCTCTCAAAATCAGTTTGGATGTGTCACAGAGCAAGCTTGTATGCACAAGTCTTTATATTCTCAATGAGAGGAAGTGAGACTAGCTCCTAGCAGTATTTCAGAATATTAGCCCAAACTGAGGTAGAAACCAGGAAGAACAGAGGCTAAAATGGAATGGTTTAAACGTTTTATTACTAAATTAATAATAAAGCAAATTTATGAACTTTTAAAAGAAACTAGAATGAGATTTTGTCACTAATTTTTATTAGGCCTTTAGGATCAATTCATTTAATCTGAATTTAAAATGAATGGTGCTCTCAGCCAGCATCATGTCCCATGTATTTGCAGTCTTGAGAATCATTACTTCTGTCACCTTGTTAAGCAGGTATTAAAAAGAAAGAACAGAGCTGAACTAATGGTATGGTAGGAGTGCTCTGAAGTGCTATTTAAGCAACCAGTATTTCATTATCTGTTTTCCGTGATGGCAGCTGTGCCTGGGAGTTGAAGGAGCACTTTCATTTTTACTTTGTAAGTGGTAAGTGTAAATTATAGTCATAATGATAGCCTTCTTATCTTGTAGTCACCACCAAGCTGATCAGATAAAATGAACAAAGTCACATACTTCACAGCCCAACACAAAATGTTGGGTGAAAGGAACTTTAATGTACAAAATCTTGTTATGGTATATTGTCACATTCACGGTTCTGCAAAAAGTAAAAGAAAAATGTCAAGACCATATGGGAGTCTATTGAAGCTGAGTGGCAAGAATTTTCTCACATCTATTCCAGATGGTTTAGACTCTCCTTGGAACTGAATGCTTCATGTAAAATTAGCTCCCTGTTTATTCTAATTCTAACAACAGTTGCAAAGGTGAAGAGGAGATTAATCTGGCAGAAAAGTCATGAGAACAGCAAGATGTCTTTCCTGCAAAATAGCTAATAGTGAAAGATGCATTTTTTTTGCTTGAGCAGAAGGAGATGACTGCAAATAAGCAGTTTGATTTACTACGTGTATTCAAACATGAGATGGCACACGCAGGAAAGGGATGTCTTTCCTAGCTAGGCAGGCTTCCATTCCTTTATAAAAATCTTATTTTGGGTTAGAATCGAGTACAAATTCTGAATGGATTTAGGCACTGTGTTTCCAAATCTGTCACTTCTTGGTCTCTAATACTGTTTCTTGAGTAAAGACTAAATTGAGTAGTTGTTTTGTGGTAAGTAGCAGTAACTAAGCTTTAGGATGAAATCACTGTACTCACCATAGCCTACAACGTTACATGTTCCAGAATATGAAAGAAATGAATAGACCCTCCAACACTTTAGGCTTAAGAGCTAGAAAGGGACTGTGCGTGTCTTTGTCCTGTGGTGTGGCAAGTCAGGCAGAAGAAAACTTAATTTACTTTTTTTTCTGACAAGGTAATTTTCTGTCTTGTAGAAACGGTCTCAGCAGTGGAGTCTCTAATTACAGAATGCTTGCCGAGTTTTAAAAGCATAAAATGCGTGTCCAAAAGTCAATGACATTTTTACTGATAGAATGAGAGGAAAATTCATGTTCTCATTTTCTTTATCCAATGTTTGTTCCCTCAGCAGTACCTTGAGTTGAATTAGGTACAGTGTACAGCATTGCCAAATGAAAGCAGTAAAAAACAAAAACACCAGACTAAAAAATCCTACATGTAGTAGGGCTCAATTTATTGTGCAGCTTCTGAGCCTTTAGATTTTACTGGGGTCACACTTTCTTTTCAACTAGTGTGGTTAGGAACTTGCTATAAAATAACATTGGTACTTTCACCTGATCGCATCAGTTCTGGAGTTTGAACTCAAGAAGAAAAACCACAAAAATTACAGAAGTTGTGGTACAGTTGCAATATTTGGTCAAGCCATGTGCAAGATGGAATTATAGTTCCCTGCTTAGTAACATTTTGTGGAAGATATTGATGAAACTTGAAATAATTCAGTTCAGAATTAAAAGCAAAAAATTAAAAAATAATCTTCAAATAGCATTCCTGTTCTCCAAGGGTGTCTGAGCTGTCATCTCCCTAACAGCCTGGCAGACAGGCTGACAAAAAGGAGTCAGTTAGGTGAGGGGGCAGGAAGCCAGTCAGATTTCCAACAGAAATGAGCCTGGCAGACAGAGTTCCTGCAAAACTTACACCATCCCACGGAATGTTTAAATTTTCCCAAATTGTCAAATTCTGACGAAAATGTTTCATCAAATTTTCCCAGAGGCTCTATTATGGGATGCTTCTTAGTGCCAAATTCATTAATTTTATGGACTTGCCTTTTTTTCTAGATATCTTTACAGTAAATATTGTAGGGTTGAGGTAGATGGCTTTACCAGAAGAACCAAACATGATACAATTACTATTTGAAAAAAGGAAAAATGTAATTTTTTGACACTCAAGCTCTTGAATCTGATCCTGTGTGGTGGAAAATTAAGTGAATATTATCTGCTCAATATTAAATTATACTAATGTAATGCACTTGAGGAATTTTCAGCCTGTGTCTTCAACCATCTTTTTTTTTTTTTAAAAAGGTTGGCTTTCTTTTTTTGCTTCTGCTATGGAAATCCTTCTATTGGGTCTTGATTTGAGTAATTTTGTGAATTTCAAATGAATTTTTTATGAGAGTCAGAAATATCCACAGCAGCAAGGATTTGGTAGATTGGGCTCAGTTTTTCTGTGGATTTTTTTTTGTTCTTGTAGTTAAGAGATTTATTACAAGAGTTTTGTGGGCTGTATGGCTATTTGTGTCTGAGGTTAGTTAGAATTCAGAATGTATTTGGTCCATGTTTCATTGAACTTCCCTACTGCAGGGTGAAGTACAATAATAGTTTCCCCTGGTACCCTCAAGGAGATCAAATAGAGGGCCAGAGAGAATATGGGGAAATACCTTCATATCTGTCTGGGATCAGCTTGAAGAGCCATGATATCATTCTAAAGCATGGCTCAGTGGCAGGTGTACTTCACCTGGGAGCAGCAGCTTTCTAGGGGGAATTTTGCCATTAACTTCAATAGTGGTAAGGATGAGAGCAGTGATCCCAAGAGAGTTAACACATTAAAGAACTAATAATCATCTTACTGAAGGTACTGGTAACATTTCCAGTGATTGTAATGGATACAGAATTAATCCCTATCAGCCCCTGCCCAGTGCTTTTGACATTTCTTAGTTTTGTATGCATATATAATGTTTGTGTGCATGTGTGTGTTTGTGTGCATGGGCACTCTAATCTTAGAGGAGGTAATGCTAATATTGCTAGCTCCCAGCAATGAAAAACTCTATCTCTAGACCCCCAAAGCAGGAAGCCATTTAAAAAACCTCTTTTTTAAAAGTTATTTTTGTTTTGAATGCATGGGTTGTTTTGGTTTTATTTTTTAGGTTTTTCTTTGCAAACCGAGAACTGGAAACTTTTTATTTTTAAATGCAAGCTGAAATTCTCATATATACCCAGAAGGTATGGTTTTAAGAAAAACACCAAATATTATGAAAGTCATCATACAGTTGTGAGAGTTGGCATCACCATGTATTTGGTTTGGCTTAATTCAAAACTCTGCTTTCTGTTAACAGTTTAATTAGAAAAAATAAGCTCAAAAAGCATACTTTTTACTTTCTTAATTTAGGCCCAAACAGTCTTTGTTAATGAGCTGGAGACTGAAACTTCTTTTATGCGTACCATTTGCTTTGTTCGGTTTAGGAAAGCTGTTTTCAATTAAAGATATTTATAAAGAAAATTATTTTCTGGCATTGTTTATATGCTATCAGTGAATTGTTAGTGAAGTAACAAGAGTATAAAGAAACAATGATGCAGACCATTTCTACAGCACATCTTTTTCTGACAATAGCTGCAATGTGCTGCCCTAGCTAAGTATGGAAGTATTTACCATGCCATGCCTCAGACTATGAGCACTGCAAGGATACCCTCTCTCCTGTTAAAGTGATTCCAGTTTGTACTGGATACTTAACTGTTCAAAGGGCACCCTAATGGTTAGGGTATACACTTAACTGTCCACCTACATTACATGTGGATTCCAGGGCTCCGTATATACATTCATGACATGGATTTCACTGTGCTGCAAGATGCTTAAAAGCAGAGGTTGAATTACGCTCTGACTCTAGGGGTGCTGGGGAGGTCTGCGGCAGTGGTGGCCTGAGCTGCTTAGAAAGGCGCAATGTGGGCCAGGGGCTCTTGTCTCTTATGGGGGGTTCTCATCTTTTATAGGGGGGCTTAGGGGCTCTTGTCTCTTATGGGGGGTTCTCATCGTCTATAGGGGGGCTTCCCCCCCCTCCCCCGAGCCTTCTCATAATTCAAACCCTGCTTAAAAGTTAGCTCAAAATGTGGATATTTCCCTATGTTTCTGCATTCCTCAATCAGGCAAAACTTTTGAAGCCTTCTGTGGGTTGGATTGCCCTGAGTAACTTTTTCATCTTGGTGAGAGGTTAGGCAAGTGTGTTTCATGTGACCCTGTGTGGGTAATCAAGGAACAGCTCCCTACTTAATATAAACGGTGTCTTTATTATAGCGGTTTCTTACAGAGCTGTTACAGGGGCCGCTGTTCTCCCCCAGCGTCTCTAATGCTCTTCTTCCTGTCTCTTCCCCCTTGCGTCCTGTTCCTCCTTTGGACTCCTCCTTTCTGCTGCTGCTGGTTTTGCCTCTGAGATCCATACATATTGTTACAGCTTTCCTTTCAACAGTTCAAAACAGATGATTAACTTATTCCCCTGGTTGGGCCAGAGGTTGCTAGCACTACTGAGACCAAGCCTTTACCGCTGGTCTGTTGTGTTCTTTAGGGCTCATAGTCATCCAGGTATGCCGGTCATTGTATCAGCCTCCTGCTTCTAGTTTGGTTGATTTTCCTGGGTGCTATGCCTGCTTCTGTTCTGTCTGTATCTTTGTTTTGTGGGCTGGGCTCTGCTCGTGTATCTCTTTCCTTTGTGGAGTCTATGTCATCTTTCTCCCCTATCTGGGGCTCACCAATGACTGACCAGTTGTCAAAGTTGTCTTGGTCCTGATCCTGAGATCTCTTGCTCACCTGTATTTCCGCTCTGCCAGCTCTCCGCAGCTGCTTCTGGTTACGTCTCAGTCACTGTCCACTATCTGTGACAACTTCATAGGATCTATCTCCCACTGCACCCTCAACGGTGGCCTTTTGTCATTCTTTCACATGTGGACTTACTGGTTGTACCCAGACCTTTTCCCCTCTGCACAGTGGTCTCAGGTCCCTGGCTCCTTTGTTATACTGTGATACTTGCTGAGACTGATTTTTTAACTGCTTCCATGTACTGTCACCCCTTCCCCCCTGGGGTTGTAGCAACCAGTCTCTCATGGGGAGTAATGTCATAGTTCTCCAGCCCATAAATCTTTGGGCTGGGCTACTGTCCATGCCTTGGGAGGGTGTGTTGTGCTGGTCCAATAGAGCCAGGTAGGGATCCCCTGCAGTCTTATTTGCCTTCAACCAGAGTCCCTTGGTTGATTCAGCCTTCCCATTGCTTTGTGGGTACCCAGGGGATGATGTCTTGTGCTGGATTTCCCATCTAGTGCAGAACTGTTTGAATTCTCTTAAGGTGTATTGTAGGCCATTGTCTGAGAACAGTGTGTCAGGTATCTCATGCTGTGTAAAATGGGCCTTCAGCTTCCTGATCACCATTCTTACCTGAGTGTCTTCGAGGTAATCCACCTCCCAAAAATTGGAATAGTAGTCTACGGTGACTATATGGTTTCTGTCATTGACATTGAATAAGTCAGTCCCTACATTCTCCCAGGGCCGAGAGGGGATGTCATGAGGGTTCAATGTCTCTTTTTGCTGTTTGTCACTATTCCTTGCACACCTCGCACTGCTCCATGTATGTTCTCAAGTGGGCATTCATGCCTGGCCAGTAGATGCACTCCCGTGCTCTCCTCAGGCATGATTCTATTCCCATGTGTGAAGCATGGAATTGGTTCATAATGTCTCGCTGCAGAGCTACTGGGATCACAACCATCTCCCTTGAACAGAATTCCATCCTGTGCACATAGCTCATCCCTCCATTGGTAGTATGCAGCAACTTCTGGTGGTACTTGTGCCTTGTGCTGTGGTCAACCCTCTAGGATGATTTGTTTAACTGCTTGTAGCACACTATCCTGTTCCATACTCTGTTGTATCGCTTTGAGACTGCTTTTGGAAATGGGTAAGTCTTGTACCATGTTAACGAACTCTATCTCCTGTTCTACAAATCCATCTGTGCTGCACTGTGGAAGGTATGCTCTACTTAGTGCATCTGCCACTTACAGGGACTTCCCTGGGTAGTCCTTTATACTTGCATCATAGGCCTGGAGTCTCAGCAGCGTGCGTTGAAGTCTCTTAGGAGCACTCAGCAAGGGTTTTTTCATTATGATCTCTAATGGTTTGTGATCTGATTGCACATCTACTCTCTGTCCAAAGGTGAACTGATGGAACCATTCCAGTCCAAACAATACCACTAGTAACTCCTTTTCTATCTGTGCATATCTCCTTTTGGTTTCAGTCATTGCTCTACTAGCAAAAGCTACAGGCTCATGGTTCTGCATCAGTACTGCTCCCAGACCTCCTTCTGATGCATCACACTGTAATACTAGTTGCTCAGCTGTGTTGTAGTACTTCAGTGTTGGGGCCTTGCTGATGAGTTTTTAAATTCTTTTGAATGTCTCCTCTTGGGTCTGTGCCCATTCCCAGGATGCATCATTGTGTGCTAGCAACCTGAGTGGCTCACAAGTAGATCTCCAATGTAGGGTACTTCTGTTCATCTCAGCTGTATTTTGTCAGCATTCAGTTTAATGTTTCTCTCCTGGCATCTGTTAAGGAGTTGTTGCAATTTGGTGTCATGGTCATGGATTGCCTCTTCCTTATCCTCTTTTCCTATGATAAGAATATTATCAGCCACAGTCTTGATACCTGGAAGACCTTCCAGCTCCTGGTTCAGCTTCTGCTGGAAAACTTCCAGAGATAGACTGATCCCCATGGGGATCCTTAACTAGCAATACCTGCCAAAGGGTGTACTAAAGGTTGTCAGGTGGCTGGAAGATTTGTCTAGCTCCACATACTGAAACCCATTCTTGACATTGCAAACTGTGAACACTTTTGCCCTAGACAGGTCAGGTAGTACGTCTTCAATCATCGGCAGTGGGTAGTGGGTTTTTTTTTGGGCGCCCTTTTGCGGTTTCGGATCAATGCAGATTCTCCGTTTGCCTGACGGCTTCCTTACTACTACTAGGCTGCTGATCCAGTCAGTGCTTTTTTCAGCTGGTGTGATGATGCCTTTTTCTGCAGGTTTGTCAATTCTTTCTTCATTGGCTCCAGCAGGGCTAGCAGAACTCTGCCTTTTGGTAGTTGTACTGATTGCACCTGTTGATCTATTTCTAACTTCAGTTTGCCTTCAAAGAGTCCAGTGCCCTGCAATATGTCTCCATATCTTAACAGAATGTTAGGTAGTGAACCTAATGACCGTTCTTGCTCTTCTGTGACCTGGAGGATGTTCTGGTGTTGTGCTGTAATTGAATCCATGGCCTGTGCTGCCCAGCTGTGGATGGGTGTTCACCCTGTCAATCACTATAAATTCCAGGCAGTAGTGTTTCTTGTTGTGTGGATTTATTATAGTTGGCTGGAACTTTCCCAGTGGCCTCATAGTTGTTTTGTTATACATTAACAGCACTTGGTGACATTTTTTCATTCTGATGCTGCTACTCAATAGAGTCACAGGAAGGACATTGCAAGTGGCTCCACAATCCACCTGGAATCTTATAGGTCTTTGCTCTAGGATCATTGCTGCAAATATAGCTGAGTTGAAACAACAGTAAGCCTGTTTTGATTCTGTTTTGATGTTTCACTGGATCCGGCCTGGGACGGGGAGTCAGCCCAGTTGGGCTGACTTCCCATCCCCAGTGTTGGATCAGGCAGGGGATGGGAAGTCAGCCCAGTTTCGACTTTCAAAACATTTTGACTAGCCTTGTTTTGTTTTGAGGTCGTTTTGACGCCCTTTGTTTTGTTTTGATTTTGCTGTTTCGACCTACAAATGAGTTGAAACTGTGTTGAAATGAAATGGCCAGCGAAATTTTGCCCAGCCCTACCTGTGAACCTGCTCCATACATGTGGCTGTTGATATCATTTTGATTCTTTGTTTAGACAACTCTGCTGCCCTTGCAATTTGGTGACACTTTTCCAGGGTTAGATCTACCTCTCTTAGTAGTCTCTCCCTCAGGGCAAAGTCCCATGTGCCACACACAGTCCTATCCTTGATTAGGGAGTCTTTTATGTTTCCAAAGTACATGAGGATGCCAGAGTTTTCAGTGCTATGATGTAGGCCTCTATTCCTTCCTTTTCCTCTTGGTTTCAGGTGAAAACCTGATATTTCTCTACATTCTCATTTTTCCTGGGGTGTCAGTATGCATCACACGCTTCTGTTAACTGTATTAGTGTGTCAGGGTTCCCTGGCATCAGTGTTGCACTTACTTCATGGCCTTTTTCCTCCACTAGATAGTAAAACAGCTTTACCTTCATTTTCTCTTCTTTATCAGCCATGGCTAACTCTGTATACAAACTGAATTCTTGCTTCCATTGTGTCCATGCCTGTGCCAAGCTCTTTGTGTTGAAATCCAGCTGTCCTGGGGGCTTCAGTCCCTCTGTGCTTCTCACAATCTGTTTGAATCACTGCTGGGGCCCAGGTCTCTCTCTTCTCTTGGGCTTCCTCACAGACTTTCTGCTGCCACCATGTTTCATGTGACCCTGTATGGGTAATCAAGGAACAGCTCCCTACTTAATATAAACAGTGTCTTTATTATAGAAGGACACTGAACTTTTATATGAGTTTAAACCATACATGGTTCAACTGAAGTAGAAACAGGGGAAAAATTGATTTTAACTCTCAAAATTTAACGTTTAGAAAATGTATAGTCTTTAGCTTGTGTTATTGACAACTGGAAACAGGACAGTTTTATACCAGACTTGTTGACTAGATTGATGCTTAACTGAAGGGCAGGCAATTTCTGAGTAAGCACTGAACTGTTTGGTAATGGAGTTTGTGTTTGGCAACTCCTAAAAAGGCTCCTTTCTTCCATGGCCCAGCCTTTCTTATGCTGTTAGTTGCTGTTGTTTTGCAATCCTGGCAGTACTTCCATACATCTGTCTCAGGCTAGTTAATACATGCATGGTTAGTTCAATACTGTGATATGGTGAGTCATGAAAGAGGCCTAGTATTCCTGGAGTTAATGCTATGAAGCCTCTCTCCCTAGGATGTATTCAACAAAAGTCTTCTGGTATATTTAGATACCATCTGGTCTTTGGGAAATGGTAACTTTTTGAGGAGAGCAGTAGAAATTCTAGCATTCTTGTACAGTAAGCTTCTATTTCAGATAATTTCCAATATCTACTTTAGTGACTTTAAGGACCTTCTCTAAGGCAAATGCTTGAATTGTAAAAGCATACAAAAGATTAATCACTTTATCAGAGAAATAATAATAATAATAATGATAATAAATCCCTGTTATAACATGAAAAGGAATCCAGTGCTCAATGACATGCAAGTAAGGCTGCAAAAGAAATGTAGCCCTTTAGTGGGAGTGTAGTTTAAGGAGAGTGGAGGAGCAAAACCCACTGGGCATTACAGTGGATCTCTAGTTCTAACAAAATTATATTGGCAAATTGCATGCATAAGATCACTCTACCTGAGGGCTATTCAAATGGCAGTCTGCAAACCTCATACATCACCCAAAAGTTTAGATTACTTCCACCTGGATGCCTCTCCCCACCACTACCCTGGCTAAAGCAGCAGCTCTCTCTGCCCCTGCCCCAGGGATCAGAGCAGTACACCTAGGCAAGGGGGCAGATATGAGGAGCCGCAGCAGGAAGGTGTGTAGTGCAGCGTTTCCCAACCTTTTTCACCCCATGGCACACTTACTTAAATAAAAAAGCACCGCGGCACACCAGATGCAGAGTGGGGTGGGGGGTAGTACACAGCAAGCCAGACACCATCGGAGTGGGGTGGGTGGCTCGCGGCCAGCTGGACGGCATCTTGGGCTGGAGTCACGCCCCCTGCTTGGCTGGCGCCATGCTCTCCTTCTGTCTGTGTCCGCAGCAGCAGCAGGCAGGGGGCATGGCTCCACCCCAAAATGCCCTGGTACACCTGCCCATGCCTGATGGCACACCAGTGTACCATGGCACACTGGTTGGGAAACACTGGTGTAGTGTAGTTGGGTGCAGAGAACATCAGTGGAGGGTGTGTGGTGCAGTGAGGGGTGTTGAAACAGCAGTGGGAGACAAGAACAGGAGTGGGAGGGTACATAATGCAGCAGGTGGGCATGAAGAAGAGCAAGGCGGGGGTGCATAGTGCGGTGTGGGGGAACTTGGAAAAAAGCAGTGTGGGGGAGGTGCCCAGTGAAGTGGGGGGCAGATTTCAATACTGTTGTCATCTAACAGCACCTCTGCATGAAGTTCAGAACTAGGTGTTGCATGGGAATGTTTAACGAAGGATAACCCAGAGATGTCAATGGTTAATTTTGGGTATGAGCTGAAGAGAAGCAAAAACATCACAGAAGTATACTAAGAAGCTTGAGGTTTAGAAGACAAGTATTTTCATAAGTGTTCTTTGCATGAGCTGTCAGACCTTGGCACATACTGCACGTGGGTTTGCATTTTTAGGTCATTCCAATTAATCAGATGTGCACATGGGGGAAGCCAAGGCTTCTGTCAGTCTGGTTAATGAGATCTTAAAATAATTTTAACTCATTTTGTAATGTAGTTTGCTGTTTATTGTAAATCAAAAATTGTGTGTGCTGGGCTCCTGTGAAACCGTGCTGTTTTTTGGTGATTTCAGGATATCAGGAAACTGAAATGTTTGCATCTTACTTAAATTGTCTGTCTGGGAAAAAACGTGCAAGAATGGGGGGAAAAATGAATAGATGGGAATAATTTATGACATGAACATGGGGATTTACTGGCTTTTTTGCTAAGAATCAGACTGGTTTTAGTGCAAAAAGCATACAGTGACTGGGCCTCCAGCACTCATTTTCTGTATGCACCTAAATAATCACTGAATGATAGAAAAGGAGGGCTGGAAAGGAGGAACCGCAGGAGGTAATCTAGTGCAACCCTCTGCTAGAGGCAGGATCATCCCAGCCCATTTTAGACAAATATTTATCCAACTTACTCTTAAAAATGTCCACGGATGGAGATTCTACAGCCTCTCTGGGTAGCCTGTTCTAATGCGTAATCACCCTCAGTGAGAGAGTCCTTTTTCATATCCAAACTAAACTTCCCTTTTTGTAACTGAGACCATTGTTTCTTGTCCTGTTCTGTGGAGCCATAGAAAATAGTCTGTCACTGTACTCCAAGTAACCACCCTGCAGGTATTTGAAGACTGTTATTAAATCTCCCCACAGCCTTCTATTCTCCAGACTAAATAGTCCCAGTTTTTCTAGCTTTTCCTTGTAAATCATGTCTAGACCTCTAATAATTTTTGTTAACCTTTGTTGGACTCAATTTTGTCCAACTCTTTTTTGAAATGCAGTGCCGCAAACTGGACATAGTACTCAAGGAAAGGCTTCACCAGTGTTGAATTTCAGATATAAACTCAATAAAGAGCTGCTGCAAATACATCAGTCAGTTCATTATATTTTTTAGGGTGACATCCCTAGGCAGATGGATAAATTTTAGATTTAAAGGATACATAGGCTTTGTGCTTGCTCTTTGTGTAGGGAGGAATTTCAGTCTAAATATATCAGTTTAATCTTCTTAATGAAACAAGATTAAATTGTCAATATAAAATTATTAAATTATAGATATAGTCTCTTCTTGAAGAGAGATTACATTTTATTTTCTACATTTTAAACCTAACAGGACTGGCATAGTGGAGTCAGCTTGACTTAGTAGCTCAACAAGTGTCAAAGAACAGGATAAAAGGCAGAATTTACAGTCTTTACAAAACCTCAGTTGATTTTAGTGAAAGTAGCACTTGTCTTTAATTAAAGATCTAAATTAGTTGTGTAGAACCTAGGAGTTTTATTTAGTGTGTGTGTCAATTCAGTTTAAAATATAAGACCTGGCATTTTGTCTTTCACCGCATACAATACATTTCTGTGCTTAAAATGTAAATACAGCAATCCACAGATTTCATTTGAAAAAAAATGCAGTGCTTGATTCAGTACAAACCACAGCATGGAAGCCAAAAATATTTTCTGCTGAATCAGGCTCATGCTTTTAACCCTGCTTATTACATACACGCCATAGCAATCTGAGTCAGTCTGACCAAATTATCTTCACTTTTTAATTTTTTTTCATGTGTTCTGGAATGGCAGCTCCTCGCTAGGTGTTATATTACCAGCAAGTAGTTATATTACCAATTGGAAATACAAAGAAACTGTGGAGATGGAATCCTTCCCCCCACCAGCTGATGGTGCCTAGCCCACCCCTTGAGGTGGGCTACAGTTGTTACTAGGAAGATGTATAGGAAATTACTAACTCCACTCCCTTGCTACACAATGAAGAAGAATGCTTTGTATTTGAAATCTTGTCTAACTTTATCCTAACTATGCAGTTGGTCCAATAAAAGATATCACCCCCCAAAGTCCTTGCCTCTCTATTTGTAGTTTATATAATTATACAATTTATCATTTATCAGGGAGAGGCACCTACTTTTTTCCATCACCCAACTGTGAGTAGTCCTCCAGTAGGGAGGATACTCAACTAGGACATAGGACAGCAAGTCCCTTGTCAAGTACATATGTAAGTATTTACTTCTAGTGGAACAGCTCCTACAGGAGAGAGTGAGGAAGACCTAGGAGCATAGACAACAGGTGGGTTACAGCACCCAGCTGGGATGTAGTCAAATGAGGTGAAAGTCCCAGGTATGAATTAAGCTATGCATGGTTTTATCCTTGTTCTACCAGTGTGGATATCCTGTTGTACAAATGTCTAGAAGGTATTCAGGGGTGCTCATGGTGCTCTTGCTCTTTCTTATTTTGATCAAAAGTCCCATATGTTTATTTTAACTGGTTTTTATGTTCCTAGACAAAGTTTTGGTTTCAAAAAGACAATTTCATCATAAAATACCTGACTAGCTTTAGCTCCACTGTCTTCACTCAAGCAAACTTAATCCATTAAAAGAGACAAAGGTCTAAACTAATCATGTAGTTATTTTGCACAAATTATTCAAGGTGTCTAGATGATGGCATCCAGTCACTGTATAATTAGTTTTTGGGATAGGTTAGAGATGTAGGTCAACTGTGAGAGCAGTTTCATCTCCATTTATAAAGGATTATAAAGGATTATAACCAGGTATCCTTAAAGTATTAATTATTGCTTTAAATATGCAGCCTGTTTGAAATACAGGCCAGGTTTCAAAGATAAATTCAATGCAATGCCAAGATTCATAGATTCATAGATTCTAGGGTCGGAAGGGATCTCAGTAGATCATTGAGTCCGACCCCCTGCATAGGCAGGGAAGAGTGCTGGGTTCAGATGACCCCAGCCAGATGCCCATCTAACCTCTTCTTGAAGACCCCCAGGGTAGGGGAGAGTACTACCTCACTTGGGAGCCCATTCCAGATTTTGGCCACCCTAACTGTGAAGGAGTTCTTCCTAATGTCCAGTCTAAATCTGCTCTCTGCTAGCTTATGGCCATTATTTCTTGTGACCCCCAGGGGCGCCTTGGTGAGTAAAGCCTCACCAATTCCCTTCTGTGCCCCCGTGATGAACTTATAGGCAGCCACAAGGTC
>NW_005841888.1:467121-469060 GCF_000455745.1 Alligator sinensis | reverse complement strand
TGTGTTTGGTTGTGGTTGTTTATTACACCGGTGGTTTGGGTGAGGCTATAGGGGTTGGAGGAGGCCTCATAGGGGGCTCACGGTAAAGTGGGGACCCCGGCACCAGTGAGGGCACACTAGGCCCTGAGAGTTGCAGGGCAGAGTTGTGGAGTCAGTTAAGCTCAGAGAGGAGCAGCTGAACCCCAAGGGACCCACAGGGGTGTGGGGCCCTAGTGCCAGTGAGGGCGCAGCATACTCAGAGGGAACCCCAGCGGTGTGGGAACCCCGGTGCTAGTGAGGGTGCAGTATCCTTAAAGGGGCCTCACGGCGGAGCGTGAGGACCCCGGTGCCCAAGGGGGGCGCAGCAAGCCCCAGAGGGGGGCCGTATTATTAGGAGCCCAAGAGTGGGTATAGCAAGCCCCAGAGAGGGGGCAGTATTGTTGAGGAGCCCTAGTGTGGGCACAACAAGTCCCAGAGAAGGGGGACTATTGAGAAGCCCAGGATAGGCGTAGCAAGCCTGGGTAGTAGGCTAGTGCTGCAGTAGACCTCAGACAGAGGCAGGGTGCTGTGGTGGACCCCGATGAAAGGGGTTAGCAGTACAGAGCCCAGGAGAAGGGCAAAGTGTGGTGGTGGTCCCCGGCAAAAGGGGATAGCAGCACGGTGCACTCGGAGGAGGGAGGTTTGCAGTGCGGTGGGCCTAAGAGATCGGAGGGCTTGGTAATAAGTCCCAGAGCGGACAAGGGTCCCGGAAAGGGACAACACTTTAGAGAAGGCCTAAAGTCGGCCTCGAGAGTCCCAAGAGAGGGGCAGTATACTAGAAAAAGCCTGGAGTGGGCACAGAGAGGGGGAGCCCAGGAGGGGGTGCTTCCATAGAGTGTACGGAGCAGGCCCGAGGGAGTGGGCGAGTTGATTTGCGACAGGACAACGTCTAGAGGGGGAGCCCAGGAGGGGGTGCTTCCATAGAGTGTACGGAGCAGGCCCGAGGGAGTGGGCGAGTTGATTTGCGACAGGACAACGTCTAGAATATCTGCGAGGCTTGGGGCGTGGTATTAGGGGTTGGTAGGAGCCACATGTGGCCCTAAGGCTAGGGTGCCTGGGGAGCACCCATCGTACAGGGAGACCCCCGGGGGGGGTCTAGGAGAACACAGGGACCACGGGGACGGAGGTCCTGATTAGCCGTGCCCAAGGAGGTGTAAGGCAGCCTCCCGAGCTTACTGAACATCAAAGACGTGGCGGGCGAGAATAAGAGGGTGCCCTTGGGCCGGACTTGACACGGTGAGAGGGACCTCGGGGAGATCACAGCCCTCCTGTGGGACTCCGCCATGACAACCACCTCCCTTGGGAGCCCATTCCAGACCTTGGCCACTCTAACTGTGAAGAAGTTCTTCCTAATGTCTAGTCTAAATCTGCTCTCTGCTAGCTTGTGGCCATTATTTCTTGTAACCCCCGGGGGCGCCTTGGTGAATAAAACCTCACCAATTCCCTTCTGTGCCCCCGTGATGAACTTATAGGCAGCCACAAGGTCGCCTCTCAACCTTCTCTTGCGGAGGCTAAAAAGGTCCAGGTACCCTAGTCTCTCCTCATAGGGCTTGGCCTGCAAGCCCTTAACCATACGAGTGGCCCTTCTCTGGACCCTCTCCAGGTTATTCCTCTTGAAGTGTGGCACCCAAAACTGCATGCAGTATTCCAACTGCTGTCTGACCAGCGCCCAATAGAGTGGAAGTATCACCTCCTTGGATCTGTTCGTCATGTATCTGCTGATGTACGACAAAGTGCCATTAGCCTTTCTGATGGCTTCGTCACACTGCCGACTCATGTTCCGGTTCCGTTCCAATAGGACTCCAAGATCCCTTTCCACTTCCATGTCCCCCAGCAGGTCATTTCCTAGGCAGTAGGTATGCTGGACATTTTTCCTCCCTAGGTGCAGCACTGTGCATTTCTCCTTGTTGAACTGCATTCT
>NW_005841888.1:458402-466452 GCF_000455745.1 Alligator sinensis | reverse complement strand
AGTCTGGCACCCTGCTGCTGCCTCTCCACAATCCCAGTGAGAGACTTGTCCTGCCCCTCGCTTAGGAACACTGAGGCAAAGAACTCGTTGAGGAGTTCAGCCTTGTCCGCCCTGTCCGTCACCAATTGTTTCTGCCCATTTAATAGGGGTCCTATTCCTCCCTGGGCCTTCCTTTTACTCCCTATATAGCTGAAAAACAATTTCTTGCTATCCTTAACTTGGGATGCCATCCTCAGCTCCATGGTAGCTTTGGCCTGTCTAACTGCCTCCCTACAAGCACGATCAGAGGAGGTATACTCCTCTTTGGTGATCTCTCCCTGTTTCCACTTTTTATATGCTCCCCTTTTAGCCCGTAGGCTGCTCTGGATTTCTCTGGTCAGCCAGGGAAGCTTTCTGGCCCCTTTCCCTCTTTTTCCTCACATCGGGATTGTCTCCCTCTGTGCCCGAAGGATCATTTCCTTAAGGCACAGCCACCCTTCCTGGGCTTCCATCACTTCAAAACTCCTACTCTGCAGTGCGTCCTTGATTATATAGAACTATATACTCAAAGAACTATATACCCAAAGAACTATATACTCAAATCCTTACACATTATGTGAATTAGGGAAGATTCAGTTCCCAAAATTATGTCTAAAGATATGGTGATGTTAGAGCGATGTTGTAGCTGTGATGGTCCAGGCAGGCAGCTGGTGTTGATGTTATACAAGAGGCAAGGATTTTTTGGGGGGTGATATCTTTTATTGGATCAAATGTATAGTTGCAATGAAGTTAGACATGCTTTTGAAGGCAAAGCATTCTTCTTCAGGTCCCTGAAAATGAAGAAGAATCCTTTGCATTCAAAAGCTTGTCTAACTTTATCTTAACAACTATACAGTTTTTCCAATTAAAGATACCACCCCCACAAAAAATCATTGCTTCTGAAAGATGGTCCTTTTAGCACTTTACCAATTCAGGTCACTGCATACTTAGATCATAAATTGCTTACTAATTATACATTATATGATTATTAATTTGCTAGAGGATACATATATACAGTTGGCCCAATAAAATATATCACTCCCAAAAAAGCCTTGCCTCTAGAGGATACAGGTATCAGTTGTTCCATGCTTAGGAAAATTCAGTGCCACTCAAGAAATAGTATTGGCTTACCTGAGTATCTCTGTTCAAAGTGATCAATATGTGCTTCCTGATCATAGTGTGGAAAGGAACCAGAGATGCTTATTAAGATGATTCTGCTAGTCAAGTTCATTTATTGTCTAGCTTTTATGTGGGGGTTTTCAGAAGTGGTTTCAAGCACAGTTCCTTTAAAAAGTGTATTTCTTAAAATAATAGCAAAGCCATGTCTATTTTTTGTAGTCTTTAACATTTATGAATGTACCCAGTTGGAATTCCTCTGAAATCTGAATCTTTCCTGTGGTTCAGATGAACTATATAATAATACTCCAGATGAGAAAGGAGGAGCTGTGCTCATCTGGAAATCATACTCTGTGATTTTTTTTGTTGACCTGATCTCAATTGTCTCAAAATATTTTAGTCTGTAGAAGGCTTTTGCATTATAGCTATATTCACAAAAAGCTAAGAACCAAGTAAAAAAAAATCTAAGCCCTGATGTGCGTGTCATGTTTTCTTTGTCCTCCTTCAGGTAAAACTCCTGTTGAAATCAATACGAGGAATATAGAATTTGGCCCACAGATCATAGAAGGCTAGACTGGACTAGAATTACATGCTCACTAAAAACCTAAGGAGAGTAAGATTTCACTTTATACCCTCTTCAGGCTACAAGGCTCCTAGTCTGAGCCACCAAGCAGGCTCTGCGCCCCTTATTCCTTTCTGGAGCAGCAAAGGGCAGAGCCTTGATTCCATCCTTTGTACTGGTTGGCTAATACAAAGCTTGTCATAATTTGCCACCAAACTGATCACCTTTCTTCTAATATCAAACTGCCCCAGTTGCCATTGATGGAGATACTTTATCTGGACCCTGTTCATTATAAATGGGGGGACATCCTGGAAAGTGTTCCTTTGTATATCCACTGTAGCCCAGACCAGTTAGTCTTCCGGATACGTTATATAAGACCAATCTTGTCCCCACATGTGAGGAGATTATTTGAGTTAAAGGGGGATCCTTCTTCTTGAGCATAGGAGGGTCAGGCATTTCATTGGGATGAGCTATTTATTTGTTGATGTTATTTATAAATTTTGATATGAGACTGTAAATATATCTCTTGCCTCCATGCTCTGAACCTGGGACGACAGTCTAGGGGGTCAGTCATGCTTTCATGCAATATCTTCATTAAATTCTGTGGTCCAGTATCAGACACCTATAGAGTGAATAGCATTTTTCCTTGTAATAAATATTTGTTCTACCAGATTCTCTTCTGATAAGACTGTTTTTTACCACCTCCACCAGAGAACAGCAGATTTCTATTTTAAATTATTGGAGTGGGTGTCTGTGAGTCGTGAGGCTAAATCTTTCTTCAAATAGAGACAGCCAGAGCCATTGGTGATCAGGTAAGAGACTGCTCTAGGGAAAGTGTTAGTAGGAACACAAATCCTAATTCAGTGTGTTTACTATTTTTGGAACTATAGACAACAGACTTAGCTCTGTAACTGCCATGGAGTATATTCCACTGATTTAAGCCCTAGATGGTCAACTGGTTTAAAATGGCACCTACCCTATGGGACAGACTCTCATAGGGCATACAGGGCTGGATCCTTAGCTGGTATAAGTGGATTTAGCTGTACTGGCTTCACTGAAGAATTGGACCTAGGGTCATTAATCAAGCTGTATATAGATGCTGTGATCATGTCTTTTTATCACTGTGATCAGCATAAATGGCCAAAAGCTGTTACCACTTTAAGTTGAATTGAATGGCTTTATTACAGATACCTGAATCTGCAGATACAATTTATTATTAAAATTATATTTTTATTAAAAAGTAACACAACCTCAAATCCAAAAACTGCAAGACATACAGCAGTACACCCCAGATAAATACCAAGGGGCCCTTTGGCCATCAGAACAGGGAGGGTGGGGCACCAAAGGCACCTTCAGAGGGCTCAAGGGCCTCTATACTAATGTTAGTACCCTTCAATATCTTCCCTGAATGTGGGTGTGAAGTGTACTCTGTCCAAGTTTGTGGACAATACTAAATTGTGGGGTGAAGTACACACTCCAGAGGTTGGGAACAATTGCAGGCAGACCTGGACAGGTTAGAAAAAAGTGGGCAATACACAATAGAATGCAGTACTCCAAGGACAAGTGCAGAGTGCTGCACCTAGGGCGCAAAAATATCCAGCACATCTACTGGCTGGGAAGTGACCCTCTCAGCATCACAGAGGCAGAAAGGGATCTCAGAGTCATAGTGGACTCCAAGATGAACATGAGTCGTCAGTGTGATGGAATCATCAGCAAAGCTAACCGCACTTTATCGTGCATCAGCAGATGCATGACAAATAGAACCAAGGAGGTGATACTTCCCCTCTATGCGGCACTGGTCAGACCGCAGTTGGACTTCTGTATCCAGTTTTGGGTGCTGTACTTCAAGAAGGATGTTGATAGACTCGAGAGGGTCCAGAGGAGGGCCACTTGTATGGTTAGGGGCTTACAAGACAAGCCCTATGAGGAGAGACTGAGGGACTTGGACCTCTTCAGCCTCTGCAAGAGAAGGCTGATAGGTGATCTTGTGGCTGCCTACAAATTCATTAGGGGGATGCAGCAAGGGATTGATGATGCTCTGTTCACGAGGGCACCTCTTGGAGTAACAAGGAGCAATGGTCACAAACTGACAGAGAGCGGATTTAGGCTAGATATCAGGAAAAACTTGTTCACAGTAAGGGTGGCCAAAATTTGGAATGGAGTTCCAAGGGAGGTGGTGCTTTCCCCTACCTTGGGGGTCTTTAGGAGAAGGCTGGATAGGCATCTGGCTCTGGTTATCTGACCCCAGCGCTCTTTCCTGCCTAGGCAGCGGGTCGGACTCGATGATCTGTTGAGGTCCCTTCCAGCCCTAGCATCTATGAATCTATGTTTTGACAGTGAACTCCTAACTGAGTTGCCAAGGACAGCTCTGTTGCCTGTTTTTATCAACGTATTCACAAAAGTTATGATTCACTATTAGCTGATCCAAAAATAAATATTCTTACAGGGTGAATCATTGTTCTAAGTCCAGAGGTGTTAAGCCAGGGCTGGGCAAAATATGGCCCATGGGCTGGATCCAGCCCACCAGGCACTTTGTTCCAGCCCATGAGTGCCCACCAACAATTGTACCCCACCCAGCCCTTTCTGCCCACCCTCATGGGTGGAAAGGCCCATCCCACACAGCAGAAGCTTCCAGGTGGGGCTGCTTCTGCCACTGCTGCAGCCACTGGGGGTCTTGCTTGGCTTCCTCACCATTCCACTTGCTTCAGGCACCAGGTAGAGAAGTAGCAGGGGCAGGCTGGGGGCAGGGAGCATGGGGCTGGTGTGGAGGCAGTGTGGAGCTCAGGTAGGGTGTGGATGTGAGGGAGGGTGAGAGGTGTGGGGCCTCCCCACACTTCCCCACATGGTGTGCAGCCCCTGCTGCTGGCAGCACCAGCAGGCAGGGGCACTTGGTGAGCTTATGCCTGGTGCAGGTGCTGGCGCCTGGTGGCACGTGGCTCTGGCAGCACTGCTCATGGGAGGCAAGAAGCACAGTCTGCCCAGCCTGCCTCTATCATGCTGACTCTTCATGGCACGCATGCAGCTCCCAGACTCGCATAGTACCAGGGAAAACTCCATGTTGGAGCTGCCTGTCTTCCCTACCCCCTGCCACGCAGGTCCTGGGGCTCTGCCAGAAGTGGAGGGGAGCTCCACCCCTGTTTGTTCACGGAGTCCTGGGACCTGCGCTGTTACCAATTGCTCTGTTACCTTAAGTTGTTTCATTCAAAAGAAGCATCACAGGTCTGGCTTAAGATAAGCAAGAGGTTTCAGAGGTGCCTAAGGGAGCTGGTTGCCTCATTCATAAGACCCCTTGAAATTTTGCTTGCCAGATCTTAATAATATGTGCAGACATATTTTATTGCATTGGTACCTCAGCATTTGAAGAAGTACAGTTCAGAAGGAGTAAGACAAGAATTTATTATTTCAATTATTTTCTTTCTCTAATGTTTTACTTTGCTGTGTATTCCTGGAAAAAAAACCCATTCTAAATGGTGTATGATCAAATGGTTTTCACAGGTATTTATAATCATGTGTACAAGTAATTTTCCTTGGGTATTTAGCCATCCTTTGTGCTCCGGATCTGTTGTTGATTATTTTTTCTATTGGAAGTCTTGTAGCTTTTAAGAACTTATTTTTTTTCTTATAGATGCAGTGGCTAGTACCATTGTTGAAGGGTATGCAGTCTAAACAGTGTTGTTTTGACTATTTGTCTCCCTTTAGTGACTGGACTGTGTAAAGGTTCAAGACCACCTTGGTCTGGAGCCAGTAGAAGTGGTTCCTTTTGCTCAGGCATGCTCTTATATCCAGCAGTCCCATGTTCAAACCTTTCTACTGCCAATTGATCTAGGAATATCATGTTACAAAATGGGCTACCAGGAACTGAACTCCAAATGATAGGTGTAGATATCCATTCCACTTTAATATGCTACTGTTGATAAGTTCTCTGGGAATTTTAGTGGACTATATGGTTAAACAGCAGGTTAAAACTATATGGTAAGGTTTCAGGTGCCATTCATCTGCAGAATTTCATCTCTACTCTAGTATGCATATGAAATGAATAGATGTCTTTCTGGCAAAACTTTTTATAACAAATTTATAAAAATCAGGGGAAAATAAGCCCCCATTTTAGTCACTAAATATCTTCAACTATGCTTTAATGTGAAAGGCTTAATTTTTTTCTTCCTTTCACCAATCAATTTAACTGTACCCCAATAAAAAAATGCAAGTGGAGTGTTCCACTCAGCTTTAATTTTGTCCCCAAGAGCAGTAAGATGTCTGCTGGAGCCTTCAAGTTGTATGCTGGCTTGTTTATGATTTCTTAAATCTAACTTAACTATATATTCTTCTTGTTGAATTCCTTAGAGGTGTAGCAACCTGTCTCGGTGCCCAGGGTAGCAGCCATACACAGGGGCAGCCACTGACGCGATTGCATGGCTACAATGGCAGATACATTTTTCCTCTCGCTTCCCACTAAATCAGTACCCAGGACAGCTGCCCCAGACTAGTTATGCCACTCTCTTAAGTTTCTGCCACTCACAGTACATTACAAAGTGTGTCAGTATTTCAAGCTTTCTCTTTACCCATACATCAATGATTCCTGAAATCAGGCATGTGTTTGTCTCTGTGTACCATTCAAAAGAGGTTTTGCTTCAATACGTACACCTTTTTTTAGCATTAATATTTTTTCTATCTTATTGCAATCTGGCAGGAAAATGAAATTCAAAAAGCTAAAAGAAAACAGCTTGCTAGAATTAATGAAATAGAGTGAAAGTGAAAGGAGCAAAGAGTTATAAAATAGTAAAGTAAGAATTGTAATGTGATGATTGCTATACAAAAATGAAAGCAGAAAATTCATTTGCACTTTCTACACAAAGACAGTGAGGAGTAAAAGTGTATATTCTTAACATTTCAGGTTTAAATGTACTTGAAAAGCAAATATTAAGAGTGAACAGGCTTGTTTAGATTGGGGCGGGAAATTATTTCAGGTGGAGGGCCACTTAATAAAGTTTGGTGAGCTGTGGAGGGCTGTATGGGTAGCCCCACCCTTTGACAGGTGCCCTGCCCCTTGGCTGCCATCTTGGGACCAGAAGTCCCTCCCCTTGCCCCTCAGAAATACTCCTTTTGGGAAGGTAGGGTTGCCATCTTAGAATCAGAAAAAAACAAATCATACACTAAAAGTAAAACACCTACTAGAACATATCTTAATTTTATTATAAAAAATATTTTTGTCATGATCTGTGTTTGTGTACTGTATACAGCGGTGACTGCATAATAACTCAAAAATTAGTCTTTTATATTGTCTGTGGGGGGCCTGCTGGGCCGTTTGTTTCCCCAGCACTCCCCGCACTCATGAGGCGCAGGAGGGAAACCTGTGCTTCATGAATGCGGGGAGCACCAGGGAAACAAACAGCCCAGTGGAGGTTGCGATCCTCACAGTGCTGGCCAGAGCCAGGCACCAGAGCCAAGCAGAGTGCCCCCACGCGCCAGCTGCTGCTGCTTTCACTGCCTGCCAGGGCTGTGCACCATAGGGGAGAGTGGGAGAGGTCTCCATGCCTCTCCCCACTCACACTCTGCCCACCCAAGCTCCACACTGCTGCTGCCCACCATGAGTGAGGGCTCCATGCTGCAACCAGCCCCAGCCCCCTGCTCTGTGCTCCAGCCCAGCTGGAGCCCTAGCCCTGCCTCCCACCCCTCCCCATTCCCTACCTGCTGCCCAGAGGGAGCTGGATGCTGGGGAAGCCTGCAGAAGCAACCCTGCCTGTGCTAGAGGAGCCAGCCCTTCTGCCTACAAGGGTGGGAGTGAGGCATAATAGGATATGTAGGCACCTCACTCCCACCCTCATAGGCGGAAGGGCTGGGCAGGGCACAATAAAAGCCTTCAACAACCTGAAGCATGGTAACAAAGAGGATAGAGCTATACTTTTCTCAATGTTGGCAGATGAAAGAACAAGAAGCAGTGGTCTCAAGTTCAGCACGGGAAGTTTAGGTTAGATATTGGGGGAAAACTTTCTCATTGGAAGGCTAGTAAAGCACCTGGAACAGGTTACCCAGAGAGGTTGTGGAATTTCCATTCTTGGAGATTTTTAAGTCACAGGTAGACAAAGTCTAGTTGGGGCTGGTCCTGTTTTGAGCAGGTGGTTGGACTAGATGACCTCCTGAGGTCCCTTCCAACTCTAATTTTCAAAGATTGATTCTATGAATACCACTAGGTTGATGAACAAGTATCTGCTTTTGTGTTCTGCTGCATGCTCATCCACTAATTTTAGGGTTAAAAATAGTCCTTTGTAGGACTATGTCATAGTAGATGGATAGGTTTGCTTTATCTTTTTTCTGGACATGTGTTCACATAACTCCCTCCCCCCCCCCCCCCCCCCC
>NW_005841888.1:454040-458371 GCF_000455745.1 Alligator sinensis | reverse complement strand
GTCACCATACCCCCCCCCCCCCCCCCCCCCCCCAGCCAACATGATATTAATTGGCATCCTTTTTGACAACTTCATCAAAGGCCAAGAACTTAAATAAGCATTTTGGATCAATTCTACATTCTCACCCAAATTGCCAGAATTTGACCCATTTTTTGACCAAATTCTTATCCTAAAAACAGAATTGAAGCATATAGTGGCAAATTGCCCCGAACCTTATTCTATCTGTTCTGAATTACATTTTGAAGAATAATGAATCTGGAACTTTTGTTATGTCATGAATTCAAATTATAGGGAAATGAGCTATTTGAACTTGTATTGCCAAACAGGCTTCAACCAGAGAGACTAAAAATGTATTTTAAAGTATAAACCCAGATACTAAGTGTTATATCATTGTTTATAGAAGTCTTTAACACTGGCAGTCAGGATGGGTATTAGCCTTACCAAAGAGAATTGTAGAGTATCACGTTTCTGCATGTTACAGTGGTTGTAGAAAATTCCTGGATGTTACTATTGCAATCAGAGCTGCTGAGTATGTCGGGGCCCAAGGGCCCTGGTCCCCCTTGGGAAAAGGGATGTCACCTGCAATGTGTAAAACTTTCCATATGTCCATCATTTTAGTGCCCCTCTCCTCCCCCGTCAGCAAAATATAAGTTGATGCCTATGATCACAATACAGACCTTTGTTTCCCAAAATGCTTCTGTTTATTAGGTAAGTAGATACACAGCTTCTTACTTGAGCCACTCATGGTTGTAAAGGCACAACAATAGTACGTTTCAGCTTTTACCAGAGAGATTTTGAGTCTGGCACAGTCTCCAAAGTGGGTGAATTTAGCCCAGGAAGGAGTACTTACTAGGTGATGTATCCCTCTCAAACAGTCTTTACTAGCAGGCTTCCATGCAGAGAGGATGGAGATGAGCTTTTTCTCTGTGGCGGTAGGGCTAGAAACAGTGGCCTCAAGTTGGAGTGGAGGAAATTTGGGTTGGAAATTTAGAGGAACTTTTTGACTATGAAGGTAGTTAAGCATTGGAACAGGCTACCTAGAGAAACTGTGGAATCTCCATCCTTGGAAGTTTTCAAGAGCAGGTTGAACAGACACTTTACTGAAATGGTTTAGTCAGGGATGATCCTACTTTGAACAATGATCTTATGAGGTCCCTTCTAGCCCTATTTCCCTATCATCCTATGATCCCTGTCCTGTGTACAATGGATTGCAGAATGGCCCCAGTTTTCAGCATAAAGTGTAAACGTCTTTGTACTAGCACATTTTAATAGGTGTAGCATATTGTAATGAATGATGACATGAAAACATATATTTTTAAACCTCTAACTTCTAATATTCTAAAATAACACCACCTTTTGATTAGAACACGATGCTCATAGTGCTTTTCAAGGCTGATTGGTAAATTCTCCCCCAAATTTACATTACTCAAATTTCAGAAAATTTAAACATATTTGAGTACTTTCTCAAGGACTTATTTCCTACTGTGGGTGAAGGTGAGTACTGAGAGTCATGTTTCCTCAGTCTCAATTTCTAAAACTGAGTAAAACTGTAACTTGTGGCAATTTCACTTTGCATTATACTTTAAACACCCCATCTGTAACATGGGAATAACAAGTTCCCTACTTTAAGGAAGTAAACTCAGGCATAATTAATATTTGTAAAGTGCTTTTAGATCTTTAGCTGAAAGGGTATAAGTTGTCAAGTAAAATTTGTGTAATATAATTTAAAGTACATTGTGTTATTCCTCCAGGAGGAAAAAAGAAAGAAAACTGGCAGATATAGTTGCATTTTATTTATACAGCTGAGATGATGAAATTTCATTTCAAAACAGTAAGCATCAAATGCACAAAGATCCATTTGCAGCTGCTTTAATATTAATTCAGAAGCTGAATCTAATCCTTTTACAAAATATAATTGTGTGGTTTCTGAAATGGAACTAAGTGCCAATTTTCTTAATGCAGTTAGCACCATGCTTGATATTATAATAATGCTGATTTATACTCTCCTCGTGTTCTTTTATGTTATTGCTGAGCATGGAAAGAAATAATCTCTGCAGCAGTATTTGGTGTAACTGAAGATGAATATAAACACAAACATATTCACAGGTGTTGGAAGATGCTACTTCTGAATGTGGTGGTTTGATCCGTAAGTGCCAAGAACCCTTCATGGCAGATGGGTGGAGTGTGCAATTCAACTCCATCTACAGACAGTTACAAAATAAGGGTAAGTTTTTTTTAAAGAGATAGGTGGATGTTAATCAATCCACTTCCATTCAAATCAATAGGAGCAATATTGCTCGAACTGAGGGGGAGAGATTTTCAGTTCTAACTAGACTGTGGACTTGTGTGGATTGGGCCAAATTCATCTTTGGTGGAATGCTATTACCTGGGCTAGATTTGGCCACAAAATGGCAAAAGACTATTATGAGGAACTAGTTAGCTTTTATGTTGACCAGCTTATAAGCATCTGCCAGGCCTTCAAATGTAGGGAAGCCCACATTACTAACTGAGAGAAATGATCAGTACATAAATCAACTTTCCCCCAAGAGCAAATATTACACGTGTCAGTAATGGAAGGACTGTGGGACTCTGGACCACCACTAGGTGAGTCACGGAGTATAAAGTAGAAGTATAAAATGCATATAAACAATTAAAATGAAAAGGAAGTATGTCACTACCAAATTAATCCAATTATCAGGCAGATAAAATCATATCCAATGAACTGGTAATTCCTTATGCTCTCTGTTTAATAGGATGGGAAATAGAAATCTTATTTAGCTATCAGACCCCCAAATACCAAGGCATGATCTGTCTCAGCGCCAACAGATCTATTTAATTTTCAGTCAGATAGCTAGTAGAGGAAAGGACATGTCACTCCTGTGTATAGCTAATACTTGAGATGACAGCTTTGATGCCAGTTAAGGTAGCCTTCATAACTTACTTGTGTTTAGGTGATAGCCAGTTTCTTCTTACACATTTCATTAATACAACTCAAGATCTTTAGGACCACAGTGATCATATATTCTGTCCTCTGCATAACATATATGATGGAACTTCCTTGTATAGTTTGTTTTTGAAGTGGAAATACCACCTAATCTTCATTTGGACATTTTCTGTGGGAATTGCTGAATTAGGCATAGCCCTTGGTAAATTGTTTCAATGGCTAGTTCTTCCCACAGGTAAAAAAATAAAGCCATATTCCTCATACTAATTTGCCTTGCTTCAGCTTTTAGTCATCATATCTTCTTATATCTATTTCTTATACATTGAGGAACCCTTTATATTAGGTACTGAAGTATTGTAAATGCATTACGATTGGATTACCCCTTAACTTTCTCTTTGTTGTGTGATTAAGCTTCTTGAGGCTTTCACTGTAAGAAATATTTTCCATTCCCTTATCCATTCATGTGGCTCTCTTCTGAACCCTCTCCCGCACACTTTTTGATAATTGTGGTATTGGAAGTGAACATGATATTCGTTAGTGTGGTAACCCTATTCGTATGTCCAAAGATTTTGGCCACTAGATTTCATTAGCAGTTGATGTTTCCACTATAATGTAGTCCACAGGGTGGGCTAGGGAGGGGACTGTCCCCCCAGGCCAGGGAGCACCCCCAGGGCTAACCCTTGGGGAGTAGGCTCCGGCGGCACCGGATCCCCCCAGCGGGGGAGTGTAGGGGGCGGAACTGCCGGCAGGCACTTCTGGGTAGACTGGGGCGCCTGATTGGCTGTTGGGGCAGGGGTGGGAAATTCAAACTGCGGGCTTTAAAAGCCATGGGGTGATGTAGTTCCCAGCACTCGGGAACCAGCAGCGGGAAGGAGAGGATCCAGGCACACGTGTGCCCCCTTACTAACTTGCTGACCAGAGGCAGAGGCAGCAGCAGCAGAGGAATCAGCAGCAGGGGCAGCAACAGCTGATCCCCCGAAGGTAAGTGGGGCAGAGGGACCTGGCACAGCTGAGCCGGATCCAGAGGGGAAGCCCCCTGGGTCCCATATAGCTGAGCCGGTAGGGAGCCGTGCTCCCGAGCCACGCGGCGCGAACAGAATGCGCAAACAGGCGCGCTCTGTAAGAGTGCGCCGGCGTTTGCGCAGGCGTTCGCGCCGGAGGACAAGCAGGAAGGGCAAGGAGAGAGAGTCCTGTACGGGTAGGGCATAGACACCACACAAATCTACAAACAGCAGCTTATAGAATGGTGTTGACGAGGAGTGCTGCTAGGGCCTCTGCCAAGGGGGCCAAGCCTACCCGGGGCTGGTCTGAGGCCTCCACCCAGACTGAGCCCATGGGGGAGCTGATGTCCCCCTACCTCCTGGCCTGCGGGGGATCCCCAGCAGGG
>NW_005841888.1:440734-451362 GCF_000455745.1 Alligator sinensis | reverse complement strand
GAAAAAATTATCAAGGCTCACATTTGCGAGAGCCCTGCAGGATGAATTATGCTGAGGGGAAACCAGCATGGGTTCGTAGCAGGTAGATCATGCCTGACTAATCTAGTCTCTTTTTATGACCAGGTTACAAAACGCCTGGACACAGGAGTGGGGGTGGATGTCGTATACTTAGACTTCAGGAAGGCCTTCGATACGGTATCCCACACCATACTGGTGAACAAGTTAAGAGGCTGTGACTTGGCCGGTGGGTGGCGAATTGGCTAGAGGGTCGCACCCAGAGAGTCGTGGTGGATGGGTCGGTTTCGACCTGGAAGGGTGTGGGCAGTGGGGTCCCGCAGCGCTCGGTCCTTGGACCGATACTCTTTAATGTCTTCATCAGTGACTTGGACGAGGGAGTGAAGCCTTTCCAGCATGCTTCATATTAATCTTTCCTGTGATGCAAAAGGTGTGTGATTGTATGTGTCTGGGTTCTTCTTTTTTTCTGGGTTGTGTGATGTGCAATTAGTATCCTTTGTGATTATTTATTATAAGTTATAACTACTTTGTGTGTTGTTCTTCTGTGATGCGTGTGAGACTGACTTTTCTTTTTCTTTTTCTTCTAAGACTCTGAGTTCTGTGTTGTGTGTGTAATCTCAAGCTGAATCTCTATCTGACTTCTGCTGTGTTGTCTTTACTCTGTATGTAACCTAACTATAATATTAAAAACTAATAACTACTATATATAATCTCTGAATCTCTTTTTCTATGAATATCTGACTTCTTTTATGATGCGTGTGTAATGTGTGCTTCCCTGCACAGTGATGGATCACACTGCCAAGGAAAACACTGAGCTTTCTCTTTCAGAAGTATTGGGGAAAAAAACCATAACAAATATAAATTGAAATAAATGAATTGGAAGTAGAGAGATGCTAAACAAAATAATCTAATCTATATCCTATCCAATCCTTTCTAACAGCAAAAAGTAGCAGGCCATTGACTTGGAAGCCAGCCAGTAGCCACAGTACCTTTGAGATGCTATTGCTTAGGCAGAAACAGCTCAGAAAAGGGACAAAAAAGCCTGCAGACAGAGGCTTTTATGCTGTTTCTATGTCCCTCCCCCAAACACTGTGATTGGAAGGGACTCAGGGAGAAATCACACTCACTGGCCAGCTAAAGATATTGGTCCTTCCTTCACTGCTCCCCCTTCCCCACTTGCTCCCCCTCCCTCTTCTGAGTTTCTGTTTCGCCTCAAAGACTGCCTTCTGAATCACCAAATCTTTTCCAAATCTTTCCTTCTAAAGTTTAGAGCTTTGGGTGATTCAATTCAGATTTGGGGATTTGGCCTCCAAATTGGGCTGAATCTTCTCCAAATCAAATTGCAAACTGAAGCTTTGCACAGCCCTAATATATATAATATTAGGGCTCAACTCCTCTTTTTCTGTCAAGATGAAGCCTAATGGAGAATTGCCTTGATTTCAATGTAATACTTTCTGCCTTAGGAAACTGTCTTTCAATATTGTAATAAATTTCAAGAGTAATTTAATATTGACAACAAAGGTTTCTATCACATGTCACCCAGATGGAAGTCCTCCCTAGATCCTACCTATTAAAAGAGAGAGAGAGTCCAACATCCTGCTTAATAATGTAATTTGGTCGTCTATTACAGACTTAATTAAAACCCAATATTGTGCTTAATCTGCTAGGGCACTGACCACAGGCATTCAAGATAATTTATTCCTAAACTGCCGGTACCTTGAAAACAGATAATGTCATTTTTTTAAAGATATCCCTATTCAGTTGTTGCTAAATAGGTTATAATCAGTGTTTTTTAACATTCTAGTCATGTAGGTCTTCACATCAGGCTTCAGTACTTCAGAAATAAGTCAACTTTATGTTCATGAGCAAGCAATTCTGAGTTCTCTTATTTTATTACCCAGGCACTTTGAATTGGTGTATTGGCAATGAAAGGATTTCCTCTCCATATCCTTTGGTGTCTTAATTAATTTTGTTCTAAACCTATTGATTTTGTGATAAGTGAAGGGTTTTTTGAATATGCTCCTTTCACCCATGTTTTTCCTTGTTAATTTAATGCCTTCCTGACTAGGCTAATGAATCTGTCTCCTAATACAGGGGTGAGAAATGTTTTCTGGTAGGGGGCTGGAACAACCCAGCTCCTGTTGGAGTCTGGTGGGCACTAGGACCTGGCCACTGCTGTTTCTTGTCATATTGAATGAAGTAGTTTGAATGTTTGTAAAGATTGACCATTAGCCAGTTTCAGGAAGAAGATAGGATCTATCTCCTTATCTAGCTCATTGTTTCGGAGCTACGTGCGAAATGTCCTGACTTCACTTAAAGTCTTAATCTAAATTGTATCTTTAGAAATTTTTTACAAAGAAAGTAAATATCCTAAATTCCGAGACATCAAAGCCTTAGGCCTTTTAACCAAATTGCTAAGAAAAGAGTATTTACAGTGATACGGAAGTCTCCCCAAGAATAATTTAAAAATGCTCAACAAAGGTAATTTCTGTTGAGTAAGATCCGAGCCCAAATTTGGGAGTTATGATGAATTGAGTAGGAGGAGCCCAATGACGGCAGCTCACTCAATAAAAACCTGTAACTTACTGTCCCAATTTGGAGGTGACTTCACTTGCAGAACAACGAAGGAAGAATCGCAAGTATAAGGTCGGATTAGATTGATCGCCTAATCAAGCCTCTCCGTGAACACGAATCTCTTAGTTCACGCTGAAGCCGCGGAGCGCCCGAAAGGGACTGAAGGAAGGGGACGTAGTCCTATCACTGGTGAGCCCAGCTCATTGAATCGTATTGCTGAGGCCAGCCTATTGAACCGTACTACTGAGGCCAACCCATTAAATCGTACTACTGAGGAATGAAACCATATTTTGGTATTTGGCTTCTCGGAATTCTAGGATTGTAAGTATATTATGAAAAATAACAGTATTGATTCAAATTTAACTTTTAGTTGTAATTGTAGTTGTTTTTGTAGCACTAATTCTTATAGCATTGTTTGGGAAGGAAGTGCATTCGGAGCATTGTTTCTGATATATGTAATTATTGTGTTTTTAATGTTTGTGGTGTTTCTTAAAGCTAAGCAGTGTTATATACGTAGCAAAGAGTTTTAAAATAAAATTGTGTTGTATAAATTAAGTGTGTAATCATTGTGAAATCGTGCAATCAGCTAACTACTCCCCCAGCCAGTGCATCAAAATGAATCAGTAAATTGTGTGGGATTTTCTCTATTCCATAACCCACTAGAGACACTTCTTATCATTACCCAGCCCCGCCTCCCCTCCACTGGAGCCCAGGTACCAGACCTTGACACGATGCTGGTAGAGCTTTTCTTCTGCCAGAGGCTTGGGCCCTGGACTCTACTGCAGTGCCTCTAAGACTCTACTGGCCTTGGACTCTACTGCAGTGCAGGGAAAGCCCCCCTGCTGTTGAATGAGACCAAAGCCACAGCTCTGTGCACCAGATCCAAAGGCTTTGCAGGCTGTAGGTTGCCAACCCCTGCCTTAGACTGGTTCCTCTTCCCCAAATTGTACAGTCACCTATCTTTGTGGAAGGTAAACTTATACTCCTTTAAACCAAAGTTTTTGACCTGGTACCACTTACATAGTCAGCTGTTCACTTTCAGAATTTTTTTGCCTTCTGTCTTCATAGAGGTTTTGCATTTGTAGAAGGTGCCTGAAGGAGTTATTAGATTATCTAGTCTGTATAACAGAGGCCGTTATGCTTCAGCTGGATATTTCTTGATTAAGCCCATAGATTCTGCCCATACTAAACATTTCAGTCTAGAGGAGACACAGGCAGAGAACAAAAGAGAGCAAGGGCCAGCAGCACCCAAGGCCTCTGACATATCAGGAGATTGTTTAGGTCAGAGACGCCCACAAGGAACCATATTCCATGCTGCAAAGGAAAGCAAAAAGAGGCAGATATGTCTCCAAGGGTGGGAGGCAGAGACTAACCTGCTCAGCCCTATGATAAAGGGATTCCAGGGGAAGAGGATTCCTTCTGGTTTCACGGAATAGCAGTTGCATCTTTTCAGTGTTGGGGAATGACACTTGTCTTTACCTGTTTTTTAACCTAGTATCTGATCTCCTTTAATACTAGCTCAGGGTAGAGATAAGAACAACAAGAAGGGATTTTTCAAGTATAGACTCGGCTACCAGGAGAACTGAAAATAGAATCAGTGAAAACTGTATTTTGTAAATTCCATTGAATACTTGAAGAGTGAAAATGTCCTACATGTGTTTAGGGTGGCCATCATAGAGGACATTCTGGTTTTCTGCTACTCTGTCTTCTGTTGATACACAACCCAACACCTTTTTGTCCTCTATTTCTTCTTCAAGCTCCTTAATGACACCCTGTTAAATCCTAAAACCATTACCTACTTTTCACTTGTTCAAGCAAATTTCAGCTGGTGTGAGGCACTTGCTGACTAGAAGACTGAATAATGACTGAATGAAGAATTTAGAATTTGGCCCATTGAATGTAAACCCTCATACATCAATAGTCTATGTTAATATATAAATTACTTTTGATGCATGTATAAATTTTCTGTGTATGCCATCTGGTGGGCTCTGTTCAGAATACAGTAACAACTCTTAAATCTTTTCCATTTCTCTTCTTACCTAAATAAGATTGCTAATTTCTCTTTACTTAGAAACGCAACTGTATGAATAATGCAATGTTACCTCATGTTATGAAAGCACTAATTGGAAATAGCGACTGCAATACACAATTTATCATTTTCGTATTGAAATTTTCATTCCTGCACTTTTTTTTTTTAAATGCATTGGTTCTTCTAAGGTTGTATCTGCATGGCACAATTTAATACTTTATGGAGATATCTCAGCTAGCTTTGGAAGTTCTAGCTGGGGTGCTAGAAGCAGACCAGCTGCATTAATGCAACACTTTGTATCTAATTTATAAAAGCATTGTTTAGCTTCAGAGTGGGATCACGAAGAAAAACAAACATTTAAAAACTTTTTGTTTACATATACCAGTTTTATTTGATGATCATTACATTTTCTAAAACTGTACTTGAATGCAAGGCCTGTTCATCTGCAACACTGCCAACTTGTTAAACCCTGCTATCAGTTTCAATCTAGGTTAATAGATTTAACACTAGTGCAATAGTCACTGCACATTAGTTAGCCTGATTTCATTCTAAAAGTCAAATAACTTTTCACAATAGCTGATGATGAAAAATCATTTAAATACACAGTAAAACTATGGTACAATAGCACATATGTATCTAAATTAAGTAACCTATTTACATCCATACTTCCAATTTTGAAAAGTTTCACCTTTCTTGGAGGTCCTGCAAATATAGGAAAATATGTGGAAAAGCAAAATGGGCAAAATCCTGACAATATTTGTACATAAAAAGGCCTATTTGTATCAAGGGTTGGCATGGCCAAGGTTTTGAAAGTTTGGAACTCAGAATAGGCAAAGCACATAGGACAAGTATAGTTGAAAATATTTATGTAAAATGGATTTACAAATCTGTTAACAACAAATAAAAAAAAAAGGAACGCTTTTCATTTCTTCAATACAATAACATTGTTGTTGTCATTTCTGAATTCCAGGCTATAGATTTTACAGTAAACATTATTGAAAGATTACAGTTATGTATATTCTCCAGTTAACTATATGTTGTCATGTGATTCTTTCTTACTATGACAGCAAAATGAAATATAGTACATTAATTCCATTCTTGAGGAAAGCTTTATTAATGGGAGAATTATAATTTTGAAATGGAAAATTAGAGCTAAAGTACCTCAAGAAAAGTAAAATAGATTTTCCTTTTCTGCAGACTAAGCAGAAAGTACATACTGAAAGTGAATATGTAGTATTGTCTTGAAAAAAATAGACATGAAATGACTCAACAGTTTTTTTTAACCAATAAAATAGGTAGAAACTGAAATACTATATTATATTTGAAAGAATTGGTCAAATCAAGGGGTTATTGACCGAAAATCAAGACCATTAAATGGGCAAGTTAAAAGAGGCACAAACAGAGCAAAGCCTTTCCTTATAATTGCTTAATCTTCACTCTATGTCCAGAAGGTTGTCTAACACCACTTCCATCTATATAGTTGGTCCAATAAAAGATAGCACCAAAAAACCTTGCTTCTCACATACAGCCATGGAGGCAATGTAAGCTAGAATGGAGATAGAATGACTATGGTACTGGAAATCAGGATTTTCCTTGGTCTAATCCTGGGCCATAATGCAACTGAATTGTGTGTTATCACTGTCAACCTCTCTGGGCGCAGTTCTGAACTGGTCTACACTGTAATCCAGAAACATGATTGCAACTTGTGTAGATGTACCCAGCCTGCTCAGGTGCTGATAGCTGCCTTGCTGTGGCAAAATGAGCTTTTTTTTCAATTGCTAAACCTCATTTTGGATTTTGGGTAAGTACTTGGCAGCTGAAGTTCATTCGACCCCCCAGCTAAATTGCTACTATGATCTAAACTAGTCAGTTGAAAGCTACTCTAGGTATGTCTATGCATAATGCAATCACAAGTTTGAATTGCAGTGTAGACACACACATAGACCACACCAGAGTCACTGCATAAGACACTATTTCAAGTCCAGTGCTGACACTTCCATTGTCTTCAGTAAGGTCAGAACATCCCCTATAGGCCTGCTTCCCTATGGGATGTGAATGCTGCTCCTTACTTTCCTCATGAAGTTAATTTGAAAATTAGTAAAGCACTTGAAAATAGTATTATTTTAAGCAGATGAATTCTAAGATAACTTTGTTTTTCATCACTTTATCCATTTATACAGTGTTTTATGTTTAGCTTAGCACTCATAATTTAACTCCATATGTTCGTGAGGCTATGTGGATTATTTTTTTCTATATTGATTTTCTTTCTACATTGATTTGTGCTTTTGTTTAATATTTTTGATCAGATATCAGTTTTTGTTTAGAAAACACTGCAGAGACGCATATTCTTTTCCTTGTTAAATGAGAAAAACAGTTTAATTGCCTTGGGGAACAAACCAACAGCATTTAAACTTGCAACCTTCCATTATAAAGTCAAGCATCCATTCACTCTACTAGTGGTAACAGAATGGTGATTTAAAAAAAAAAGGAAAAGGAATATATTAGTCCTTACAAAGCTGGAAATGAGATTACAAAGTTAAGCATTTATACTTTCTGTACCAGTCTTCATGTGGATGATATCTTTAAAAATCAGATTTAATGTTTTATTGCCACATCAAGATGAAAAAGATTATAATTTTCCTACTTCTGACTGGCTATTTCTCCAAACTAGTCTATAATAAATGCTTTAGTTCATATAATGCAAGGGTCAAGAGATTTGTACAGAAACCCTAAAATATCTGCTTCAAATAGAAATATTAGAGAGATACTTTAGATTTTCTGTGATGTTCTATTAATAACTTATCTAGAATTACTACAGAGAAGATCAGTGCATTAATGTTGTATTTAGTTTGCTTAATTTAGGGATCTGAAATGCTCATAAACACTCCATAATTGAAAAAATCTGTAACTCAGTCTAGGATGACATTTCTAATTTATGGGATCTGATTTTTTTTCCTTGTACTTTTAGATAATTACTGGTAGTGAACTCAGTGCAGCAAGAAACCACCCTAACTCATTTAGTCATTCTACATTCTGTATATGGGATGCTCCAGTCAGGTAAGGAAAGGAAATCTTCCCCCTCTTCTTTTTGCAGCCACCACTATTGGTGCAGTTACTGGTATTACAAAACTCCTAAGGGGCCATGTCTATGCGAGATGCTGACTGTGTAGTAGCCTGATACTGATGCGCAGTCAGGGTCACAAACAAAGACATCTGTCAGTGCTACTGTGCAGTAATTCAGGTTACTGTGCAGTCATTTACTACTTGTATACTTGTACACTTATACAAGTACTAAATGACTGTGCAGTAACGTTTGCGCAGTCAACATTTTGTGTAGATGTGGTCAGTGTGTAGGAGCACAAATCCCACTGAGGGCTCATAGGACTTGCTCAATTAAGTCATTTCAGTGCTTTATAAAATAAGATCTTCTTTCTATAAGTCTACAGTGAAACATTTTCCTGGTCTTTTGATTTAATAAAAAAACAGTGTTACCAAACAGGTTTCCGTAGTTGCCCAATTACACATAATTGGTACACAGAATGATTGTACTGGGGCTGAAGTTCATTCTGGTATAATACTACTTGGAATATCACACTAGTCATAAAGAAAGCTTTAGAGCGATCTTAACTAGTGATAAATCATGCATTTAATTAAATTAAAAATGTGATCCTAGAAATCTCTTACCATCACCTTTCCGAGAAAATCACCTTCTTTACTCATTAAGGGCCTAAAATATTCCGCTTCTCCCTTTCCTTGATTGTCAGTCACAACAGGAATGGTTTCATCACATAAATGTGGAATACACCCTGACTTGTTTTCATTGTTATCCCTGATTATCTCATTTTAATATACAAAACCTTGTCAGAACTGTGCGCAGGAACAGCAAACTGCAGGGTGTATTCCCTGTAAAAGGACTCCAGCCAGGCAAGATCCTTATTGCAGCAGCAGGGGAAAAAGTATTGTGGATCTCACTTTATTGTTCTCCCAAGCAACACAAAACAGGATTTAAACATCTGTTTGTTTTAGCTACAGAGTGATGTACTTTGGTTACCCAAGAGTTTATGGCTTAACTGGTCTCTGAGGAAGGGGCTAAATAAAAAACCTTTCTCTGATGGATTGTTTGGCCTTTATAAAGACATTTAATTCCAGGAGCTCATCCCCCCTGGGTTATATAAGCGTTAAAAATAGAATTTACTTTTGCTGAAAAGGAAAAAATCTTTGTCAAACCAATGTTTCCCATTAAGCCATGAAGGTACCTCTTTTTTTTATTGTAGTAGTTCCTGACCCAGTTAACTCCATAATTTATAAATACTGGACTGAAAGGAGCTTGGAGTAACAGAATCACCAAAAGTGGGGAGGGAGGGGGACCTTAGGAGGTAGTCTAGTCCAATCCTCTGCTCAGGGTAGGTTTATCTCTATCAAAACCATCCTTGTCTGATCTGAGCACGTTTCATGTACAACTACCAGTCATAAAGCTTGAAACATCAAAAACAACCTTTAGCTTGCCACAGGTAAAGCAGGAGAAATAAGGAGAAATAAGGGCACTACCACTGCAAGAACAGGAAGTAGTGTGTTGAAATACCCTCAAGAGCTCCGAGGAAGAGGACCATACTCCTCTAGCTTAGCCATATTTGTTGCCATTCACATAGGTATCTTCTTAATAAACTGGATTTAGATCTACTTTAAAGTTACTCCTGAAGAAGGGTGCATCTAACAGTGCAAAATTCCCTTTTACATCTTTTTTTCCAAAAAACTGGTTAGTCATTTAGGACTTTTCTGCCTGATGCAGAAAACTGGTGAGTAGTGAGACCTAGAGCCTCACACAGATGGGATGAATGAAGCCCATCTGACATCATCAAGATGTCCAACTTTTACATGATGATGCTTTCCCTGCAACAGGAAAACAAGGAGAGCTTCTCCCTCAGGCCTGTTCTACAGGTTTTTAGCAGAGAAAGGGGAGCTGTAACTCACCTGGTTCCTCTTCCTCTGCCCCCTAGATCTAATGCTCTAATTCATCTTCTGAGTCACAACTGGACATTAGTGATGCAAGGTGAAGATATTAGTGGTACCTCTGTGGCTGTGACTGGGATTAGAGCCTTCAGAATCTACTGTAGTTATCTCAAGTGCTATTACTTTTGGATACTTTTATAATTATTATAATCAGCCAGACATATCTACTATAATAATTTTTTGATAATAGGTGTTTAACAGACCAGAAGGCAAAATCTTGTAGAGGAAAACTAGACTTTTTAGCTTCTCTCTTAACAAACAGTGTTTTGGGTAATTTGGAGGCATCCTAAATACTTTACAAGAACTATAGATAAGTTAAGACAGTTTATACACTTATACTTTAAGTGAACATTGGTAATATTTTATTAAAATGGTTCTGAAGACAAGTTATTAGAGCTCTTATAACAGTCAACAACTGATGATGTCTCTTTGAGCTCTGCTAAAAGCATCCCCTCTGGTATAGCAGAGAAAACCCTAACCCTTTGGTTTCCAAGTCTGCAGTCATGGACTTTGAGCTTGTAGTGTGAAAACAGCAGAGCCTAATCTCTTCAGAACGGTGTGTTTCTTAAAATAATTACAGTTTCTACGTGTGACACTTCACCAACTGCACTTGAGTATATACTTGGAACTTGTTTGTCAGCTTTGAATAGTGACCAAACCTGGTTTAGCTCTTCAGGCAAAGTAGGTGATCACCTAAAGTGCTCATATATTAGGGGCAAGAATATGTTTAGTTTAATGAAATCATGACTTCCTTTAGGAAGGGTGGGCGTTTCTCAGTTGGACTAGGGCAATGAGACCCCTAGAACTGACACCACTTGTCATCTGTTGCTAGTCACCCTGACACTTGCCTGTAATGCTTCTTGGTGTAAAAACCATCTCAAGTAAGGGCTGCCTTTCATTTGGATGCATGGATAAGTCATTGTTTTTCTGGATGTTGTTTAGGCCTCTTCCTTTCTGTGTGTGTACTCTGCACCGTCTCAGAAGTGTCACCAATATTGCT
>NW_005841888.1:429245-440703 GCF_000455745.1 Alligator sinensis | reverse complement strand
TACACAGCCCCGAGGGCCAAATCCAAATGGCTGAAAATAGCGAGAAGGAACCTATGCAAAACAAGAGAGGAGAGTACAGTATTTAATGAAAATGGTTTATTTTGTGAAGCAACTGAAAATACCATTAAAACGTATATTACCGATGGGGAAACCTTGAGGCTAGGTTCTTTCTGAATCAAGTAGCACAGTACCACACACAGGGGATTTCTCATTTATTTGCTTATCTGAACTCTTAAATTAATTAAATTAAATACAGAAACTTGCAGGAATAGGGTCCCCAGGTGACCACTTTACCTGCTAAATCATTATAGCAGTCAAGCAGGAAAGAATTTTGTTCATGGATATCAACCTCACGTGTCTGATTCACTACAGTGGTCTTGCACAAGGTATGAAACAAAGGGAGAATTTCACTTTTGACATCAACAACCTATAGCTTTTGAATAACTGAAATAAGGCTTGGTATGTTGTCCAGTTTCATTCATGAAACTGTGTAGATTCTGCAACTGTTACTAGATCGGAACTAGCATGTCTATGAATGAATTTGTCATATATTGGAATTAAGCCAATTTTAATTAACACCTCACAGGAAATCATTTTATAAACTTAGGAACAGTTTGCCATCTTATTCTCCAAACTGTGAAATATATGTTTCTCAAATCTGTACTAGACTTGGGGGCCAGTCTGTTACTCCTCCTCATGTTGAATAATACCTTTTTCCACAAGCAGCCCCAACAAAATCAGTAAAACTACTCATTTGATAGAGGACTACTAAGCATGAGTAAGGAGAGTTGATTCTGGCTCTAAATATAAAATAGTAGTGCATAAGAGAAAGAGGAGTTTCCACACTGTCTTGACCTGATTTCCTAATTAACCCAATACTTTGGCAGTGGAGGTTTTATTATACAAATTAATTGGAAGTTTCCTTTTAGTTGTGGCATGGCGGAGAATGGCCTTTGTTTAAACATTTCAAATAAATTGAGCTTATTTTGTGAGGGATTATAGGTAAATACAAGTGCTTATGAATCAGAGCAGTGCTGCAGCTGCCTTAGCACAATGGCAAAGGGCTGGCCTGGGAAACAATATTGTAACAGAGTCATCTTCTCAGAAATTAACTAATGGTCTGGGTTGCTATCCACTTAGAAGAATGTGTGGAAATTATTTCTGGTTATGTAATTATGGAGGAAGTATTTTTAGCAAGAAGTTGTGTTCAGGAAGCAATAGAGAAATCAACTATAATAAAAAGGGGTAAAATGCAAAGGAGAAGTACAGTTGAATGATGAATTTAATAAATGGAGACACGTTTCCTATTTGTGAATTTTCACCAATTTGTCATTTTTTTCTGAATTATTTCTGGGCTAAATATATAGTGGAGAATACATTTACTATGAATATTAGCAACTAGCATTAAAATATTACTCTTGTTTGGTTAGTTCTGATGTCATAGCTTACACAATACTGCTTATTCTGTAACTGGATGATCATAAATCTTAGAATCAAGTATAACTGCTCACATTTGGGAGTTCAAAATGCACTTTTGGCCAATATCCCCATGTGTTATCTTAACTGTTTCTTCAGAGTCTGTCAGTAAATATATTCACTAAAATATTCACTAAAATGAGCATGTGGTAAAGGAAAATTGATTTGTTTGAAATGAAAGAGGGAAGCCAGGTGAAAAAGAAGATACCCTATCAGAGGGTCTTTGAACTGGCTCAGAGACTCAAAATGCTGCTTGTATCATCTAGGGGCTCCTGGTGTATCAGAGCCCTGCCTGGGTTTTTGTGGAATTCACAGAAATTACTTTTTTGATGAAACATTTTGATTTAAATTGTTTTGGCATTTTCCTATGAATAGCTTTAGTGGTGGAACATTTTCAAACAGCTTTAATTATAACTCATATAGATTGTGTAGTTGATTCAGGCACTTACACAGACAAAGAGAGAATCTAATGTGTGATTAGAAAGGTATTGGTAAAAATCAGGAGACACATTATGATTTTTAAATAGAAAGTAACATTATATCCCATGAAACAAGACAGGAGACTTACACTCTTCTCAAAATTTTCAAGAGAAAACTCATCAGGCTTTGGAAAGAATTCAAGCTTATGCATTCGTCCAATGTTCAGAATAATGTTTGTCCCCTTTTTCACAGGATAGCCATCGATCACATCATCCTGTAGAGCCTTACGCATGATCAAGTCCACAACTGGCTGGTATCTCATGCTCTCATAAATAAAATTCTCCACAACCTTTAGGTTTGGCATGTCATCGCTCTGTACATCTCTGTCACCTTGAAAAATAAAAGCAGACAGGGAGAAATTGATTTCTGGGTTCTAATTATATCTAATTGCTACTAGAAATGTTACACTTGATATAAGACTCTATTTAGTCAAAATGTAGTCCATTTTTACAGTTCATGGCAATGAGATGTCTGTGTGTTCCTGTGGCTCTGTACTACTCATGTTACAGAATGCCTGACATATAATTTATTCATGTGGATACTAACCTGTTAATAATATGAGCTGCCACAAATCTCCTCTCTCTTATGCATTGACCCTGCTTCCACTGAAGCCAAAGGTAAAGCTCCCTTGGAGGTAGGTGAAGCAGGACAAAGGCTTCATATTAAATATCTTTAGTATGCCATAGAGTTTTAAACCCCTGGTCTGATAGGAGGATTTGGGTCTGGCTGGAACAAAGTATCAGGACTGGGTCATAAATCTGTTGCCAACAACATACACCCACAGAAAAGGCAATCAATATTTCCACTGCTTTCCTCACTTAAAGATTGGTCTCAAAGACAAGAAAAGTATTAGGATCTGATTCAGTTTCCTTTGGAGTATCTGGAGAGTCATTAATTGATGTAAATTGAAATTTGAATGTATACCTCCATTTCTGTCAGGAGTTCCTTCTGAACCAGATCCTCTTAGATCAGTCCACAAATGGATTTTACTTATTTTTAAAGGGCCCTTATGGCTGTAATACCTGAGCATAGGTGGTCCTTCCAGACATCCTAGTGGGTAACTTTTATTTTACACCATACTCTGCTGTAGGTCTGTGCAAAGTGGCTAGTATTTGCTTTGGATATGGCCGATTTGGGGGACAGTGATTCGATTTAGGTGATTCAAATCACTGTCCTGAATTCATTCAGCTGAATCCGATTTGGAGATTCGGCTGCAGCCAAATCAGCTGAACCTCCAAATCACACAGGCCCCATCCCCTGCCCGCTCTCCCAGCCCCAGCAATGGCTGCCCAGCCTGCACCAGCTTCCGGCTCTTTGAAGAAAAAAAAAGCCCAAACTCACCAGGTGCTGCCAGGCGGGAGGAGAACCCCGCTGTCCCACACTGCATGGGGGGCTCTGCCATGAGCTCCTTGACCACCCCCCCCAGCTCCCAGCCCTTTAAGAAAAAAAAAAACAACCAAAAAAACCCCACCCTGGACTCACTGGTTTCTGCCTGGCAGGGTGCCAATCCCCACTGCCCTCCCACTGCCCTGAGCTGTATGGGGGGCTCTTCCCCTAGCCCCCAGAAGCCCCAAGGCTGCTGCAGGAGCTGGTAAGTTTGGGGGGAGTTGTTTTTTTTTCTTAAAGGGCTGGAGCTGGGCTGGTGGGGCAGCCATGGGGGAGCTGGGAGAGCAGGTCGGGGGTGGGGAGCTTGTGGCAGAGCCCCTCCATACAGCACGGGGCAGTGGGGGGCAGCAGGGATCGTCCCCCTGCCAAGCAGCAGCCAGTGAATAGGGGCTTTTTTTAATAGCACTGAGAGTTGGGGCTGGGCAGGGCAGCCATGGGGAGGGCTGGGGGAGGCGGGGTGAGGGTTGGGGAGTGCTCAGGGGCCCCCCTTCTCCCATCCCCTACTTACCAGCTCAGAGTCTGGGTTCAGGTCCCTGCTGCAGCAGGCGGGGACTGCCCGAATCACCAAAGCTCTCTGAATCTTTTCCAAATCAATTTGGAGAACTTCAAATCAATGCGGACCTTTTAATTGGTCCTCTGATTCAATTCAGATTTGGAGATTTGGCCACCAAATTGGGCCAGATCTCCTCCAAATTGAATCAGCACCTTAAGTTTCACACAGCCCTACTCTTCTATGTTTGCAGTTCAGGGGCAGTGAATCTAGCTCAAATCTGCAAGCAGTCTGTGCTAAAATATATTAAAATATATTTATCTAATTGCTGGAATCTCTTTGGGTTATTTTCACTTTGTTCCACCACTTTCCTGTATCACTTTCACTGACTTGGAATGGGTTTGAGAACAGTTACTCTAATGGTCAAACCTAACTGGAGCAACAGTAACTAGATCTTTCTTTTGGTCAGTGTCTCAAGTAAAGCAAATATTTTGTCACGTCTATATTGTATTTTCTGTTCTTTTCAAATGTGATGCCTGCAAAATTAGAAGCCATTTGGGAAAATCAGTAGTGTGTATGAAGTTATGCTATGGTCTACTTTGGCAAAACTTTAAGACTGATATGTTCTGGCATGTACAGGTTTCAGAGATATTTTGTAGTTGATAGCTATGGGCTGAATTAGCATTAAACTGCAGCTGGCTGCTTTTAGATAGCCAAACATAGCTGGGAAAAGAACCTTTTCAGTTGCATCTTAATGGGAATGTTGTTGCTCTTACATGACCCATGAGACTCAAACTCTGCAAGCTGATATAAAAATCCTTACTTTACTGGTTTTACTTGGGCTACACGGTCTTAGGTCAATAAAAAATATAGACAGTTGCACAAAAAGAGAGAGAGGAGAAATTTAGCTGGAGGAGTAGACAAATGAGAGGCAATGTTTTACTAAAGTTCTGAAATAAGGACGGCACTGAAAATAGTCTCAAAATTAATGCTTGTGCACTTTGTACAAGTGTTATAGAATGTGCGCTACTCTTATTTAGGCCCTGACACTTAAAAACAACATAACAACCCAAATTAAAGGGGTAAAAGTTTGGGGAGGTGGGTTATTTCCATTAATTTATTGCCTACAGATAGATAGAATTGCACAAGAGTGAATTTTATATTGTGCAGGCTGGGAAGAGGATGGGAAGAGTAAAAGTAAAATTCTAAACAGTAGGGCTGTGCCAAGCTGCGGTTCCTGATTTGATTTGGTGGAGATTCAGCCCGATTTGGTGGCTGAATCTCTGAATCCGAATGGAATCAGAAGACCCTTTAATCTCTCTGAATTGAATTGGAACACTCCGAATCACTTTGGAGAGATTTGGAAAGATTCGGAGATTCGAACCTAGAGACAGCTTTAAATGTTTTTTCTAGATACCTCTGGGTAGTAGGGGCTTATGGGTGCTGTGATGTTGGGGCATCTGGAGCATTCCAGAGGAGTGCAGGGGGCTGCCCAGCATGCTCAGCAGCTGACCTGGAAGTGGAACAGAAGCACTTCCAGGCACCAGAAGCACTTCCTGGCTCAGTGACCGGTGCCTCCTGGGTCTGGTGGGAGGCACCTGGGATCCCCCTTTGGCTGATTACCAACCCAAGGCGGGGGGGGCAGTGCGCTCCCTGGCAGACCTGGAAGTGGACCAGGACTGGTCCACTTCTGGGTTCACCACTGAGCACGTGGAGAACCCCCTGCACTCCTGTGGGATGCTCCACGTGCCCCAGCATCACAGAGTTCACAAGCTGTGCCTGTTACCTCAAGGTACATAGAAAAAACTTTTAAAGCTGTGTCTGTGTCTGAATCGCTGATCCTCTGAATCAGCATTGAATCTTCAGATTCAGATTTGGCTGAATTGAATCAGGAACAGTGATCCGAATCAAAGAATTGAATAATTGTCCCTGATTTGGGCTGAATCCAAATCCGAATCGAATGGGCCTGCTTCTCACACCCCTACTAAACAGCTTTTTTTCTTACATGAATACTATGCAGTTCAATAGTAAAAAGAGTAAAAAAAACTATGAATGGAGCTAATTATAGTGAAACACAACTGAACAGGCATCCCCAAATTCATTTTAACCAGTGGTTAAAAAACACCACAATTCATCTTCTGCTTTTAAATACAATAATGTAAATTTGGAGTCATTTAGCTCATGTCTGTGAAATGACCATAGCTTTACATTGGTGTAACTGAGGGATGAACTTAGCATCTTCAATTTTGCATATTGCCTTGGAAGTTTGACATCTTTCTTTTACTATTTTTCCTTATATTTTTAATACAACTTTAGAAATTCTTTTTACATAAAAATGTTATGCAATGATTTCTGCAAACAGTTTACAATCCATACTTGTATAAGAAGGAAATGCTTTAAATTCTTACCCTGTGAAATGAAAATTATATCACTACTCAGTAAAATGATCTTTCAGGGTCTTTAATGTCAATCCTTACCCATAACAGTTTCAATTTCCTTCATCATTTCCTCTTCTACCTTAGGGTGCTCTGCAATCAGTACAAGCATGAAGAAGAGAGTCACTGATAGTGTGTCAGGGGCAGCAATCATCATCTCCAGCACACACTGGTTAACGTTCTCAGCTGTCAGATCTCCACGGTTCTACAAAATTGAAGGGGGCAAATGCTAAACAATGGATTTACAATCCAAAAGATGAATATAATTGGAAGGATGTAGAATACTCAATACAACTGAGTCAACACTGTTAAAATTTGAACCTATCTCAGCTAAGTAACGTCCATTTTATTGTGTGCATCTTGCAAATGTAAAAATGAAAACCAATGTCCTGGTTTTTTTGTGGTCTTATAGCACTTCTTTTAAAAGAAGGGATTCATCCTTAATCTGAAGTCCGACCAAACCTAGAGTGCTGCAGCATACTAAGCATCAGTCCCATGTGGCCTTCCATTACAGAGCTTGCTTGATGCTAAAGTGTCTATATGTTTACAGTAAAGGAAGGATTTGGGGATCTTTTTGGTATGAATGGTGTTAATTCAAGTTAAATACAAGTGCTTAGAGAGAGGTTGAATCTTGTTGAGAGACTTTGGGATGTGGATTTAACCTGCAGATGTTCAAAAAATCACCCCAAAATCAACAACACTTGAACATTTCTGAGGCTGTCCAAAAACTAGAGGTGCACCAATACATCAGTTCCATATCGTATCGCTACCAATAAAAGGAAAATTGACATTATCAGCAATTGGCTTTTTGGGCTGATGTAGTTGATAATGTCATCAATAAATGCCACATGCATGAGTGCAGCTGCAGCATGCATGTGGCCAGGAATGCAGCCTGGCAGCTTGGAGAGCACCACCTCACCCTGGCTGTGCAGTGCCTGCCCCTGCCCCTGCCCCTAACCCTGCCCCACTCCCTCCCTCACCACGGGGGTCTTGATCTACACCCCCCACACACCCCTTCCCTCCTCTATCTCCTTCCCCCCAGCAGACTTACCAGCCGGACACTGCTCTCCAAGCTGCTGGGCTGCATATCGGCAGACAGATTGGCATCAGCCAACATGGCTGGTTAATAATCATCCATCAGTATCAGCCCAAAAAATCGTTGTTGGTGCACCCCTACCAAAACCTATATTTTTAAGTGGCCTTCCTTTAAGCTGCAGGTGAAGTCAAATTTTGTTTCAAGTCATCCGCTCCTCCCCCTCACACCATCATATTTTTACAGTGACAGAAGAGCTTTGGACAAATTGCCAATATTTTCTACGCATCCTTATTACCTGTGCAAATATCAGTTGTGTTGCAAAGTCCACGTGCTCATCCAGTTTTTCAACAGTGAAAAGCTTCTGACGTTTCTGCTGTATTAATAACTCCATTGCTCCTTTCAAATCTTTGCTGAAAATGGATAGAATCCAGTATACCTATAAATGTCTGCAAAATTTGAACGCTTGCCAGTAATGCATAATACAGGAATAGAAATGTAGAGACTACATTGGAGAAGAAAGTTAAGAACAGAATGAACAAGCAAATAATTTATCATGCAGAACACTAGTGAAAGAAATTTGACGGGCCTGTTTGCAACCAGGCAAATCCCTAATAAGCCAAAAGTATTTAATGTGTCACTACATATTAAATCAACTCTAATGAGAATGACTGTAGATGCATTAAAACTTCAATAGTTGATGAAATCTCAATAGAAATACTGCTACCAGGAAGCTTTATAAAGCATGGACTTTCATTCCAGTAGTAGTAATAAATTGTGGCTTATTGTAAACTATAGTATGTTATAGTTCTCCTATTCTGTATAGGAGAACTATAAGTTCTCCTATACAGAATAGTTATACAACTAGTTATACAGAATATAACTATTCTATAGTTCTCCTATTCTGGGCATGGCTATGCTCTCTCCATGCTGCACTCAGGCTCATCACTCTGAAGCACACCCTGTATGTGCCAAAGAGGCAGGGTAGATCAGTTGGGACAGCCCTGAGCAAGGCATATGCTCACCACTGTTCTTAAGCCACTGTTTTGGTAATGTTTATTATCATATGCCCAAGGCCATCCTAAGGTGTCTTTATAGCCTCATTTCTTGATTTGGTGTGTGTGGAACAGGAATAAGTGGGTGAGCTGCCTCACTGGGTGTGCCCAGGCACAGCACAGGTGGTATGGACATACCTTTAAGAACCCTGCCGTCTTCACAGATTATGGAGATCCCTACTTAAAGCCATGGTCATTAAAAATTCAAGATTTTCCCATTTACTAGCCATTGGTATCTGAGCCACTACAGTTCTCTCTCACTTGAAGTAAAAGGCAAAACTCTAATGTCACAGATATCACTGAGTAGAAAATGCTGGAAGATACCTAATTTCTTTTTTTAGAGGTAGAGAGTGACATCCTGGTTCTATTCAATGTGAAATTTGCTATTGGCTTTAGTGTGAACAGACTATCAAGTAGTATAGATAACCTTCCTTTCTTAAATTCCCTCAAATCCTTCATCCAATATAATCGTATCAGAAGTACTTGTTACACATACTTTATGATGACCGTTTTCTCTGAATCAGTGGTTCTCAACATTTGTAGACTTGAGGTACCACTTGGAAAATGCCAGCTTCTAGTTTTCATTCATTTTTGACTACAGAAAAGTAATAGAACAGTTCTTCGGTTGTAAAGAACCCAAAGGCCACTGTAGTTCAAAATGTTTTTAACACTGTGGAATCCCAGTTGAAATCTTTGGCTTTATCTTGTGAATTATGCTTACAGACTTAACACATTGTGTGGCACCCTGTGGCGCTCTTGAAAATATCTCAAGGCACCCGAGGGTGCCAAAGCACCCTGGCTGAGGATCACAGCTCTAAATAGTTAGAGGCCCATCCAGAAACAAGATGAAGTGACTGCCAATTCTTTTTATAAACAGTCATTTTTTGGTAGAGGAAAGCAAATGAGATCATCAAAATTCAGTGAAAGAAGCATTTTGTGGGTGGGTGTGTGCCTTTTATAAATGGAAAGATGGAAAAACTAATTTGTTCCTTTTGCAGGGGGAAAAATCCACGCTGAGATAATATCTAGCATGCTAAGTAAAGTTTTAACTCATGACTAATTATTTTGGGAACATCATAGGCACTAAAAAGCAGGATTACAATGAAATATTTGGTTCAGTATCCTAACTGTAAAAAGGACTTGCTGATGTGAACAAGTGCTGTTTTCTTTGGATTACTGTTGGACTCTGCTTGAATTGGTAGCAAGTGAAGGTAGATACCATCAAATGGCTTGTCATCAAAAGTCGTGACAAGTATAGTGATTTCAGTTCAGTTTAATACCTACTTGCATCTCAGCAGAGAGACCAAGACTGAACTGGCAAAAAACTGAGTTCCCCTCTCCACAGGTCATTCCAGAACAGGCCTGTAGACCAGGAGCACAGCTTGCACAGCTGCTGTCCTGGTTCTGGAGGCAGAGAGAAGACTTCAGTCTCAATAGCTCAGTCAATCAACTTTGGAAACTCTGCAGTTTGTTTTCAGAAAAATAGAGGGAGAAAACGAACAGGGGAGAATGACTGACTTCAGGAATGCATAATCAGTCTTAATTCAATGATCTGGAAAACTGTTGATACTTACACTGACTCCTCATATTTCTTGTACAGCCAAGAAATCTTGAAAAAGATGTCAGGTTTCAGTAAAAGTGCTTGCCAGGCATCAAAGTAGTTCTGAATTTTAAGCACAATAGCATTTTCTGAAAATAAAAATGAACAAATAGCAGTACAAATTTTAAACTTTAATATGCCAATAACTTGCCAAGTATTTAATCCAAAACCAACAAGGAAGGCTTGATTCTCCTTCTGCTAAACTCAGTAGATTTTCAATATCATAATTTTTCTTTTTTTTTCTTGGCTTTTTCATGGTTGACACTGAAATAGTTTGTATTAATTTGTGATGAATAACAACATGAAACATTTTGTAGTACACTGTCTCCGTTATACTGTTCTTTCTGAAGACTATGACTCTTGAGTGGAAACGATCCTTTGGTGTAAGAACCAATACCAAAGTCTACTGCTAATATTGTTGTTACAGTATTTTGACATGAGGTAGCTAACTTCTCACCATGTTAATGTTACTTCAGCTTCAGACTTTTAGGGAAGAGCATGTCACAGATGATAAGGAAACTGGCAGGTGAATTTTTCAAATTAGCTATTTAGCTTGGAAGTTTTCTGACTTGTATGTGCAAAGAATATTGGGGTAGGTGCCTGCCAGATTCACAGAAACCTTCCTTTGCACATTTCATAAAATTTTGTCTGCCAACAAATGTTTTGCAGCTGGCAATTTGGCACTTTTTCTAATGTGAGAATGCAGCAAATATAAAGAGAGGATTACTTTGTTGAAAGCATCATGATTGCTAGGATGACTGGGAAACTAACTAAACTGTCAGGATGCAGATGCTACCATTCAGTTCAGGGGACTTGTCAGGCCTGATGGACTGAATGTATATTTTTAAAGATCATTTATAATTATCACTTTGGATTAGAATCAATTTCAATCAGATCTGGCATTTTTATTAAATAATTGAGCATTAAAAACTGACCCTGGAGCAAACATTCTGAGGCAGAACTTCCCATTCATCTCAGCATGAAATTTTGCTTAATATAGGCTTTAGAAATGGACCCACTATAAGATAGAATAAAGCTTTCTGTACCATCCAAAGGGATCCTGAGAAAGAGTTTGTTAGAAGTATCTAACATGATCCGCCTCATAAGGTTCAACACATTGATGTTTCCCAGTTCAGTGGTCACCTCTTCCAATTTGTCCAGATGATCTGTTGTTGATTCAACACAAATTGATATCATACGTACAAGACCAGGACCAGACAAAGCTGAAATGCACAGGTAAAGTAGACAGAAAATCAGTTAATATTTGTATTATCTTAATTATCTGCTTACTGGCTATTAAGTTGTAAAAAGAGGTAATGAAGTGTAACCAAAATACTAAGTAGGTCAAGAGAACAGAATAGGGATAAACTAGGATAAAAAACTAACTGCCTTCTAAAACTAGTAAGAACCATTTTCCTTTCATAGTTCCATAGTTATTAGGGTTGGAAGGGACGTCAATAAATCATTGAGTCCGACCCCCACCCCTGGGCTGGAAAGAGGGAT
>NW_005841888.1:405337-429214 GCF_000455745.1 Alligator sinensis | reverse complement strand
CAGATGACCCCAGCCAGGTGCTTGCCCAGTCTTCTCTTGAAGACCCCCAAGGTAGGAGAGAGCCCCCCTTGCCCCTTGGAAGCCCATTCCAGATTCTGGCAATCCTTACCATAAAGAAGTTCTCCCTGAAGTTCTTCCTTTGGTTAGAACAAAGTGGGATAAAAATGGAGGGTACAAGGAAAAGCCATTTTGGGGTTCTTTCAGGCCCTCAGATCCCATAGGAACTACTGGCAGGAGCACTGGGCAAGGAACCTTTCCTGAATTGTACAGGTGGCAGAAGGAGCAAATGAGGGGACTGCTGAAAGTTTCAGAGTGAAATTTCTTTGAAATCAGCTTAGGCTGGGACAAAACCACTTGAATACAAAACTGCCCAATGAATTCATATGAATGCTGGACCATAAAAATATTGAAATCTGCATCTTGTAGGCATAATAAAGTTTTGATTAAAGAAATTAAGGATTTTCAAGACCTTCCCTAATAGCATGAAAATCAGGATGAATGAGGAAGGAACATATGGAATAAAATATTTGCGTAGGATGCATGAAAAGTGAAGTAATTATACAAAATGCCTAATGCTACATTTCAGGAGTGCAGAATATATGATGCAGGAAATATGTGTTACAATGTAGATGCATACAACTTACCTTTGGTGAAGAAAGGTCGCATTTCTTTCCAAAGTGTTGGATTATTATTAAATATAATACCATTTTCATACATGCCAATACACTGTAACCCAAGCTTGCTCCCAAATCTAGAGACATAGTGCCCATGTTTCATTACATAGAACACACTTGAGGATCTGGAAAAGGGGGGAAAAAAAAGATTTCCTAATACATATCTTTAGTTTGCATCCTTTGAGGTTCCAACTTTTTCCTATTAAACATAGAGAACTCTCAATTCATCAATAAATACTGTACATGGTACGTTGATGTTATTTCTTATACATGCAATTTAAAAACAAAAACCTAATCGGATTGGTAGAATGATGCATGAATGTATGTATAGTACACCTGGACCTGCTCTATATTTTCAGTGGGTGCATCTACACATTCATTAATGTTTTTTTGCTGCTGTGCATTAAATTTAGAACCTCTAATGTGAGGTACTAACTAAATGCGCATGAGGCTGCTCTAATGCACAGTAGCGGAAGTAAACACTCTTTTGACGATGCTTAATGTGCAGTAGCCTAATTTTACTGAGCATTAGTGTATTAGTATAGTTTTTGCCTTGATGCTATAATGCGCAGTAAAATAGGCTACTGCACATTAGGTCACACGTGTAGTGTAAATGCCCAGTGAGAGGGCATTTACTGCTATGGAAGTTTAATATGAAAAAAGTTTAATATGGAAAAAAAAGCAGAGATGTATAGAAACATACAGGATTTGTCATCCAGTCTCTGATAGTGGCCAGTATCAGATGCTTCAGAAAGAATGCAATGGCAATTGCATGTATGGGGGAAGTTCCCTCTTAACCCCTGGTTGTTCTGTACAGTAAAACATGCAGATTGATATGTAGAATATATACAATTATACTACTGTAGTTTAGTTTGTGTCACTACTGATGATATTGTTACTATTCATGTAAATTTGTAACTCTTTAATAATTCTATCTAGAGCCGGCTGTAGGGATGGGCAAGGTGGGCAACCACTCAGGGTGTTGTGGTCAGGGGGACACTGGACTCACGCACGCATGAACACATGTGAGCAGCCCACATTCACAGCAGTGCTTTTGTCCTGCCCCACCCTGGTAAAAGAAGCAGTGCCCAGCCTAGCCTGCTCCCCTGTCTTCCTCCTCCTCCAGCCCTCCCACCTTATTCCCCCCCATCCCCTGCCTCCAGCCACTGCGCAGGAGGAGCTGGGCTGAGCTGTGTGGGCAGCAGCACGGCACCACGCTGCTCCATCTCCCCTGCCAGACTGTGCCCCATGTCCCTACCTGCCTCCTCTTGCCTGCAGCAGTGCTGCTGACTTCTGACTTTGGGAAGCAGGATGGAGAGAGCTGGGGGGGGGGGGCACCAAAATACAAGTTTTCCCAGGTTGCCAGAGTGTTTTTCCACTATTAAAATGAAATGCCACTATATAGAGAGAGGGCAATATTTTATTGATATATTTGGGCAATGTTGGGCAATGTTTTATTGATATATTTACAAGTATAAAGCAACTTGCAGGGGGAGTTGGGGGAGTTTGTGGGTGGGTGTAGGATTTGTCGGGTGAGGTTTGAGGGGTATGGGGCATGTATGGTGGGTTTGGGGTTTGTGGCTGGGTATGTGGGTGAGGGGTTTGTGGAGGTGGCTTGGGGTGTGGGAGGCTGTATGGGTAGGGCTGCTCAGGAGGAGTGGCTCCCCTGTCTCTGCACAGGGTGAAGCCTTCCCACACAGCACATGGATGGCTTCCCCTTGCAGGGCCCACAGCTTCCCCCTGCATGGCCCATGTGCACCCTTACAGGGCCCACATACACCCCCCCCCCACAGGGCCCACAGCTCACCCCCACAGCAGCAGTGGCCATGGGGCACTCAGAGCCTGCTGCGGCCACAGCTCCCAATGGCTTGGCATGGCTCCAGTCGTCTCAGAGCTGATGTCGCTTCTGCCATCTCTCACAGGACTGGCCTGGCTCAGCACGGTGCCACATGGGACCATGTGGCTTCAGATAGCCCTGGGGCAGCTTAGACTGTCACCCAGGGGTCGGTGCCAGGGCATCCCAGGCTGGTCTGACTTGCAGGGACTGCAGTCATACCAGGCTGAGTCCTGCCTCCATGGAACTGGCTGGGCCTGACAGCACACGGGGCCTGTAGAGGCAGAACCCGGCCTGGCACGACACACGGTCCCTGTGAGCGGCGCCGGCCCCTGGGTGACAGCCCAAGCAGCCCTAGTGCTGCCTGAAGCTATGAAGTGCCACACCAGGCCAGGCTGGTCCCACGACAGGCAGCACAAACAGCACCAGCTCTGAGGCAATCAGGGCTGTGCTGCACCACTGGGGCTCTGGTCTCAATGGGCCCTGAGCACCCCATGGCTACTGCTGTGGGGGTGGGTTGTGGGCCCTGTTGGGGGGGGGCTGGGACCCTGTGGGGGACCCATGCCCCCCCAAGCAGCTTCCCCCACAACCCCCGCACATATACAGCCCTCCTCCCCCCCATTCCCTGCCACCCCCCCGGTCCCTACTTACTGGGGACAGCTCCCGGGTCCCAGTTTTGCACCACTCCTGTTTGCCTGCATGCAAGGCATTTGCTAAGGCAGCAGGGGGCACCATAGAAACACTCTGGCTGGATGCCAAAGTGTCTCTGGCAGTCCGAGCCCCAGCCTGTCTCAGGGCACAGTGGAGCACTGGGTCTGTGCTGCTTTTTTCTGTGGTGTTTCTATTTGATACCTGGAAATCCAGGTATCAAATTTTGAGCCCATGCTGCAAATATGCAGTGCTCGTCTGGATGTGCCCTATGAGATCAGATGCAAACAAAGACCATCTCTCTGTCATGTTTGTTACAGACCAATAAATGTGATCTCAGTTTTCTAATTTTATTGCGTATCATCCTATGTAAGACCTCTGGATCTTTGACTTTATTGCTGGATCATGGCCAGATCACGGTATCTTGTGAGACCCTCCCTAGACTGAAAAGAATGCATCATTTGATTCAGTAGCTGTATCAATACATACGTACATGCATTGCACAAGACAATTCAGCATTTCTACATATGGCTCTTAATTTGGAAATATATAGGCATGTTTCATATATGATAATTATTTAGTGGGCAGTATGATTATTCCTACATGAAAACGTGATGAAACTGAAGGAGAAATTTTACAATTGTACATGTGGCAACAATATCCCACAGGAAACCACAATGCCTGCTTTGCTTGTTTTAGTAGAAGAGATTCTTGAATTATCATACTTTAGCAAACTTGCCGTAATTAGCATTTACTACTTTCAAACATCATCTCCTTTAGAGGGAGCTATGTTCTTAGGAATGTTGATCCACCAGCATACAATTATGAGATCAATGGCACCAAGGAAAGAAGTGAGGCAAGGATCAAAGGCAAACCATCAGCCAGCTAGCATGCTGTGATGCACGTTTTGTGGGCCAGGCCCTGACATCCTCATTTTCTCACGCAAAAGACTCCCACTGAAATCCTGGCCCCATTGAAGTAAATGGGAGTTTTGCTGTTGACTTGACTAGAGCCAAGGTTTTATTTAGCCTAGGAGTTTTGCTTGAGTAAAGATTGCACAAACACTGAAGGATTATGTAGTGTAAACAGCAACCAAGCTTGCAGCTACAGCTTTTAAGGTGCAAGAAAGGGCAGCATCTATATTTCATAAACCTGAGCACAAGTACTGTAACGATGGCAGGCCTCTAAGAGGTCAGAAAGGGAGAGGATCCCATGTTCTCCACAAATCTGCTTGCCCCACTAAAGCCAATTACAGTGTGCCTGAATTACAGGATGTCAGGGTTTGGCCCTGAATGAGCAGATAGAACAAATGTAATTATTATTGAAATTGGCCTGGACTTTGCTGATTGAAGCAAAAATTATGCAGTGAAGTCCTGTAGGAGACAATGTGAATTATACCTCATGCTCTGCCAATCTTTCCCTCTATGCATCTAATCTCAGTGCAATTGGAGCTGATGGCAAAATTCCAGTTGCCTTGAATAGGAACAGGATGGAGCTATATGTTTTGATAGGATTCAGATTGTGCTGTTTAACTATGCATGGAGAAACATTAAAATAAAGAAAGCTAAAGGATTTTAAAATACTAATTTGCCTTCTCCTGTCCAGGTTTTTAAATGGGAGGCAATTTGAGGTGCTGACTGGGACGTCTGATGCCTCTGTGGCATTGGTGTGTATGCATCTGGTTATTTCTGATGATCTACCCCAGACCTGAATCTAAATACTGAAAGCATTAACAGTTCTTAACAATTAGACAGACTTTCACATGTTACAAGCACTGCCTAGGCATTAAATAGAGTGAAGTTGTTAGCTACGTTAATCCAAAGTTAGGTAAAAGGCAGGACAAATTAATTTAGTCAGAGAGATGTGAGCTTTCATACCCTACAGCCTGCTTCATCTGATGCTGTGAATGATGAAATAGCATCTGATGAAGTACTCTGTAGCCTACGAGAGCATATGCCCCCCTGAATGAGTTAATTTATAAGATGCCACACTGCCTGCCTTCTGCCAGATATTAAATAATTAAAACCCTGACATCTATGTCAGGTAAGAGTAAATAAGATTGTCATTATCATCACCATCATCAGCCATTTTTACAAAGATGGAAATTAAGGCATAAGGATTTGTCCAATCCACATGGTGATCAGTGGTACAGACCATTGGACCACAAAATATTTCAAGCATCGTTATTTTGACTTTTATATAACTAAGGGGTCTGAATCCAGAACAATTGAAATGGCTAATCAAGCAGTTGTTTTTTGTGTGTGGAAAAAGAGTATTATTTTTTTTCATTCATAGTAACATCCTCATGCTTATTATGGTGATTGGAATTAGTAAAACTATATAAGCATCAATTCAATAATTTGTTTAGACTCTGTGTGTGTGTGTGTGGGGGGGGGGGTGTCCTATACTTAGTATATTGATCATTACCATGAATAGTAAATACACTACAAATAATATTAAATATTTGCAGAATTTGGGCCTGATCCTTCTTCCTGTGAAGTCTATGGCAAAATTTCCAAAGACTTCAGCGGTGCAGAATCAAGCCTTCAAAAACCAAGTACTGACATTCAGAATCTACCCAGAGAAAGATCAGCAAACAGCAGGAGACATGAGATTTCTGTAAGTGAGAAATAACTTTGAAAATAAGTAAATAATTCTAGTATAACAAGGTGCCTGGTAAAAATGTGTGAAATACTTGTTATATTATTAGAGAGAGAAAACAAAGATTTACTTGCTAATAATAAGTGTTTCCTCTCCACTGATCCAAACTCTCACAAATTCTCCATATATCTTATTGTAATAGTTGCAGGCATTGCCTACTCCCATCCAAAGAAATCTCCCATGTGAAATGAGGGCACCGATTCCCATACAATAACAAGGCCCTAAAGAAAAGATGAAAGAAAATTATACATTTTAGCAATGATTGGTTACAAAACATGCCAAAATCACTCTTTGCACAGGATCTTTTGCTTCATGGTCAAGGTGTATATTTGGATGCTTGATCTCAGATAAAATTTCCTTACAACAGTCTGACCTAGGGAAACTTTTAATCTATGGAGCTGAGAGAGAATGTACTATCTGCACAAATTCAGCACTATGCCCCACAAACAGCTTGTAAGCATACAGTAAACTAAGTTCTGAATCTGTTCTTGATACTTCACTTAGATAGTTGTTGAATTGTCCTCCACTAGTAGAATGCCTACATACCAAAAAGTGAACTACAGCTCAAAGAATAATGTCATCATATTATTGTTTATCCACTGATAAATTTAACAAATAGTTTGAAAAATGTGTGTGGAATTTATATTAAGCTGTGATGATTAACTGACAAATTCAACTTCTTGACTTTTCTTATATAAATAGTAGTAGGTAAGGAAGGCACAGACTTAGAAAACACGTGTTTAAGAGCATTTTATTCAGTGATCTTATGGATATGACTTTCTCAAGAAAGAGGCTAGAACTAGATACTCTGAAGGTAGTTAAAGGACAGAATGCTGAACTTATTTCTCCTGAGTATAAGTCTAGATAACTGTATTGACTTAAAACAATACTAGAACTGAACTGGTATCACTGAAAAAAGGCTTTGAATGGTTTTGGAGCTCTGTTTTACAAGGAAACCTCTGTTTTTGCTGACAGCTTCCAATCTAATTTCATGGCATTTATTCAGATCCATGACACAAAGGAAGTTCAATATTTAAAGAAAAAATTTGTATTTTATGCAGGACACAAAGTTTACAAGTTCCTTAAGATTCCAGCCTTTATTGACAGGAATCATAAGAAAGTCAATAAATAGCCTGTGAATTTAGGCAAATTAATGTATTATTCCTTGACTCATTCTATAAAGCATTCAGGTTAGACTCAAAAACCTCTGTGAATGCTTTTCCAATATTCTTTGAACTCTCCAGAAGCAATTGTTCAATGAGAGGTATCAGGTTTGGATATTCTCTCATGCTTAGTTTCACTCTGTCACCTCACTATTAACTACAGTTATTCTTGATCCATACCGGTGTGAAGTGCACATTGTATTCTAACAAGTGATCATTCATTAAACTATACCTGATGGAGAAAAACCTGAATTAGTGACAGCTGTGAAATGATTCTAAAACTATTGCAGGAAGAGACATGAAACTGGGATATCATCCCATAAGAAAAAAATCTTTAGTGTCAAAAGCATAGAGAAATGTAAGTAATGAAAGGGTTCCAAAATGATTGCATCCCCTCAGTTAGTGTGATTTCTACCAGAAAGTGCTTTCTAAAGCTGCAACATTTTTCACAGGTGATAAGATATGAAGCTCTAAAGCGTACATGAAAATGATACAGAAGTTAGAAAACTGATTTTGTTTAAAATTCTTATCTTTCTATCATGCAAGACTCTATTCAGAGGAAAGCAAATAAAGGAATACTTATTCCCAACCAAGCCCATTTTATAATGCAAGACTGGGAGTCGAGCTGGGCCCTTCAGATTTTTCCTTTTCCTTGTCTTTATTTTATAAACTTCCTTGTTAGGAGCATCTGAAACATCACTTTCTTTTTTTTAGCCTTATTTGAAAAGCAAAAGAAAAGATCTGGAGACATTTTGGGAGATACTGTTTCTAATATGGGTTTACCTGGGATTGATGATGTTTCTTCATAATTCCATATTAGGAAAAGAAAGCCCATGAGGAGGAGTATGGGCACGGTGGCAGCTGGCATGGCTTCTGGCACCACATCGGTGATGTTGTAATGCATTGGATTCAAGGTTTCCAGTATCATCTTTTCCAAGAGAATTTCCTTTGTCTTCTGTGGAAGCAATGGGGAAAGAGGCAGACGGATTCAAATTTGAAAGCACCTTTAACTGTAATCAGTACCTTCCAGACCCTTTGCAGATCCTGTTGCTGAGCAAACTCATTCCAATAGTAGCTTTGTTTTTATAATAAGGCTGGCTGCTTAGACAAGACAAGCTAAACCGCAAGTCAAAACAGACTTGGAGCAGATGCACTTTCTGCCCAGAAAAAACGACGTTTTTCTGACCTTGGTATTGAAGTTCAGGTTCCTTTTGGATACTTTAGCTGATAGACCTTTTATCTTTGATATTGCCCTTGGCTGGCCAATAATGACGTTTATTCCAGACAACGTGCCAAATTTATAACCAAAATAAAACAAACTAAACTCTCAACAAATTTGGAGGCATTGAATGAGCTTGCATACAGGCTTTTGTCGAAGTCACTGACCCTTTTTTCCCCTTCCAGTATTTATCACTGGTGTTTGAGAGTATCCTTGGATTTCCAAAATAATGTAATGCATTGTATTTTTTATATATTTTCATAATATTTAGCATTGTTACATAAGGCTTGTCCTACCAAAGTGAACTGTAGGTTCACTGACCTGATGCTGTATCTTTTTTGTGGTAGTGACCAATGCTTGACTCAAAGGCCAGCTAAAAAGACAATCACATGACTATCCTACAATACATAAGAAGAGAAGGAAGATTCCTGCTTCTGTTCCTACCAATCTTCTTAAGTTTATTCTATAAACTATGGGATTTGATCATCCTTGTGAAAGCCAACACTATTATCTGAGTGAAGTGAGACACCTTATAGTTTGTTGTTACGTCACAATAAATCAGCAAAACACTCTTTAAAATCTACTCTTGATAATTAAATGTCAATATTTTTGACTCCTTGAGATATTAATAGATTAAAACTATGATGTATAGGTACTGGGTGCACATGAGTGCAGCTGTTCCAAATTCAGACTTTTTTGTCAACAACTCACTCATCTTTAATCAACAACTCAATCATATTATGCATTCCATGTGTGCTCAAATTTATCATATGCTTATGTCTCACAACCTTCATTTGGTCATTATTTGTACTATTATATTATTTATACAATGTGCAATAGCATGGTAGGTGCTTTACAGATGGTAAGACCTCACAGTCTTTCAGTCTAAGTAGTAGAGGTCCAGACCATCCACAAAGTGTGAGAAAGGGAAGCAATAATTCAAAACTTTGTGAATTCAAGTGTTATTTTGGATCACTACTATGAAATACTTGGTGTATTTTCCTAAAGGGAATATCTTATCATACACAAGATGCCAAGTGACCCTTTCAGTCACATGTGCAGTGCTCTGATGGCTAGCTGGATCCCATGAGACATTTTATATTTATTGGTGTGGATTCCTCCTTATCTTGTATGCTTCCCACAATGCAAGTCCCTTCTCCAGAAGTATAACTAGAGTGTGGAAAATGGGGCACTAGCCCTGGTGCTAATTTAGAGGATATGTGGAATCCACTCCGGCAGCAGCTCTTGGCATTCCCTCCTCCTGCTCGCTCGTGTTCTGCACCCCCTGCACGACACCCTCTTTGCAGGGTGCCAGAAGTGCTAGTTATACCTCAGGGGTGTAGGTTGTAGTCGTGTTGGTCTAAGGACATAGGCAGACAAGGTTCTTTGGGTGAATCTGATATCTTTTATTAGACCAACTTAAATAGTTGGAAAACAATTATTAATCATTCCATCCAGGAAGAGCACACACCGACTGATGAAACTTCCTTAGCCTGACGAAGAGTTTTTGAACCTGAAAGCTTGCTTAATAATTGTTTTCCAACTATTTAAGTTGGTCTAATAAAAGATATCAGATTCACCCAAAGAACCTTGTTTGCCTAGTTATACCTCTGCTCTTTTCAGCTCCTGCAAAGGATAGGATAGAAAGCAATGGGTTCAAACTGCAGCAAAGTAGGTTTAAATTAAGCCTCAGAGAAAACTTCTTTACTGTAAGGGCAGTAAGATGATAGAACGAGTTGCCTAGGGAGTTGTAGAATGTTTCAAGAGGACACTGGTTTAGGAAAAATGCATCCTTCACTTATGCAGGGGCTGGATTAAATGACCCTTGATGTCCCTTCCAATTCTAGGATTCTTCTTTGTGGTTAAAAGCATAGGAGATCTGGGTCTGTTCTCTACTCTCACAGCCTTACTTTGCGTCTTTGGCCAATCTCTTACCTTTTGCAAAATGCACTTAACTGCATGAATTCCCACAGTGCTGTGGGAATTAATGCCATTCATTAATGTCTGCAAAATATTTTAAGTTTCAAATGGTATATTACAAAAATGTAAGTATTACTTTTGTTGTTTGGAACTCAACGATGATGTTGATGTCATCATTGGGTTGTGAATACATAAAAAGATTAAGGTTTCCAAATGTGGGAAGGAGGTAGTTGCTTTTATACGGGTTATAAAGATAGATGCTTCTACCTTTGGAAATGTTTGTGTTACACATTACAGCAAAAAATGTCTGGGGCACAGGTTTTTGAATGATCTGTGTTTTTAAACTGCATATCACTCTCACTACCATTTCTCAGCTGCAGAAAATAGAGAAAGAAGCTGGTGACTTTAATGAAGAAAACCACTGGGTGAGGGTTCAAGGCAGCCCTTAGTGTGTTAGCTGATCTTCAGTTTCTCTTCTCTGATACTTTCATTTCTAAACCTCACCCTGCTCTACCTGATGCATAGGGAAGACAGATTAGAGACTGCATGTACTTGACATGAAAAGGAGGCTAAAGGAGATAAAATCTCTAGTTCCCTTACTTAGGGAGCTTGTGATTTGGTTCCCCAGTTTAGCTAGCTTGTGGAGGGATTTCTATAAGAGCACAGCACAGGATGTGCAGATGGATGTTGAGCCTCTTCAAAAATTTGACCATCTGTGAGCTCCCATTTACTTTGGTGATCTTTCCGTGATTTTTGCTTAGTAAGAATGGAGTGCTTTAATTTTAATTTATATGTTAAGTTGATCAGAAACTGGAAAAGTTTTTGGAAGCCAATGCTCCTGTGTGTAAGCTTGAGTGCTATGGGACTGCCTTGGTGAGATATCCACAAATAGTAGTAGCTTTCTAGAGGTGAATCTGATGCACACATTTGCACTGGATTTGCCAAAATACATGGCCACTTTGTTGGGACCATTACCTGAACATGAAATCCAGGCTTTGGCTCATATGTGATGTTGATTAAGGAGGAGTACACAGTCTGTGCACTGTTGATCTGAAATGAATCAAGAAGGCTCTCTCTCTCTCTCTCTATATATATAGACTATATATAACATAAGGCTAAGACTGGGAGACTCATTCACATTCCTGTAAATCTGACCTAAGGCCCCTGTCACACGTGACTAGCTTCTTTAGGGGGAGATAAAGCCTAGACCACTGGTGACTGCTTAGCTGACTCCCATGGAAGCTGTGGGCACTCATGAAGAGCACCTGGCCAGTAGTGTTTGGCTGCAGAGGAGAGCAGGTTGGGTGTTTTGTAGGAAGCTGTTCCTTGGGCAAACCTCCTGCTTAAAAACAGCAGTCCTGAGAATCAATACTCTGTCAAATGGAGAGAAAGTGGAAAAAATCTGAGTGGTAGAAAGCACTTTTGAGAGAAAAAACAAATCTGGGAAGGGGAGAGCTACTGTGCATGGCTTAAGGGGGGTAGAAAATGCTTGGGTTTTATGATGGCTTAGATGCTGATACCCCATAAGAGGTTATGTTCCTTTTTCCTGATAGAGCCAGAGTTCAAGTAACTTCAGCACCTGAACTGTGAGAAGGTCAGGAAAACAGCCTGTGTGAAGAGCAACTGAAGCCAGTTGCTCTTCACTGCAACTGCATCTGCAGTTGACTGGGTAGGTAGTACTGACAAAGATCAGATTCAGCCATTTTTACTTGCTCTTGGGCTTATGAGAAATGGGTAAATAAAGGATTCAGGTGCCAGGCCAAAAAAGGTTGTGGTTATGTGAAATGCTTTCCTTTGCTTGTTAGTGTTAAACCACAAAGGACTGAGTAGTGCACTGAGCTACAAGTGTTGTCCTTTGGTCAAACTATTTTTCTGCATACAATGAGATTTAACAGATCAGCAACTTCTTGTGCCATGGTTGAATCACTCTTACTACACTCTTACTACTTTTATATTTTAGTAGTATAGTATAGTCATTTCTGTGTCTATATATCTGCATTTCTAACTATTTTGCTACCCCAAATAGTGATTGCTAGAAAGCACATTGCCCACAGCCACCCAAACAGAGGGATAACAAGTATCTAAATGTTTCCTTGCAGTACATCTGTCCTCTTTAAAACAAAACACTGCCAAAGAGGCAGTTGTATGTGCTATCAAGTGTGATTTATCCCAGGCACTTTTTCACTCAATTGGGAACATGACTGGGAGAGGGCAGTCCAGGCTGCCAGTCCATATTCCTGGAACTGTTCATGCATTTTACATAATCCTACTTTTAAAAAGTGCAATAAACCTGAGGAGGGCAGAGAACAGACCTTTCTCTGAAGAAAGCTTGGCTACAAAAATCCTTTAAGAGTTCTTTGTTATACCAGGGCACAAGATTGCTGGTCAGAAGGACAGCAAGCAAGAAGGAACCTGTTTTTTCCCCCTAAACTGATCACTGGAAGTGCATTCCATGAACAACTCTGGAAGCAGAGACTGGAAGACAGGACTCTGGTTTCCTCCATGCTCACCCACAGCCAAGTGCTCTAACCAGTAGGTGATGGAATCAGGCTTCTTGCTTACTCTGCTTCTGGTCCCAGGAATCTCGCTTTCCTTGCTTCACAGTGGTTTTTGTTCATGGTTCATATTCTCCTGAGAAGGGAAGTCTGGATTTGAATTTCCCTCAGACTGAAGAGGGCACTGACACTGGGTAACTCATTCAGAGAGTGCTCTGACCACTAAGATATTATGAAAGGGAGTCTCTGGTTGTGTTCATGAATAAAAGTGGCTGTGGAAGTGGCTTGTTTTGTGTTGGGGTTGATATTACAGTTGTTACCGCTTGGCTCACCTGCTGCATCTCAGTGGCCGTATCTACATAAGATACTTACTGTGCAGTAGCTCATTACTACCACAGAGTAGTGTTGGGGGGCACGAACTGTGACACGATGCTACTGCACAGAAGTAATGAGCTACTGTGCAGTCAGTGTCACCAGGATGTTGTGTGGCGATCCTACTGTGCAGTAATGCCAGGTTTGCAAGTACTTGTGCATGCAAGTACTAAATGATGACGCAGTCACAACCTGTGCAGTCAGCATCTGATGTTAATGTAGCCTGTAAGAGTTAGGCATCCAGCTGCTTAGCCTAGGGCAGTTTGGAGCTTGGGCAGGAATTTCAGGTCTCTTGAACTTTCAAGGTAAACAGGCAAGATGCCCATTGAATTCAGGTATGCATTTCTAAGTAGCTGCTCAGCAGGAGTCTCTTAGGATTTAATTTTGGACTTAGCCAGATGTTAGGAACATTACGTCTGGTGCTAAATGCTTCCTCTGAGTAAATGTAGAAAACATGCATCTATTTCCAATGTACAATGTTATTAATATTAGTGAAGCTCATAATACTATTGGAAGTGAAAAGCAGTTCATAGTTACGTTTCCATATAAAAACCTATAAATAAGTTTCATGTGATTCATAGCCACAGTATATCGCTTGGCTGTATACCATACAAATAGCTGAGTTCTTCCTTTTTTACCTAGTCTCCATCTCCTCCAGCTGGTTTGTTCATTCACGTGTCTGTAACAGAGTAGTGGCACAAGGCAAGGTGTGCATGTATTCTGTTGAGTAATATGAGATGAAGTGGGCTTAGACATGGATGTAGACAACCTTTTTTTTTTTTTTTTTTTTGAAGTTCTCTTGCACTGAATTGGGGTTTTGTTCCAGACTACCCCAAACTTTAACATTTATTTTCTTGTCAAAATAAAAAGATGCCCCCACTGTTACCCCTCTGATTCCTTTTGCTGTGGCATGAAATCAGTAAGTCATTTTACTGTACACCTTTTCATTAATTCAATAGTTGGATGTTGGAAATGTGCATATTGCTGTTTGTTGGTTTCCTTGGAAGAGACTTCATTCTCTGAGTGGCTTGGCAACTCAAAAGAAGAAAATGACTGTGTGTTAGACTTCCCAATTTGTGCACCTCACCAGTAACATGTAACAAGAAGAAGTGCAAGGTCCTGCACTTGGGACAGAATAACCCCATGTACAAATACAAACTGAGGAATGACTGGCTAGGCTGCAGTACCACAGAGAAGGACCTGGGGGTTAGAGTGGACAATATGATGAATATGAGCCTACAGTGGGATCTCATTGAAAAAAAAACCAAAACAAAGCCAACAGCATCCCAGGTCGTATTAACAGGAATGTCACTTGCAAATCAAGGGAATTGATTCTTTTGCTCTATTCAGCACTGGTGAAGCCTCACCAGGAGTACTGTGTCCAGTTTTGAGCCCCACACTTCAAGAAGGACATGGACAGTTTGGAAAGAGTCCAGTGCAGGGCAACAAAAATGATCAGGAGCCTGGGAGATAAGACTTATGAGGAAAGGCTGAAAGAACTAGGGTTATTTAGCCTGAAGATGAGAAGACTGAGGGAGGATTTGATAACAGTCTTCAAATATCTGAAGAGTGATTATAGGGAGGATAGAGACAGGCTTTTCTCTGTGGCTGCAAGACAGGACTAGGAGCAACAGCTTCAAGCTGCATCAGAGAAAATTTAGGCTGGAGATTAGGAGGAATTTTCTTGACTATGGCAATTGTTAGGCATTGGTATAGGTAACCTAGAGAGGTTGTGGAATCTCCATCCTTAGAAACTTTCTAAAGCACGTTAGGTAGACACAGGGTTGGGATGGTTTAGTCAGGGATTATCCTGCCTTGAGCAGGGGGCTAGGCTAGAGGACCTCATGCCAGCTCTACTTTCCTTATGATCCTATGAACCTGCAATTCATTAATTACCACTTTGATACAAATGCAATCCTGTATTCAAAATGTCCTGAAACTTTATCTGTTTACCTCTCCACTCTAACCGTACTTCACTTCCATATTTCAGTGAGTTGTATTTCTAGATAACAAAATAATTTGATGTGATATTTATGAATAAATGTTATTTAAGTGTCCTGGACCTATACCAAGGTGGTTGGGTTTTTTTTAACAGTGCTGTGCCTTAGAACTGAGGCCCTTTTTATGATGCTGTAGTAGTCTAGAGCAGTCTTGGTGTTAATAAGACTAGATTATTTCAGAAATTTCACTGACTCTTAGATATTTTGTCTTTCACTGAAACTAGGCTATACGATTTTCATTACATAGTAAGCACCCAGACTTTCAGGTTTCTCTTGTCTTATGTATCCTTGCTAAAATACCCTGCTGAAAGAAGGGGGCAGGGGCACATTTACCCACAAAAAGTGCCTTCTGATGAACCACCATTTCCACCTAATTGCTTATATTCCTTTCAGCTTCTGCATCTGCTGATGGTAGCCAGCCCCAGGTTAAAAATTATGTGAAGATAACACATTAGGGTTCAGTGCCAGAAAATTACTGTAAATTACTGTAATGCAAAGACTCTAATTTCTTTGAATTAAATATTCTCTGAAATGTCTTGGCAAAAGCCTTAAAAACAGAACAAAATAAGGAACGACAGCTGATTTACTAGTAAATGTATAACTATCCCTCCATGTTTCCTCCTGAAACTTGGCTTACTTCCTTCAACACACTGCACTGCATTGAGATGCATTGTATCCAAGGCCCTTACTTTAGGGACAAAATGAGTAGATTTGATATTTTCAGAAGAGCCAATGTATGCTGTAGTTATTAGAGAGAAAAATCAATGGTGAAACCAATAGGTAAAAAGGAAGTTTGCATACTATAGCATGTTTATTTTGAGTGAAAGATGCTGACAGCGTGTGTGTGTTAATTCACTAACTCCACAGTTGTGGAGGAGAAAGCTGAAAGAAAACACTGTAAAAATTCAAACTAAGAGATTCTTTTTCAAGCCTCATGGTTTTGTGAGATTAATTTTGCTTGCAATGTTATTATCAGGAAGTGAATACAGGCAATCCTATCAACTTTTATCTGCAAATTCCAGCTGTTGCTAAAGCATTTACCACCAGAGGACACTGCAGGTTGCAAATCTTTGAGATCTGAATATCAGGTACTGTAAGAAACTTCTCGACTGCTTTGAATACATTTTCAAATAACTGTCACTGTGAGTGTCTAGATGAGCTATGGTTAAACACAAAAGTGTCTATGGAAATGATTCCCTCTCCCCCTCTCCTGAACTCCCTGACAATCAGGTTGTAAACTCTGTAGCTTTATGATACAAATTAAAAATCTAAGAAGTGATCAAAATGCCTCAGAAGTCAGGCTACATGGTCTGAGCAGAAAATGACTAGAATGGGAGTTCATATAATTCTACATTGATCTTCAGGTTAATCCAGCAGGTTCTTTCAAGGATCAGTCTTGACCGCAAAAATTTTTCTGTAGTCCTGGCAGCTGAAATGGTGCTTTTGAGAAGATCTGTGTCTTCCACTGGGGGAGGAGTTCTATCTCCTGGTGGTGGTAGAGACATCTCATCTCAATTATAAATCACCAGGGTGATTTTTTTTTTGCTTATAAAAACTTCCCCCTAAATGGAGCAGATAATACTCATTTAGCACCTGACAGAACAGTTTCTTAGCTTAGGAAAACAAAGTTTTTATATAGACTCATTTTGCATTTCCTTGACACCAGGAACATTAATTCTGACTGTATATGAATTTAAGTGAATAGCACAATTTTCTTTTTCTAGAAGCAGATTCTGACTACTGCCAGCTTTCATGACTAGCTTAAAGTTGAAGGTTGTGGGCAAACTGCAAAGGCTTAGACACCACTTATGGATACGTACATACATATCTTTAGTGAGGCACTCCAGAAAAAGCTAATCTCTAGCCAAGGAGTGGCTTTGTTGCAATGATCCTGGGAATGCTGCCTGAATGTGAAACAAAGAATAAACCAAAGTAAGGTGGAACTAGGAAAAATGCAGTGCTTCTTAATAAAATAAACATGTTGGGTAGACCACCAGTGTATCAAACACTGATAATTATAATTGCTGTTGTAATTCCCCCAATAATGTTCCAGTGCAGAAATCACTGTAGTCATAAGAAATGTGACTGTTTAAGATGAATGGAATTTTTTTGATGGCTTTAGCTATAGATTTCACAACATTACATTCAACTTCATGGCTGTTCTTAATGCATGCATTTTTTTATGAGCCGGCTTTGGTGTTTAGTAGAGCGTCTTCTGCACGTGCATGTGCACGCGCGTGTGTGTGTACGTACATACATACACATGCAAGCACAGGATGAATGGAGAATTCCATCAGCTATATTTGCAATGCCCACGTGCAACATTTTCAGCATTAGCTCCCTATGGACTTTATGATGTTTGACATTAATATGGGGCCCATGCTGTATGGTGCTAAGATCTCCAGCAAAACAACTGCAGGCTTAAAATTAATCAGAGGAATTGTCTCACTGAAGTAGGAGGGATTCTCATGTTCTTAGGTTGCCTGTTAGATTGAGGGATTAGAATTAAACCATATAGCTTCTCTGCAAGCATCTAGTTGTGTAACTATATTTCTTATGGCCAAAGGAATTCTCCTAGAACACTAAGTAGCTTTCTCTAATGCTGTAATTCTTTCAAGATGTGAGGGAGTGGCACTGAAAGACTTCTGTCAGGATGTACTGTGCATCTGATAGCCACATCACTGTCCCTTCCTGAGAATCTTTGTTTTCAACTACGTATTCCTAATTTCTTTTCAATTCCTAAATTGACTCCATACCCAAGTGCCCTTTGTGTTCAGTGAATGCTTGAAATGGCTTTCTGCCTTACCACAAGTGGATATGTCTGCATTTTCTGGAAGGCTGGCTTGCTTAGTACAATGTGCTGTACTGCCTCCAAGAGTTACTTGTTTGTATTATTTTGCTCTGCCTGCTGTTGTCTGTAATGTCTTTTACAAAAAATGAAAAATAAAAAGGAGTCCATATTAGAAAAGGAACCATCATTTCCTGATCTGTACCTTTTACCATAAATAACATACTGTACCTACATTTAGTCCTTCCCCAGTGATCTCTAGAGTCAACAGCAAATTAAATTGTGTTCAATCATACACATTTGACTTTTACCAATACCTGATGATTTCATCTGTAATTATTCCAGCAATTTAACGATTTGGAAAGTATGGTGCCTTGTTTGGGAGGGCAGGTAGGGGGAAAAATTAGATATGGTATCTGGAAAGTTAATGAGGAACTAAGACATAGTTGCCTTCTGTAGGAAATGGAGATAGGAACTTTCCAATTCACATTGGAGAATATTTTTCACTGATACTCGTAATTAAGGGAAGAGGGAGGAATTGGATATCTTGTGGTGGGGGGAAGAGGAGATAGAGGATATGCCAGCATTGACAGGAGAAGGCTACTTCACACCGAGGGAAGACAATTACAGAATGAAAAAAGATTACATCACCCGAGGGGACAGCTCCCATGTTATCTGAAGTTCTTTGTTTTCTTCTTCCTTGTGAACCTGGACACATACCTGTGTATGATAGTAAGATTGCACTAGTCTGGCTGCTCAACCACAGCCTTCTGGCAATCAAAAAGTATCTGCACTGACCCTTTCTAGGTCTGTCGGCAGCCTGTAGTGAAATTTTTCCAGACTACATGCCTCTCGTGTTTACAGTAGCTCTTAGTGTCTCTAGGTGAGATCAGGGTTCTGCTGTGGTTGATGCTGCATGGCAGTGTGTCAAGAGACATTCTTGCTTGAGGAAATCATAATCCAAATAGATGAAAAGATGGATGACTATTCCCATTTTGCAGCTTATTCACAGGGTAGATTAGTAACTTGACCACAGGTGCACAGGATGCCTGTGCAGATCTTAACCACACCACCATGGGAAGGTCTACACAGTATAAAAGAGTGCCCTGCTGAGACTCACCATGCCCTACCTCCCATAGAGGCATGTGCTGTAGCTCTGCTAGTGTAGCCTTGAAGGTGTGCCTACAAGCTTTTCTCATTTTATCAGGTCATGTGTGGTACTGCACTAATGCAGCAGCACTTTTCTGATTGGGGAGCTTGCTGGTGCCATGCCTCTCAACAAGGCATTGTTTCACACTAGATAGACATGTTTGTCAGCCTTGATAAAAGCACAGATATAACTGTACCTGCAAATAGACTAATTCTTTGGGAGGACCTGGAGAGTAGTACTGGGTGCCTTATGTCATTCTATCCCCTGGGCTCTGACTAAAGAGTCTACCAAAAGCTGATGTTGGAGAAGGAGAGGCAGCTGGGTTTGTAGTTCTGTTATTCATGCTGATGTTCCTTTGATTTAATTGCCTTTGAAGCTGGTGTTTGGTTGAATACTGGCTGGTTGATCTGGTAAGACTGGGGAAACAAAGTTAAATCTAAGTATTTTCTGTGCTATTACATAGGGATGAGAATACACCTTTCTTTTGTGACAGATTTGCAATGGAGGAGTCTTATTGGATCTTTGACTATTTTTAAATGTTCAGGTTACAGCAATAGCTAGGAATCCATTTTCTAGTTTTCCTTAGCAAAGTGATTGTGGCCTTTTTATTTGAAGAATTAGCAACTTTACACTTATGCTTTTGTCATCATCCACTTGATTACTGAAATGTTTGGTTATCTCAGATGACTTGTAATGCAGCAGCCATTTATGGAGTGAGTGCGTTACACTGGTTCTGAAATAAATCCTTGGTGCTAATTTGGAGCTGTAGGAGATTGCACACTTTAGTTGTAATTGGTATCTTTTGCCTCTCCCTTCATGATTTATCTTAGCATAGATTTTCTGAGGCATTAGAATAAATAATCCACACCTTTCCATGTCAAGGAGTGGTGGCTGGATGCTTCCAGGGGACAGCTTCTGCCACCTTTGGAGCTCATGGTTATTGACCGTGTAGCTTTTTGTATAACTTGGTCAAGTTCTGAGCAGTGGATTGGGAACTCAGAAATACCTTCCCTTTGCCTCTGTCACCCCCTGCAGCAGTGCTATGTTCACTTTACTAGTGTTCAATATTTTTAAATGTTGTACTGTTTATGTGTTGCTGCTTATGTGCTTAGGCTGATCGGTAACCAATAGAACTCAGAAATGTAGTACATATTTCACTATCAAAAGCCACAAGCCAAGTCCTTATAAATACTCATCAGACATAGCATCATAAATAGTAGAAAAATCTATTTCAAATAATATCTAGAGAAATGAAAATAAGACATTATAGCTCAGTTTCATAGCCTTACTAAATTTATTATAAATACATTGCCTATATACTATAGAAATATTGGTATAAACAACCAGCCAGGGGGGGAAAAAAGGACAAATCAAAAGTCTTAAAAATGTATTTGTATGAATACTTAGAAATACTTGGTTAAAATAAATTATATGGACTCAAAATATAATATTAATAGGTGGTCCAAAACCTTTTCCTTTAATACATGCACTTTGAAATATATGGAAAAAAGGAATTTGGTTATGAAAGCAGTTACTAGCAAGCATAAATATATCTTGCAATTCAAATTGCAGCAAAATCATTAAACAAGAGGGAAGGATAAGGAACAATGGGAAATACATATTACATAGCACAGGACTATAATTATTTCAACTGTAGATACAAAGCAAACTCTCTTCTTTGCAATACCGGTAGAGAATGTCTCTCTCTTCCTGCATTCTCTCAGTCATTTTGCAAACTCTAAAGTTGTCCTCAACCATACTCTGAAGCTTCACCCTTTCCAAATCTCTGTATGTAACATAATGCTGTTTGTACCAGATTGACTGCAGGAAACAAGATGGCCATGGCCCTGTACAAGTATTAAACCTCAGCTTGAAGGTACCTTTTAAACTATATGAATTTGTCTTAACTAGGTGAGCTATTTTTTGTCAATCTTTCGACAACTGTTCTAAAATGGACCTAGTTTGATCTCAACAAGGCTCCAAATACAGGCCTTTTGGACCAGGAAGCAATAACCACTTCTATGCTTGCAAGCGTTGAGTTAATCTCCTTATCAGCATTTAAACTTACATGTTACCTCAGCCTTTTCTTCTATCTTTGCAGTATTGGTGTTGATGGGAATCTAGAACAGAAAGAAAGAGGATGACATCACATTACCAAGGTAATGGTTATGGTTATTCTTTGTCCATAGAATGAAGGTGACAGTTTATGTACAGAAGATAACCACATAAAAAACTACAAAACTCTGTCTCCAGTGCCCATTTGTCTTGCATGCATATTTGAAATAGCAGAACTCTGGTATACTGTAACTAATGAGTGTATGGGGAAATTATATAAACTTTACTACAGCCTTAGAATGAGATCCAATATTATATCTCAACCTGGTCTTGAGAGAGAGTTTCAAGGGGCATGTACAGCACATTAAAGGCTATGGTTATGGGGACTTTCCATCTTGAGTATAGCTATGCAGCAAATTTGCATTATTTAGATTGCTAAATAGCACCTGTTTAAATCTCCAGACACCACTATAGTCATTGAGTCAGTCTACACAGAAGAAATACCTAATTTGTAGTAAAATAAAATCCTCCCCTTGGCACACCCAAATCTTGCAGTAGCTTCCCTACTTCTCTAGTGAAATCTTGAGAGGTTGGATCAGCATTGCAGAATGGCCTGGAAGTCAGCAAACTAGATTTTGGAGCAATAAAAGGGCTAAGGGGAGTAGGATCCATTAAGTGTATGCCACCAGTATATATATATATTTGGTCACAACAGATTATTATCTTCTAAAAATAGCATCCTAAATCTTAACAATGCTCCTTCCTTCCCCCATATGTCTTGAATCGTGACCTAAGGAATTGATAGTCTGAAGTACTTTTCTGGATTTTCTACAGTATAAGCATGCCCTGAAATGTTTACTATACAACATCTCTGTGGGAGAGGTAGGTGTTGGTATCTCCCTACAGATGGAAATGACTCACTAAAGTTATGTGTCTTCTTGAATTTCACACAGGATGTCCAGGACAGAGCAGGACTTGAACATGAACACTAGAAAATAAAATATTACAAGTCAGGTTGAGAGGGAATGCAAAGCATGATGCTGCCCATAGTATGTTAATTGTTCATTATAGTTACTTATGGGACAATGAAGGGTTGGGGATTAGGCCAAGACCTTCAGAAATGACCAATGGTTCTGTGTGCCTTGAATTTTGAGTGGTCTTATATTCACAGGCTGATTTCTCACTTCTTTCTGAAAATCAGTATCCATTAGTGTCTCAAGTTGGGTATACAGTGATATAAGTTGCCTGTGGAAAACTAGACGTTTAACATAAAGTCCAGAATTGTATCTGTCTATCTTCTTGCCAGTCACTATGGTATTTTCATGTAATGTAAGTAGCAGTCAAAAGATGTGAGGCCAGGTATACTATATGCTGCCAAGTGACTGTACAATGGGTTCTTCATTTCTTGAATGATCTGCAATTACTTGAATTATGATTCCCTTCAAAAAGAAGAATGTTCTGAAATTAAAATTTGTCCCATATCATTTTCTGAGAGTTTAATTACACTCTGATGTGTGACTTGGAAAAATATGTGCCGATTTTATCTTTTTTTCCCCAAAAGGTCATATTGTTGCTTAGAAACCAAAGTGGTATTTGTGAAAAGTAGCATCCACAATAGAAGACAGATGATTTTCCACAGAAACTTTTCATCCAAAACACCCACTAATGCAAAATGAGAGTATATCAATTCACACTATCTATCAGAAAGAGAATCAGAGACACTAACAATGACCAAGTTTTTCTGCACAGACACCTTCACTGCTTTGGTGACTTTTTTATCCTTTGTTTGAGTCTTATGTAAATTGTGTTAACCCTACCTTTTTACCTGGAATGATACCTTCAAAAGTAACACAAAAATGAGCGATAGATGAATGTCCAGTAGCTCTTTCTCAAACTGTTTTGTTGACAATCTGCCAAAAGCAACTCAAATTGTGTTCTTCTTGCCTTTACATTACTAGCAGTTACAGTTCTGCAATTGTACTTGAATGGACAAACCAGTTTGTAGTGTATGAAGAAAACTATAAAATAGCTCTGTTTCTGTGGCTGTATCTGCCACAGCAATGCCAAGAGAAGTATAAGACTGTTGCTAATAAATAGGAGACTTGTAGACACACAAGGAGCCATTATACTCCTTGGTAGAGTATTTTTCAGATAGTGACTTTTTCTGGTTTTCTTTAAGCCTTGGTTAGCAGGTCAAAACTACTGCATCTATCCCATGGTTAATAAAATCCAGAGAAGTAAGAAACAACTTAATTTGGAAACAGAAATAGCAAGACTAATTTAGAATGCACAGTTATGTTTCAAACATAACACCTGAAACAACTATGTTCATCAGAACTGGCTTCCAGGATAAGGTATAGTAGGTTACATAAAGACTGTTACCATATAAATTACCAACAGAAAGATATCAAGCCAAGACACAATTAACCAACTCCCCAAGTCCATTCCAGATACCATTCTTTGATGCTTTCCTTTTAAGTTCATCCTTCATAATTCTTTGAACTTATTTTTCCTTGGTATGGAATTTTTTTGTGCAAACAGAAGTTTGGCCAACTCCAGGCAATGTCTAAATTACTTTTGAGCACCCAATGTGTAGTTGACAATATCAGTTATAGCCTATTTCTATTTATGGAACAAATTGCTTTACCAAACAGGCAGACTAAAGCTTATTTAATTGTAGCTAAAAGGAACCCAGAATGTACTGACACATTATATAGGGTTCTTCTTTGATGTCAGAGATCATTAATCTTACCAGTGAGGTTTGCATCAGCAAAATGCAAGAAGTTGGAATTTAATATTTTTGGTACAGTCTAACCAGTTTGAAAAGTTGAATGAAGTGAACTCTTTTACACAGCAATCATTTTTCCAGGTCTTAAAGTTGAAACACCGCATAATATA
>NW_005841888.1:398092-405306 GCF_000455745.1 Alligator sinensis | reverse complement strand
CACTCTTTCTGTTTTGAACTGCAAGAAGATGTTTCTGAATAGGCATGCTGCAAGTTAGAAAGCATGTAAAGAGTTATTTTGATCATTAGATAGTGATAATATATAATTCATAAAGTTAAATAGAATAAACTAAGATCAAGACAACTTAAAAATACTGTTTCTTTTGTAATTGTTCTTAACTCCACTGTTTTAACTACCATAGGAATGTTAAAGAAATTACCTGTGTCCTTTTGTTACTTGTCTCTACTCTTGAAGAGAGCTACCTTTGTTAATGATGTGCTGCTTTTTGAGATCAGAATAGGTTTTCTGGTTATCATTCTCCGTGTGGCATCTTTTTATGCAGGTGCTTCCTGTTGCTAAGAGATCAGTTGCTTAGAGATGATGAAGTTTAGGATTTTTTGTAGTGGATCAGAGACTATTGCATCTGAAAGGAGATTTTTTGTAATTTTTACATCTACAGTTCCAATGTACTTGCTTCCAATATTCAGTGGTAGAAATGAAAAATGTTAATTACAGTTAGAACCACAACTAGAGAAGTAAAAAAAAAAAAAAATCAACTTTACTATCCTATATCCCATGAAAGAAAACGATTTCTTAGAGTGTTAAGTAGTACAGCTAGGAGTAATGGGATGGCATGGGGTGCATTAAGCAGAAGAATAATCTGTACCATAAATATAAAGAAATATAAACAGCAGTACTTTTGCATATTTACACTATGGACAAAGTACTGGAAAGTAAATTGCATGAAGTAATGCTACAATGATAATAGGATATCAAATAACTCTTTTTAATATCTATCCTGCATGACAAGTTGCAGTGCGTGTGGCTGCTCATATGGGAACATTTATTTCTAGCATAAGACTCTTCTGAGGTATACGCTAGAGTTTGTTTTTCTCACAGCAAACCCTTCATCAGTTGCCTGTTCCAGCAAATGGTTTACCCTTCTTTCCTCATAGATGTGTTACAGTATACCAAAAAGCAGATGCTCTTGGATGGACCCTTCCCGTGGTCAACACCCCTGAATGTAAATCTCAGCTTGAAATCTGAGGGGAAAGTTTATTTTGATATGTGGAGAATGGGACCAAAAATAGCTACAACTGTCTGCTTTAAAATGGTGCCATCCAAAGTTATAGCCTAGTTTTGAAAATACAGTCTAAAATTTTTCTTCATGTGTTCCATCTACTAAGCGCTGACAATTGCTTCCTCTTCATGAAGCATTTGGAGATCTTTGGAAGGGAGTGAGCATATGAGTGCAAAGTATTATTACTGCAATAAACCTGCTTCTGAATAAAAGGTGGAAGCGTGTTCTTTATATTGTAACTGTGATACTGGATTGTTAGATTTAATTCTACAAATACAAGGCTTGTGGAAGTTTCAGGCAAGATTTGTTTTGCCAGCAAAATCTATGAAGCACTTTATGCTCTAGGCACTGAATCAAAGCATGGACCCAGTCCTGAGTAAAGACATTAGGATCTGGTTCTGCAGCTGTATTTAATAACATCTAAAACTTTTTTAACAGGAAAAATGTTTTCATTCTTTATCTGAATCCACTGCCTTGCTTTAACTGATTTTAAAAATCCTAAAATAAGTTAGTGTTCTTCATAAGAAAACCCAGCTCATAGGAAAGAATGTTTTATAATTGAAATACTGTGATCTCATTTGGATCAAAGGTATTTAAGATTTATGTACAATGGTTCTAGTGATGGAATATTTTTAACTATGGCAGGAAGAAGGGAAAAACAAAAGGTTTGGAGAGGGCCTTGAATTTTAGTGAATGTGAAACATTCTCTTTGAGAAGCCTTTCTAAAAAAAGAAACTTCAGACTGTTTAGGAAGAATAAGGGTAGAATTCATGGGACAGACTATTCCAGAAAGGTTATGACATCATAGAAGATGATACAAAGCTTAAACAACAAGGAACTAAAATGCTAATTAAACTGATATTTTATCCTTCTCTCCATACCCTGTGTTTTCCACAAAGCAATTGATATAGTATAACAACCACACAGTTATTTTAGGCTTCATATTAGTTAGTTAAAATTATTAATGTATTCATTCTGTTTGTGGAAGCTTGATTGCCTGAAATACCAGCAGAAAGAGAATGATTAGCAGAACTGCCCCATCTTCAGTTTAGACATCCAAGTCAAGCTGCTGCCAGTTACTCTGCTTTATTACTTCCTGGAATTATGAACATATTAGCTAAAACCATTGCATTAATTCTTAATTTTCTCTGAAAAATTAGCTGTGAACTTTTTGATTTAACAAGCTGAAAGCATGCTGTATTTTGTCACTAATAAGCTTTTCTGAGTTACTTATATTCAGGCCCAACTGACTTTTGTAGGAATACCATGTTGCCATCCAATTGGGAAGACCTAGGCATGTAAAGGACAATTTCAGCTTTTCTTCCCACCTGCCCCCCTTCTCTGACTTGTAAAGCTAGTCCTATTTAAACCTCTTTGACTATGGCTAGGGACAGACATTCAAAAAGCCTAAGCCTGAATTGATTCAATCTTTGCAGTTAGTCTAACCTGGCTAGGCTGTATGGTTTCCAGCCATACAGACAATCCCTCTGGACTGAGGAAATTCAGGCACATGCCTGCAGTGGCTCAGGCTGGATTCCAGGGGGTGCTAGAGCAGCCTTCCCTTCCCTTGCACAGTACTGAGCTGAGGGAGGCATGGTCAGGTCCCAGCAGGGCTTTGATTAGGGAGGGGTGTGAGCCCCCACCCTGACTGCAGTCCCAGCCTTTTCCTGCTGGCTGCTCAAGGGGGGGGGTATTGCCCGCCTGCAGCCCTGGGCTAGACCTCTGAGGCTAGGGTGGTGTGCAGTCCATGCATCTGTTGTTGATAGAAGTTTTTCATTCTCCCTCCCTGCTTCTGTATACTGTCTGCAGCAAACTGACAAGCAAGCAAGCTGGGTGGGGGAGCTGATAACAGGGTTTATCACCCTTATCTCAGTGCTTATTGCCCAATTAAGAAAACAGAAAGAGTTACCAGCTATCTGTTGATTTAGCACAGACACAGCATGTGGCCTGCTGGCTAATACATGGACACCGCAGCAAAGGCAGAGGGGAATTTGTGCTTAGCAGAGAGTGGTGAGGGGGAGGGAGGGAAGCAAACAGCTCTTCTCAACAGTTTCCAAGGAAGGACATTAAGCTACCTGTTGATTATCTCCAAAAAACCTGTCTGCCTTTGTCTCTCCCACAGCATGGACTGTAGGTAGCATCTGGTCTGCTAGCTGATCTGGAGGTGTCTGCTAAGGTGGAGAGGGAGGAGAATAATCCCTGTTTAGCACGGAGAAGCCAGGCAGACACGAAGGGGAGGGGCCAGCCCTGATGTGGAGCAGAGTGCCCTGCCCAGCCCCAGAGCATGCTGGGATGCTGGGGGTGTCTAGTTTATCCTAAACCAGCAAGGGGTCTGGGACAGACATTACATAAACCAGTTTGAGCCAAATCAATTAACTCTGATACTACATTCAACCAGGTTTATCTCAAACTGGTGTCAGCCATTTTCATACTGGTTTATGTGCACTGAACATCTGTTCTGTTACAGGTTTAAACCGGTTTTTAATCACTTAAACTGGTTTATAGGTAAAGTCTGTCCCTAGCCTATATCTATCTTTATCATTGTTTTCAGTAATTTTTTGCACCTGCTACACAAGTTCTCATGATCCTAATTAATAGGCTGACACCAATATCATTCCACATATTCAAAAATAACAGAGATTTACAATATCTGATAGTGACTGGAATTAAAACAAACTTCTGTGTAAAGTGACTCTGCTATATGTCATGATACTGTACTGGTTCATTGTGTTCAATGTTACTTTGGTTTTGGTAATTACTAAAAGTAAAAAAAAAAGACTTTGAATGCAGTTTTGGTGTTTCATATTGGACTTTGCCAACTGCCAGTTTTCTATCAGCATTTTCTGACAGATAGTACAATATAGAGATTAGTTATATAAGTGTATGATGGTTTTCTATTTTGAGTTTAGAGGGAAATTATGTTACTTCAGGTGTCATTGTACATTGACACTTACTGGTTATTAGTAGTGACTTTTATATATCCTATAACAGCCTCAAATATTTAATTGGTATAACTATATTTATTTGAAAGAAAAATTCTGAGAAGTATCATTGTCTTTATTATTGGACACCATGGTTATCTTAACATTCAAGCACACTGAATGATGGAATTATTTCCAAGCTTCAAATTGTGAAGATGGATCCATCAATGAAAGCTAAACTGGTGAAATGTTGTTCTCTGTTGGAACCCCCTACCCATACATGTTATACCAGCATTGACTTTTTCAGACTTCCTTTGATTCAGTTCCATTTAAATCCACTTGACACAGAAACCTTTTGCCTTTCAGTTTTCTCCTAAAGAATCAAATGGATTTCCATTTCAAAGAACAGGGACAAAATCAGGTATTTAAGGCACTGAACTACATGTGATTGACTTGGGATTAGAGGATTCTGAGATGCGGGGAGGGGTGCAGTATTCCAGATTTCACATTGTTCCATATGGTAACCCTATCTTTTATACTGCTTGCCAGCGGCATCTCAAATTGTGCCTTGACCTTCCTAATTTTTTTCCTGCATGCCAGTGCAATACTCTTGTATTCTTCTCTAGTACTATGAACAAGTTCACACTTTTTTATAGGATTCCTTTTTGAGCTTCAGCACATTGAAGAGATTATTGTACAGCTAGGCTGGCCTTCTGCTACACTTGCCATTCTTTTATCACATCACCGGGATAGTTTGCTCCTGTGCCCTTAAACAGGCATACTTAAAGTATAGCTTTCCTGGACTTCTTTTTCCCTCCGACTTGCGTCCCAGATCCCGCCCACTAGTTAACTGTTAAAGCCTGCTTTTCTGAAGTCCAGTGCCCTTATTCTGAGGCTCTCCTTCCTCCTTCCCCTTAGGATCTTGAACTCTCTCACTTCATGGTCACTGTCACCCAAGTATCTTCCACTTTCACGTTCTCAATCAGTTCTTTCCTGTTTGTGAGCAGCAAGTTGAGAAGAGCTTCTCTCCTAGTCGGCTCTCTACCATGTGTATCAAAACTTATCCTCAACACGCACAAGAATTAACTGGACTGCTTGTGCACTGATGTGTTTCCCTCCCAGCAGGTATCCTAATAATTAAAGTCCCCAGTGAAAGCCAGGCCCTGTGATATTGAATCTTCCATCAGTTTTTTAGAGAAGAAGTTGTCTACCTCTTCCTGGTTCAGTGGCCTGTAGCAGATGCCCACCTGGACAATCCCCTCTGCTGCTTTCCCTTCTGACTTGTACCCAGAGGCTTTCCACTTCATACTGCAACTCTAAACATGTATACATTTCTTTTATATATAGCCCAACACCACTTTTTTCCTTCTGCCTATCCTTCCTGGATGAGTTATAACCCATCCATGACTATATATCAGTCATATGAACTATCCCAGTTCACTATACCGAGACGTAAGAATTAGGGTCTGTGGCCTAGATGGCAGAGGCTGAGCTGAGTGCAGCACCTAGGCTGACACCTGCGGCAGCTTCCATTCTTCCACCTCCTCTAAGTGGGCACCTGGACCTAGTGCCCTGGTCACCGACACCTTGTTATCTTGCTGACCTTATGTGTCCTCAGGTGGATTGAAGGATTTGTCTGCCAATATATTTTCCTAAACAGGATGCTGAAAATAAGAACGTTTCAAGTTGTGGCAGAATCCATGAATACCGCTCTGCTAAATCCCCATTACTGTCATCTAGAGGAAATTTAATAAAAGCTCGCTGAGGTTTACGTAAGTGAAAAGTCACTGTCACAGATGTTCTTTTCCTTTTAACGAATCTGACAGTAATTCTCCTAAACAGGGCATGAAATCTTTTGGTGACATACCTAATGTTAGCATTTCATTTAATTTTATTATTGTTCTTGTCCATGCTGTGTATTTACACATTGATATGAAGTATACTATAGATTATTTGTGATTATACAGGGACAAGAACTCCCTTGTATTGGTCATAAAGTCAGCACTGAAGAGGTTAAACAATGTGAAAATTCTTGTTTTTTAATGAAACTACATTTAGTTAAGACTGACTTGTGTGGGATATATCTTGAAATCAAATATTGTTACCATATGCCACAGAGAATTTATTTTAGTTCTTTCATGCCAAAGAATTCTTGGAACTTTGTATAATGCAACCAGAATAACTGGACTTGTTGTTCACTACAATGCCCTCTAGTTGAATAGTAAAAATTCCTTAGAGCCTGAGTAGGCATTCAGCAAATTAACAGAGTTCTTTTTTATACCAGTAGAAATGAGGCAGGTCACTCCTTTTCACAAAAGTTGATTGTAAAATATAAAAATGATGAAAACTGACTTCTCTAATTGCACTAGGGGGGCACTTTTGCTCCCTTAAAATGTCACAGGGCTCTAAAAATGACCATACCATAGCAACCTGCTTTGTATACGGGACTTATTTTAAAAGGAGGAACCTCATTCTAAACTTGTAGCTGTGTCGATCAGAAGTCACTCCAATGAAGTGGACTTAAAAACACTGCAATTAGAATCACCAGGGTGGAATTAGCCTGAGAACGGGGCTGTGCTACTGGGCCTGATCCAAAGTTCCTGAAGTTAGTGAGAGTTTTTTTTCTTTGACACCCAATCCTTTACTTGGGAGAAAGAAGCCACACTCACCATACCTGGTGCTTCCTAGCTCCCTTCTGTATCAGCTTCTCTTGTCTTTCAGCTGTTTCTCTTCAAATTTCCTGAAGTCACAGAACCCTTTCATGTCACTTCTGCTGTGGAGCCCCAACCCCTACCCTGGCCAGACTGGTTCAGTCAGGCTGCCCGGCCCAGCAATGGCAGCGCTCAGCCTCGCACCCTGCTCTGCCATTGCTCCTAGTCTCTCTGCAGAACTGCTGATGACCTGTTGCACAACTCCAGGATTGCAGCGACCACTGTTTAAAAGCAACTGATGTAACAGAAAACCAAACCTGCCCAAAACAGTACCTAGATGTGGTGACCATATTTGGGATGGTGGCTACTGCTGCTTCAGGTGTCTGGTTACAAGCCTTATAGGGTGGCTTAAGAGATTTACCTCAGCCCATAGAGAGAGGAAATGGGAGGGTGTTAAAAGAAAGACTAAACCTGGTAGATAGGTAGTAAAGTTAAATTGTTTTATATGGAAGTATTGGTGAAACCTTGGCTCTGTTTAAGTCTATGTAGCAACATTCCTGC
>NW_005841888.1:379069-398050 GCF_000455745.1 Alligator sinensis | reverse complement strand
CCTTATTCTGCACTGTCAGAAAATCTCTCTCTCTTTCTGTCTGTCCATACTGAGGTCCCAGCTATGTCCTTTTAGAAGCTTCTGCCAGGCCGTGTCTTGAGAGAAGAACCACGTCTCTCTCATCATTTGCAAAGTACTACCTCATATATCAAAGGAGTCCAGTTACTCAACCATTACAACTGCTGAATTCAGTAGAGTTAATTTTTAATTGACATCCACATAAATGAGAGTAAAAGCAGGACCTTTCTCTTTGCTCCTGAACAGACAATCGAGATATCCTTAGGATTCCTTTAGTGCATGTCTATATAGTCTCCCTGTTGATCCCAAGAGTGCAAATGAGAAGCAAGGCCTAACCACCACTGACTCTTACTCTCCACGCAGCAGTCTGGAAGAACAGAACCGATATCCTGAGTACACACTCTGGTGCCTTCTGTGTTTCCCATGGAACAGGAATCATTTATGAAACAGCTGTACAGATTTCCCTAAGTGCTATACCAATCTGCTTCAGTTTTAATGTAGAAAGATCACGCTGAGTGAGATGACAGTGTAGACTTTGTGTCTCTCTACTTTCTGGTCTATGAGATATCAATGCTTATTTTTGTTGGCAACATGCAGTGGTGGGTTTTGTGATATAGACATCTGCCTTTTAGGAACCAAATGGAGCTACCAACTCACTTCAGAGACTGCCAAGCAAATGTTGGGCTCTAAAGACTTTTGTTTCCAATTCAAGCTGTGACCAAGAAGTGAAATGTTCACTATCCCATTGTCATCCTTTGAACTGTCATCCAGTTCTCTCATCCAAGAATTTTGACATTTTGATATTCATCTCCTACTACTGCCTCCTCAGTGCTTGACTGCCTTGTAGATAGAATTTCTGCACAAACTTCCTTTATCACTTCCCACTTCAGCACTAAATAGACACGGCGGCTGGTACTTTGCAGCTGTTGACACTTAAGCCAAACATCTGTGTGTCCATCTGCAGTGCTCAAAAGGAGCCCTTTCAAATGCTTCCAGTATTTATAAGCTGCGTCTCCAGAATTCTCAATTGTTGAAAATGTCTTTGAGCATCTTTCAGTGATTTCATAGGAACTTCTTTCTTATAAGGAATGTACTGGGAGCAATTCACAACATCTTCAGGTGCTAACATGTTCTTTGGAGTCCTTTTATTCTATACCGAGTTGACATGAGACAGAAACTAATACAGTCCCTCAACCATTGTTATCAAAGCTATTGCTTCATATTTATAGAAAAGCTCTGCTAGAAAGTGCTTAAATTCTCAAAAATGTGTTTGACCTAAATGGAACAGGAAGAAAATCTCTGGCAAGAGCTAGCGTGTGACTATGTGAAGAATCTTCAGATGTGACATTTTCTTCAGGAACACTTTCAGTATTGGTTATCTTCACTCATTTTAAGAAAAAGCAGCACAAAGCTTTTGCTGCTTGGTGTTGCGTACTCATATTTCAGCAAAGTCTTTTGCTCCCTGAAGATAGCATAAGACTGTACTACAGGCCAGAGTAGTAGTTAGCCATGTCATTTTGCAGTCAGTCAGAAGGCATGGTAGAGATGCATTATTATAGACTAAGTAAATTGGAGATGCATAAGCTTTTGCAAGTCCATGCTCATTTCTTCAGCATCTGATGACACTCGCTGCATCAGATAAAGTAAGGTCAAGCTCAGAAAAGCTTATGTATCTCTGATTTTTAATCTATAAGCTGCATCCCTACTCTGCCTCCTAAAAGCAAAAGTATACCTGGAGGAGTCTCTGTGTTTCCCCTTGAGACCCTCTCTGCCCCAAGACTGTATTCTTGAGCTTGGGTCAGGAACTGATATGTAAGCTGCACAAACCAGACGCAGGTTGTATTGAGAAGCCAATCTTAAAGATTCTAAAGTTCTAGCACAGAAATAATAGTCAGCTCAGCAGCTGAGTGCTGTTTCATAGGGGTCAGCTGCCCCAGCCATTAATGAAGGGGCTAGTTACCAGGGAAATATTTCCTTTCCTTTATTGCCTGTGTGAGGTGCAACCCTTTTTTCTAATCCCACAACAATTTAGTGGTTTTTGAGAAGGGCAGTAGTGTATTTAGTTTCTATTGAAGCTAGAAAATTGGTAGGAAGCTCTGTACACCCTAGAAGACCATAGGAAATTAAGGCACATTGTTTCCCAATAGGAACAGCAAGACAGAAAAATACTAAACATTGATAACTGCAAATGCAGATGGAGGATGAGTGTTGTGATGGCTACACAGGCATCACCAACCCAGATGTGCCAAGTATTCATTAAATGCCGTATGTTGACATAGGGGCTTTTCATACTCAAGTCATTATCAAAATGTGCTTAGGGTATGTGTGTATATGTAATTTATTTATTCAAAGTTTGTCAATAAGCATGACATGTAGTTTCTTCAGCACAACCAAAGCTATCTATGGGTCAAACATACAAGGAGCCATCCATCCCTCTGAGGTCCAAGGATGGAACAACATTCTTTAAAGACAGCTCCACCATCAGCTCACTGTGGAAGAAGCACTTTCAAGAGCTCCTAAATCAAGATTCTAATGTTGAGGATAACACCATCAAAGTAATTCCACAATGTCCCATTAAGGACTACCTTGCAGGTACACGAACTTATTAAGAGCCTTTGAAAGCCATTAAGCAGATGAAGAACAACAAATCATGTGGTCCTGATAGAATAGCAGCTGAAACTGATAAGCAAGGTGGAAAAAAAAAATCTTTCACCAACTACACACTTTTATTGTAAAAATCTAGAAATATGAACAGATTCATAATGACCTGAGAGATGCCAGAATCATTACTAGAGTTGCACCAATATATCGGTCCAATATTGACTCGGCACCGATATAAAGAAAATAAACTGCATTGGCAATTGGCTTTTTTTTTTTTTAATTGATGTGGCCAATAAATGCCCCGTCCATTCTCGCAGCTGCAGCGCAGCACATAGACAGCAAGGAACACAGCCCAGCAACTTGGACAACTTTGTCCAGCTGGGAAATCTGTTGTGGTGGGGAGGGGAGAAGGGGCACAGAGGGGGTAGATCAAAGCCCCCACAGTGAGGCAGGGAGGGAGCTGGGCTGGGGCAGGTGCTTCCTAGCTGGGGCAGGGTGGGGCATAGGACAGAGCTGCAGCTCATCTTGGGAGCATGGGAGGGAGGGTGGCTCCTGCTGCCCACCCCAGAAGGGTATAGGGGGTGTGTGCCCCCAGATCTGTGCAAGGGGGGAGGGTCCTGCTGCTGTGGGCTAGGGCTGGGACTGCACGGGGCTCTTCCTAGCAGGGGCTGGGATGGGCTGGGCTCAGGGTGGGGGTGGTGGTAATGCTGGGATGGAGGGTTGGAGGGTTTTGGTGAATTTTGGGGTGACTGCAGCCCCCCGCATACTTCCCCTCCTAGCACTACTGCTGCCCTCCCCAAGTGCAGCCTGGCACAGCCCCCCACCAGGAGGAGCCCAGTGTAGCCCCAGCCCAGCCCAGCCCACAGTGGCAGCCCACCCCACCCTGCATGCAGTCTGGGGGCACATATTGCATCATGCCCTCCTGTGGTGCAGGAGCCACTCCCCCCACACACCCTGCAGACGAGCTGCAGCTCTTCCCGCACCTGCCCTGCCCTAGCCCCACTCCCTCCCCCACCACAGGGGCCTTGATCTGTCCCCACCATGACCCTTCCCTTCCCCCTCCCCTTCCACCACAACAGACTTACCAGCTGGACACTGCTTTTCAAGCTGCTGTGTATCAGAAACAGGATCGATATCGGCTGATATGTCTCCTTAAAAACTGGCTATTTGTATCAGCCCCAAAATCTGTATCAGTGCACCCCTAATCATTACCATATTTAAGAAGGGAGATAGATTGGTTTGTGGCATTTATGGTATTTCACTCCTGCCATATGGTATTTCACTCCTGCTGAGAAGATCCTTGCAGGGATTCTCCTCAAGAGACTCAGATTCCTCACTGAGCAGATTCTATCTGACTCCCAATGTGGTTTCAGACCACTCAGAGGTTCAATAGATATGATCTTTGTTGTAAAAAGTGCCAGGAGCAACACTGAGATCTTTATGTATTTTTCATTGACCTGACTAAGGCCTTTGATTCAATCAAGAGAGAGGCCCTATGGAAAATCCTGATGAGACTTGTATGCCTGCTAAAATTTGTTATCATTTTTAGACTTCTTCACAAAATAACAACTGTCCCTAGCAATGGCTGGGAAATGGACCCCTTAAATATTAGAACTGGAGTCAAGCAAAGATCGCACCAACACTCTTTTCCATTTGCATCACAGCTATTCCGCATAGACTAACTTCCATCTGAAGTCAACATCCAGTTTTGCATGGACAGGAATTTTTTTTTTTAATATCAGTCAGTTGCATTTGAAATCCAGGATAATCAAAATCTCCATTACTGAGCTTCAATATGCTGATGACTATGTTATGTGTGCATGTTCAAATGAAGAGCTCCAGGGCACCTGATTGCTATTGTGCAGCATATGAAATGTTTGGACTCCCTGTCAACTTCATGAAAACAAAGATCCTTTCCCAACACTCCCCAAACCTAGCTATTTCTCTGCATATTACAATTCGAGGGAAATCCTTGGAGAATATTGAGCATTTCCCCTACCTGGGTAGCCAGATTTCCCAAAATATAAATGTAGACAATGATATTCAACACCAGATAAAATCTGCCAGTGCTGCCCTCTGATGATCATGACATTAGGACCCAAATGAAATGTCTTGTCTTTCAGGCTGTTGTCATCCCTACTCTGTTGTATGGGTGTGAAACACGGATGGTGTCTGGGAAACACCTTAAAGCTTTGGAATGTTATTGTCAGCAATGTCTTTGGAGAATCCTCTGTCTCAACTGGAAGGACAGAAGAACAAATGCCAGTATTCCTGAACAAGCAAACACCATCAGCATTGAAGCCATGCTTATATGGTATGAGCTTAATTCAACAGGACAAACTGCTCCTAAAATGGGTCCTATACTCCCAACTTACTGCTCACCACACAAAAGAAAAGATTTAAGAACACCTGGCAGGCAAATCTGAAGAAATGAAGTATTAACATCAATACCTGGGAGACTCAAGCAGTGAACTGTCCTCAGCGCACTGTGATGTATGACTAGGCTCAATCATTTTGAGCAAACTCACCTCACTGTGGACAGAGATAGATGAGAGACAAAAGGAAAGAGCTGTGACCCAACATTATCAGGACTGACTCTTTCCTTTTGGAACTATTTGACACACCTGTAGTTGAACAATATCAGATTGCCTATGGACTCCACAATTACTTCCCTGTTTATTCAAAGACAGTCATCCTCATATGAGGAACTGCCACTGACAACTAGATATTTTATTTATTTGTTTGTTTCTGAAATGTATTTGTGTCTCCTGGGAGTAACGAAGACCTAACCTTTGGAAAGTAAGAATAAGGTGACAGCAGATCTTACTTATCTAATTTTGCATGACAGTCACCAATAAAACAAGAGTAGAAAAAGTATAAACTTATTTCACTGAATGCCTCATTCACTTCAGTGTTCCAGATGGGACTTTAACTAGTTATTCCTTGGTAGCTTCTTCCCTAAACAAAAAGAAACTGAATGCAAGCAAATTATATTGATACAATAAGAATGGTGCCCTTTTAAATTAGTTGAGTAGTTCAGAAATTAACTTCTGCAGAAATGCTGACTTGATCACTTATTTAGATTTGTATTAACTTTTTAACTGAGGGCTATATAGTTAGTGATCATATTTGAAAATGCCTCTTTACACACCCCACAGACTTTTTTTTCCCAGCTAAACTGATGCATAGCTCAGCCTATAACACCTATTTGGAATATAGAGGGGATTGTCTTCATTGCAACAGTTAATTTGAGTTAGTACTTGAGTTGTTCCATGTGAGTGGCCATGTTGTGAAGCACCGTTCAAACTACAGAGTGATTAGATTAACAGTTGCTAAATTATGCTAACCTGAGTTGTAGCCTGTAGCTGCATCCTCACAGTATTATTAATTCAAGCATTGACAACACTTGAGTTTCAATCTATGCCTCAATAGGTCAAGGTCAGTTGGTGTTTTAAAGCACCATTTAACTCAAATGAGACATTTTTTGTGTATGATAGGAAATAAATAGCACTACAGTGTAGAAAAACTCCCAGTTAATATTTACCAATCCAATAGCTATTTATCGGACAATTGCATAACTCAAATGACAACACCTCTGAAACTTTTAATCTGTAACTACCTTAAAAATTGCTGGGAATGAAGATAAAAAGGGTAGGAGCATAAATGAGTTAAATTCTTGTAAAAAAAAAAAAAAAAAAAAGGTCCACCTTTTCATTGCAGAGCTTGTTTAGTATTTACTGCAGTTATATAAATGTAGCAGATGGAAAAAGATCTTGCTATTAAGGGCGAATATGAGCCTTTAGGCTCACTTCTGAGAATGAACTGGTACACAACTGCACCATTTTAGAAACGATTATGATTCAAAGTCAACTCCTCAGCTGCTCTCTTTTTGACCTAGGGGTAGGGGAGAAGTAACGGCATCCCTGGAAAAGGAACAAATTTGCTTCCAAGGCTGGTGCAGATGGGATGATAGGGCTATTCTCAGCATCTGCAAAGAAGGAAATAGGGTTTATATGTTAGAGGTGACTTAATGTGGTCACTCAGGGGAGGGAGCTCTACTGCATGAGTGCACTAAAAATAGTGGATAGCAACAGTGACAATCTGGCCTCACAGAATTTTAGTTCTCAGAAGTTGGATAACATTTGATCCCCATATTTTGATGCATAAGAATACCCTGTTGATACTCCATTACATAACACCAGAAGAAGAATGCTTTGCATTCAAAAGCTTGACTAACTTTATCCCAATTATGCTGTTGGTCCAATAAAAAAATATTGGCCAAAAAAATCCTTCTCTCTCTCATAATACAATTCCTAGGTTAATATACATCATAGTTTTGGAGTAGCCTTAGATTTAATTTAATGGTTTCTAATTGTACATCATATTCTCATATATAAAAATATGAAGTACAACATAGCCCAATTATATTCCCAGAGAAGACTTTAATACATTCAAATGCCCACTATATTAGTTTTATAGCTACATCTAATTAAAGTATTGATGTTTAAAATGAAATGCAGCTCTTGTGCTACACATAACTGCTCTTCCTCTGGTCAGTAAGAATGAGTTCAAGCTCTTACTGGGTATCAGAGAAGTCTCAAAATTGATCATAAGAATAATCTATTTCTTTTATAGAAAATAAGCACTTATTTTAAGACTTTTGTGTGTGGATTAAAATTACTTACTTATCAGTTTTAGGACATGTGGGGCATCTATACACATATTCTGGGGATTGTGGGGGCAGGGGCACTTTTAGAAGAACAGCTCTGAGAGTTGTTTTAATTAAAGTGCTTGGAGCATCTCATGTATCGGTGTCCCTGTGTTTCAAAATGGTGACGTGGTGCTTTATCTAAAGCTTATTGAACAAGCTTTAGTTAGTGTGTCACTGCCACCATTTCGAAGTGCGGGGACACTGATGCACAACATGCGGAGGCTGGCTGGAGCTTGATAGTTACCACACTCCAACAGAGTTGATTAATCGAGTCTGCTCTGATGCGCTGTAATTACAGTGTGTCGGAGGAGCCTCTGCACTTGTGTATAGGCACCTTTCATGCTCTCGTTTTTTAAACAAATGTATGATGCTATCTGGACAAGGTTCTCTTTTGTTTATACTTAATTTGCAAATGTCACAGTTTGATGGATAAAAGTTGCTGATTGAAACTTTCAGTCCATGTGGCTAAATAGATTAATGAAAAATTGGTAGTTTCAAATTACTCTTCATTAGGGTATTAGCTATCTGTGGAAAATGGTAAAATTATATTAGAAGTGTAAGAACAAGAGTTGAGATACCTGTTTTTCCCATAGGTTTTATACCTAGCTATGCACAGTAAGTGAAGCAGTTCAAAATAGCAATTAGTTTCCATGCAGGCGGGAAGGTTCACCATGGTGTTAATTAGCATCAGCAGAGATAAGTACAAAAAGAAATATCCACCTTGCTTAGTCAGGTCCAAGGAGAATAACATAGAAGCTTGATTCAGCAAAATCAAAAAGGAATGTTATGGAGCAGTCTCAGGTCAAGCCATTCAGATGTCTGGCATTTTTTTCTTTGCTGAGAGCTTATGTAGGGAATTGGATGATTTGCCAGTTTAGAACATAAAATTTATTTAGCAAAATATTTAGTACCATAAGTAGCCCTGCTCTTTGTTATTAGACTAATAGTTACAGGCATTCACAATTTTGTCCTTTGCCTTGTAGTGTTTGTGGACATTGGGCCCTCACTTGTTCCCATTCTTAAATTACCAAGGAGTCTTAGGCTAGGGACAGACATTACACATAAACTGGTTTAAGTGATCAGAAACTGGTTTAAACCTGTAACAGAACAGATGTTCTGTGCACATACATCAGTTGGAAAATGGCTGAAACTGGTTTGAGATGAACCTGGTTGAATGTAGTATCAGACTTAACTGATTTGGCTCAAACTGGTTATGTAATGTCTGTCCCAGACCCCTTGCTAGTTTAAGTTAAACCAGACTCCCCCAGCATCCCAGCATGCTGTATGAGCTAGGTGGGGCTCTCTGCTCCATAGCAGGGCTGGCCCCTCCCCTCTACTCCCTGGTTGCAGCTCTGGCAGAGACTGCAGGCTGTTCTCCCCACCCTCACTGCTCCCTGCTAAGCCCTGCTGAGGGGTGTCTGTGTATTAGCTAGCAGACCGCATGCTGGCTACAACCCCTGCTGTGACAGCCGGGATAAAGGCAGAATCAACAGGTAGCTGGTAATGCCCCTCATTTTCTTAATGGGGTGACAGACACTGAGGTAGAGGTGATAAACATTGTGTTATTATTAATTCCCAAATCTATTTATTTCTTTTTACTTTAATAACACTATTAAATAACACTATAAAGGCACATTGGATGCTTGCAAATGTAAAAAAATAACCCCAAACGGCACTTTATTTTAAACTCGGCAAGTTTCCACACTGAATTCCATTAATGCCCGGAAGAGGCAGTATGTTACTTCAACCGAGCTCTGCAACATCTGTAAAGATCGGGCACTTTAGTGAGGCTTTTTTGGAACTTTTATCTAATGGATGATTGAGTCAGTTTAACTAAAAGAACCAAAAAGCTCTGTGAAAGCGCCCAATTTTTACAGATGCTGCAGAGCTGGGTTCAATTGCTGCTTCTGCTAAAGTGCTTTTTTGTTGTTGTTTGTTTGTTTTTTAATGTCTGCAAGCAGTCATTATATTCTTATGGAAGTCAATGGGAATGTTTTTTCTTCGCTTCAGTTGAAGTACATTTGAAAGCTTAGTGATATATGCCTGGGAAGTGGATAAGCATTTTGGGATTGTCCAGAGATAGGATCTGCCACCATTTTCCCCCAAGCTATTTCTCTCATAACATGGAATGTATTTTCTAGTGGTTAGAGAAGTCTATTTTGTGTGAATGAGTTTTACCTTCCACTGATTTTTACACAATCGGGGGAAAAGCCGCTCACCTCTATGTCGCTTCTTTACCAAATATATGTAATGATTCTAATATTTCTTTACCTCATAGAAGGGTGAAGGGGGGGGTGGTGTGAGGGTGAGGCATTGAGATCTTTGAAGCAAAACCCAAATACTGCAAAAAAATATTATTAATGTGTGGGAATATGACAATAGATAACTAGCATTAGGTTGCAAAAGTGCCAGCAAAAGTATTTCAGAACTTGAGGATTTGTAATATATAGCACTGCTTTTTGATAATTTCTGAAGGTAAAACATTTTGTTGAAGAAACATTCAACCTCTGTTCACTTGGCATACATCAGATCGCAGGATACTTTGAAACAGGCAATCAATAATGCAAAAGCAGTATCTGGAGCTGGCAGTTTGGATATTTTTTCCTCCTGGGCTGTGTGTATGAGTTTAAAGTTTCAGACAGCTTTCAATTGACTACAATTATTAACTCAAGAGGCAATGTTTATTTTAGAGATGGGGACAATGTGTTCTTGCGGTTAGCTGAATCACATGCGCAATGCACAAGAGGGGCAAGACATGTATCAAAAAAACAAACTCCAAATAAAATGCCTGGCTATCCAAAGTGAACTTTCTTTCTTAGGCTGAATGGTAAACAAGCAGAGCTGCTAACACACAAAACAAAAGCAGTGTATTGCAACAGGTCTCAAAGGGTAAGAATTATGAAGAAATGGCTGTCCCCTGCATAGAAACTATGCAGGCCTTCTCATCCTTTTCCTACCTCCTCACCCCCTCACACGGACTTAGTTTCTTAGGCTGGAGTTCTGGTTTTGAGAGAGCATTCTGCCCCTAATTGCTCTTCAAAACATCACCGGAGAAGTCCAGCCCACCCCATCTCTATCCAGTCATCCCCTGATTCATTCACTGCATAAGTACTTTGGGTTGCAGGGCTCACGTCTCTGGTGGCAATTGACTTAATCTGGTTTCATCTGAGAAGGATGGCGTGCCCAGAGATGCATGTCATGTGGTGACTCTAGCAGGAACAAATATGCCTACCTCTCATTACTAGTTCGTTCTTCTTTGGGCACTTGAATTGTAATTGCAATACAAAATGTCCCTGTTGTGAGTTCTTTAATTCCATATTTCTTTACAAAAATGGAGGTGTCTGTTTCTAGTACAGAATGTCACAGGTCTCTACTGGGTCCAAGACACATAGTGGACATTTAGACATGTACATCCTGAGAAAGAGCTTTTAATTGTGGTTGGGTCATGGAAGGCCCCCCGTGCAATAGGGAGGTCCCTCTGGGGAGGTTCCAGGTGGAGCACTCTGAATCTATAGAGGGAATTGCAGGTAGGTTGAGAGAGGCAGGCTCATAATCAGTGAGTCCACAAACTTCAGATCTGCTGGCCTTAAACTCTCTCTGAGTATGGCAGCACCCACTGCTATCATTGATAACTTGTTATAATCAGAGGTGTGACAGAGAGGCACCGTGCCTTGGGCAGCTTTGGTACATGGCACAGTGCCAACTGCTATGATGATGGTGGTGATGGCAGCTATTTCTGTGCACCCTGAACCCCATTAAATGGAGCTGCTGCCTCAATTGCCTCTGCTCAATGATGCTACTGGTTGTAATTGCCACTGAGACACTAGTCCAGGGGTCCATACCTTGACTCAGTCAGGTAGCCTTCCATATAGCCTTCCAAACAGGAGATTTCTCACTCCACAATAGGGCCAATGATTTCAACAAGGTGGGACATAGCTGCTTTTTTTACAGGATAATCTTGATAGGTGAAATATAATTCAGAGTAATTAAAATAAACCCAGGCTAAGCACCTCTGCTGTGTTTAATGTAGAGAAGACACACAATCTGAGTGTATTATGCCCAGATTATGGACAGACACACCTGAGTAAGTACATGGTTTAGGAGAAGCACAGGAGAAAACTAATATTAGTAAAAGCCAATGTTAATTTCCTAGTCCAGTATGCAGTAGCAGTAGGCAACTGGCAATAGGCATTTGTCCATCTGGAAAAACAATAGAATTGTGCAAACCAGCTTGGCTGCAGGAGAACAAAAAGGATCATCCGTTTGCCTGTCTGCTGGGCCTTTGCTCCTAGACTGGCTGCTGACCAGTGTTAAGAAGCACAGTCTACTGTATCATACAATATACTTCAGTTCTGCAACCTTTAGGAGGTATTTCCTCCGCCAGGGGAAGAACTAGTACTGCCCACTAAGGTGCTCTTCTGCTTGAAGCCATTGACATTAACCGCTGCCCAGCACTTGATGTTAACAGTCACAGGTAAATTACAATAGCAGATGAACCTGACCTGAGCAGTAGCAGTAAAATGGCCTAAAACAGAGTTGATTTGTATCAAGATGATTATAATTTGTATGATTAAAGGTAGTGGACTATTATTTTATAAAGTCCTAGTTATTCTGTATTTAGTCACCCAATTTTTGCATTAAATCGGGGTAAGTTTTGGAAGCAAAATGTGAATAGGCAAACATTTGCTTGCCTGAAGCAACTGCATGCTAATTAGGTGCACACATGCAGTGATATTTTGGGGTATACTTGTATAGACTGTATTGGAAAAATATGGGCCATATTGTATTTAACCCATCTAGACAGCCTCAAAGCTTTGCCCCAAGACAGAGACAGTCAGTTGCACAAGCACCCATGTCATGAGTTTTGCCTGTCAGCAGTTAGGCCCCAGAAGCCCTGCACTTATCTCCTTGACAGCTGGCAGGCTTTGTGGCTGTAGCAGGGGCCACCTTCCCTGCAGCTTTCACCCTGCTGCGCCTTAACACACACAGTGCCATCCATGTCACGAGTTTTGCTTGTCCACAGCTTGTGGTGCAGTTTCCCCCAAACCCCTGCACCTATCTATTTGAAACTTAGCAGGCTTTGTGGCCTGAGCAGGGGCCACCACCCCTGCAGTTTTCACCCCCCTGTAGTGTAACACATACACATGACATGAGTTTTGCTTTCAAGAATTTGGGGTGCAGTATCCCCCGAACTCCTGCACCTATCTCCTTGAAACATGGTAGGGTTCATGCTCTCTGCAGAGGATACCACCCCTGCAAGTTTCATCTGAATCAGACAGAAAACAACAGAGTTGTAGATATTTCATTGATTCCCCATTATACCCTATGGCTGAATCTCCGAATCGGCTCCAAAGCTTCGGAGCTGATTCGGCCAAATTGAAGCAGAAAACCAATTCGAAGCTCTGAATCGAGTCACAGGCATCTGAATAGGCCAAATCCAAACCCGAATCGAATAGTTCCCTATTCGCACAGGCCTACCAGGAATACTTCCAGAACTGCAGCTGGTAAAGTAAATGAGTCACCTACAAGTGACTCATTACTTAGAGGTATTGGGTGGCAGGTACCTGTAACCCCTCTCCACTGGCAGCACAGAAGCTAACATGCTCAACAATATTTAGCAGCATTGAATGACTCTCAGTAAGTTAATTTAAAATGTCGGAAAAGGTAGAGATCTGTGCTTAATCAGTACTTGCCTTGATCATTATAGGGAAGTGGTTAATACTGCTTCTAGATTTTTGCTTGCTAAAAGAGCTTTATATTTTTTTTTTACCTGACAGGTATTTAATGCACATGGTTTTACCTTGAGGTATTCTAGTCAAGGTCAGCAATATATACCCATGGGGGTTTGACCTTGGTTGGTTTACCTTTCAGTGAAACTACAGTTTTTTTGTCCTTTTAAAAGGGAGGAGAATAAAAATAAAAACTGTTCTACAGATGCTTTGATCCTGATATTGGTTTTGTTCCTGTTGGATCAACTTACTGTTGTAATAATGGCTAGAACCTAAAAACAAAGGGGCCTTCAATTTTTTACCTATTTCTAATGGCTAAATATTTATTTGACCTTTGCCGAGTTCCTGTGTTTTAGGCAAATTCCCTACGCAAGGAGTCTATACAGCAGCTCCTAAGTAAATAATCCTCTAAATCATCATTAAAGTAAATTAAAGCTGTGTAGAACTCCAGAATGAGAATACAATCACTTCCATTTGCACTGCAGTATGTTATCTTATTCTAAACTGCCATATTTCCTACAGTTCATAAGGCCAGAAAAACAGACCCAATAATATGCATCTTACTGCATTGCTCTTTAGGAAACACGGGCTGTGAAAATATTTTAGTTGACTGTAATGGAAACTCCTGTCTCCAGGTACTCCTTTTTGTCTCTTGGTATTTCTATGCTTCATCCCATTTTGAGCTAATTGCATATAGCTGGGGTTGCACCCTAATATGTATCTTGTTTCACATGGAGCACAGTACTAACATGGATAGGCTGTATTTGGTGCTAGAGCTAGCCAGCTTAGAGATACCCATGCTAGCTGCAGCATTGGTAGACATACTGTAGACATAACCTTAGAGTTAACCGTAGCATGGATCTGTACTGCGCTGGCTAAGCTTATTAAGAAATATGCAGAAAAGGTCCAGTTTTGCAAGTGTTGAGCACTATGCTCTCACATTGTACCGAATACCCTAAATGTAGCCCCCAATGTGTCAAATACTACATCTTCAAGGCTTTATCATTAAAAGCCACATTCTCAGCTGGTATGAACTGGCATAATTCATGTTACTTCAGTAGAATGTGCTGAGTAATGCCACAAGTGCCTAAGCTGAAGAATCATGCTGTCATGAACTTGAACCTTTCAACATGTATAACACTTAAAAATCTTGTGTGAGCATGAGGATGTGAATAAAATAGCTAGGGCTGCATATTAACCTTAAAATGTAGATTGTACATTGAATTGTAGCAAAGTGAGAGATTTCACTGGAGTCTTAACTAGAATGTACAGGAAGCAACTTGCTGATTAGAGGTTTCAGCGCTAAATAATGAAATTGGGGCTATGAGTGGTTATAGCTTCTGAATTATTTAAGTGAACAAGTTAAATCCAGTCATTGTAGGTTTGCTTTATATAAAATTAAGTCTGGTAATCTTCTTTTTGGCTCGCCAGCAGGCTCCCTGCTTAACTATAATAGGCCCTGATCTAATTCTCTAAAGCATCAAAGACAGAGTCAGCCATGCATAAGAACATTCAATTTAAAATTAATATCTAAATAGATAAAACACACAGCTCTTCATAGCCAATTTGCTATTTTAAAAATTCAGCAACTCCCAAATTACGTCATTTAAAAGGAATATAAAGATGTCCCAAGGGCCAGGCACTGTACCAGACCTCTGCTGAGACAGTGACCTATTATGGCTAATTGGCCTGGCAGAATTAGGAAGAACAAGGTTTTACAAATAGCCCATTTGCTTGGGGCTACCCATGGCACTTTTTTTTTCCTCATTAGTAATCCCTGTTGGTTTTTTTCCTGATTAAACACTACAGTTCCTCTGATGGGGAGTAGGGAAGGATAGAGAAGAGACAAGAAGCAAATTCTTAATCATTTTATAAAGCCAGTTAATTATATTGACAAAAAACTTACAACCAAGTCAACATAACAGTTTTGGAGATTCTTATATCTGGTGGAATGGAAGGAGGCGGGGTAGATTTGCACCTTGTAGACTAAATAAATTAGAGAGGCATAAGCTTTCATAAGTAGCAGCTTACTTTATCAGATGCTAGGAAGGGACTGCAAGAAGTAGAACTTGTAAGTAGAAAGGGTGAATCAGAATATGACGGAGGTAAACCTCTGGCCACTTTAACATCCCTGGATGTTCCATAGCTGACCTCAGAGCGGCTGTTCTCAGACGATGAAACTTTCAAAATGAACTTGACTAAGAAACTGTGAAACAAGAAGTTATCCTCAGACTGGATTATGTTAAATACAGTCTAAAAAAGACAACTGATTCTTATCTCATTACCTGGACCAACTTTTATAACCACTGTGTCCCTCAATGGGTTAACTGTTTTGTTTTTTTCTCTCTCTAACCCACCTTACCTCTTCCAGCAGTGCCCCTTCTTTTTCTGCCTCTGCCTTCCCTACCCTTTGTATTCTAATTGCTGCTTTCTATTTAGAAGCTAGGCTTCCTTTGCTCCCTTCATAGCACCTGATTAAATAAGATTCTGCTTATGCAAGTTGATGCAATTCTGATTTAGTTAGTCTTTAAAGTGCAATTCTACCCTGCCTTCTGCCTAATTTCAGACTAACACTGCGAACTATCATGCTCTGGAATGGAAAAACCCGTTGATGATCACTTTTACTGACAAAAAGTTCCAGTGTAGTTAACTGGCAAAGACAAATTCATGAGAGATAAGTGAGTACATTTACCGCCCTGGAAAAATGTCAAGTTGCTTGAGAAGAATATCAAACTTTATAATGATGCATCCAAAGTGTACCCTAATCACATGGAATAGTCAGTGTGTTCTCTTCTGGTCACTCTGTCACCATGGTACCAAGCCAAAATTGAGGGGCTCAGAGATAATTAGAGGCATTGAACAATCTTGATAGGAGGAGAGACTCAAAAGACCAGGAATGTTTTTTTGGATAGGGCACAAGAGGTACGCCCAATAACAGTGTAGAGAAGTTAAATAAGACATTTCTATTCTCTTTTTTTCTCACCAAAAAGAACAAGGAGCTACCTACTGGAGCTAAAAAACAGCAAATTTAAAACTGACAAGAAGAAATGCTATTTGCACAATGCATCCTTAGTTTGAAGAATGTGTTGCCACAAAATATTATGAAGGCTTGCCATAAAATATTATGAAGGCTAAGAGCCTGGTGGAATTTCCAAAGGATTGGGCACTTGTATGGATAGTAAGAGCAATCCACTGTTGCATCAGATAGGATTTTTAAAAAGTAGGCAGTGAGGGAAGGTTTGTTTTAAAATCAAATTAAGTCAATCGAAACATTCCAATCAACTGAAATGACTTTTGGATTAAGCCCTAAACCATCTAGAAATGCACATATAACTGTAAGGAGCCAGAAGAAATGTTTCCCTGCAAACTATTATTTCACAGTTGTTTGCTGTGGTGTTTCTTATGCCTTCTTTTGAAGTACCTGACACAGGCTAGTATCAGAGATTAGATACTGAACAAAATGACTCCCAGAACTGAGTTAGTACTGCAGTTCCTGTGTTCTTATTAAAGCTGTTCTGCCCAGGAAGAACTTGACCTTGTAGGAAAGACTGTGTTATAGCTGATGTCTAAACATGTGGTGTTCTTGGGCAAAAAGGTTCACAAAAAGTAAGAGTTTATCAAAATTTGAGTGGAGGAAACCATGTAAAAGTAATAAAACTCAGAGTAATAAGAACAGAGACACAAACATAAGCAAGGAATTTCATATAAAGCTTCCTTACATTCTTGGCACATCTTGCAGGCCATCAGAAGTAGAGAAAGTACAATAAGCAGTTCTTACTGAAAAACTCCCTTCTGCCTTATCTTGATGCCATACAGGCATACAATTTTACAGTGGCTATTTCTTCTAAAGCATCCAGTTCATTTAATTGACAAAACAGGAAATTATGACATCTGCTGTCAAGGCAAAATAATTTATCTTTCAAAGTGAGAACAAAGGAGGAAATAATGAAAAATAAAACCAATCAAGAATCAGATATTAGTGTCAACGGTGTGCAATCATATATAATTAGAGGCAGAAATCCTTAAAATAAAAAAGCATGCTACCATATGATTCTGAGAATTAGAGGAAGTAATTTGCATGTAACAGTGATATCTGCTGAAAAGTGTTATATAAATATCTTAATATTTGGATGAATTTAATATAACATTTAGGAAATAGAGTAGTATGTGGGGAGAAATCAACCTAATTCATCTTGTTGCTGTGCCAGCTGCATGTCTACAATATTTGTCCTGTGATATTACTCTTGATTATACCTTTATGAAACTTAAAACTCTATTTAGGTTGCTGGGATACCAGGCTGAGGTTGACAACTATACTTAGTTCGATAGTTCTTGTTTTCTGCAAACTGGTTGCAAATTGAATAGGCCTAGAAGAAACCTATGATTCTATGAAATCTAACTATATAGTTATACAAATGCAGAATTAAGGGAACAATAAAAAATTATTACAATTGTGCCAAAATAACTGGGTGAAGCATCAGTGTTTTATGGCTGGATGCTTCCCTTCCACATGCACAGGTGGAAGAGAGCTGAAGCCAGCAGAGCTAAGCAGGAAGATGTGAAAGTAGGGAGCCATTACTCCTAGGAATGTTTCTTCTCTACCCTTAGCACATATACAAAATAGATGGGTCTTTGTGGGTCAAGAGAGACCTGTCCAATATAGTGCCATGCAGAAGGATTTGGAGTATCTTATTCAGAGCAGAACAGCTTAGCTGCTTCAGGTGTATTAGCTTGCGGGACAGCTCATACCTGAAATAGCCTGGATGTTCTGGAGGGCACTGTGTTGTGTTATGTAGATGTAAGGAAAGGTTGAGCTACTGTTATGTATGACCTACCTTTCCTCTAAGGCCAGCTCCCCATGCCACGGGGCATATGTGCAAGGGGAAGGGATTGTCATTGCTATCCAGGATGCCTGAGGGTGACATGGTGCCAGGGAGAGGTGAGAACCTCCAGTAAAACGGGGGGATCAGTGTGTTTTTGCCCACATATTTCTGCAGAGTTGGTGGTTCCAGGACACAACCTCCTTCTCCCTCCTTTCTACACCTCTTGCAAGGTTTGAAATCCCACCTACCTGAGGAAAAAGAGGGAAGGAGAAAAATGTGAACTTTTTGCCAGAGTAAAAGGTGCAGTGCGGGCCTTTTTGGTCAATAACTTGGTGTAAGGGACTAAAAAGTGAAATCTGAGGCAGTCACAAGTCAGGAAGTCAGACATATTTTCCCTGTATGACAGGGAGTGAGCTAGGAATAACTGATTTGGCCAAGCAGAAGAAAAGAACTGGCTGGGAAATGACGACAATGAAAGAGGAATACAATTTAAAAAAACAAACAACCTCCCAGATTTAGCAGAGTAGCATTTCCTTGATACCTGGCAAGAACAGGAGAATTAAGTTACAGGACTGCAAGCTCGTTCTCAATAGTGTTAGCTAATTCTATTTGTCTCCTAAAAATAATTCCTGTTGCAAACACTAACTACAACCAAACTGCAACACTACATGCGTGTTGGGCATAGCTGGGCAGTTTTATGTCCTGGGTGGCAGTGGCAAATGAGGCTGCAGCTGTGTTGCTAGCGGTGGTGGCTGCTATGTTTTTACACATACCTGAGTTGATACCCTGGACTGGTATCTTGGTGCCTCCCCCCAGTTATGGTACTGAAGAATATTGTCAATATTTGTGATATCATGCAAACTTCCAGACTGAAACTAGCATGAGTAGTGAAATAGTCTTATACAACATGTCACATAATTTATAGGTCATTCTTGTGCGGGCCGGGAGCGACCCGAGCCCCTTTCCGCGCTGCACGCGGGCTGTGGCCAGCAGCCCGGGCACGCCGGGTCGGAGAGGGAAGGCCGTCGAGCTGGAATTAGGCACAGACGCGTAGCGGTAGTTTAAAAGATTGTTTACTTACACCGAGATGGCAGTGGTG
>NW_005841888.1:364011-376200 GCF_000455745.1 Alligator sinensis | reverse complement strand
CGGCGACAGGGAGAGGCTAGAGGTTGATCAGACCTCTGTTGCCTACTTGAAATGCGCTGGGTCCGTAAGGATCCGCAGCGCTTAGAGATCTTCACACAGCGTGAAGTCTCCTCCTCCCTTGTTCGTGGAGTCCTCCAACTTGGGCGGAAACCACTCAAGCCTCTTATATGGCTAGCAAGCCAATCACTAGCCGCCACGTGTGAATAATTTAGAGCTGGTCAATAATGGGGCTCAAATTAGCATACAAATGGCGGGAACTCTTTGCAACGAGCATTTCCGTGCTGCAACAAAGAAATGCACCCTGCAAAGAAAGCTTCAAATTGGCGGGAAATTCTCCCATGCACTGGGGATCTCTTTTGCAGCAGAAAACTCCACCGTGCAAGGAAGCTGCAATTTAGCGGGGACAATTTAGCAGTGCCGAAGCACACAAAAACAAAAATCACACCTTTTGGGTTGTGACAATTCTATAGTCTTTCTCCTCCCTGAAGTATCAGAGCATGTCCAGGCAAAAATGAATTTACTATTATAACATCCCTCAAAACAGGGAAACATTGAGATATAAATTTGGTGTCCCTCAGGAATGTGTACCAATACATTAATGTTTAATTTGGTCTTAAACTTCTTCTAAATATTGTTCCTACAAAGTAACTTTTTGTGATTACTGAAAACAAATGCTTTCTTTGTTACGCAGACAAAAGATTGGGTTATCAGGCATTTTAAGAAATTCTTTGCTTATACAAGTGGTACAGCAGAAATTATGCGTCTCATCTCAACTGTACAGCTAGTCACGTTATTATTGCATGGAGTATTGTATATCTAAATGCCAAGATCACTAAATGTCCTGACCTTTTGCGGCTGTGAAAGAAATTGGTAGACCCAGTCTTTTTCAGGACGGCTGAGCACCTGCATCTTCAAATAAATTCAGTTGGGTGCTCCGCTCCCTTTAATAAAAGGGTCCTCCAGTATTTGGTCTTTGGCATGCCTGTTTTCTTCTGAATGTCTCCCAAGTCAGACACTAACTCATTGTTAGTGTTTCTGAATTTGTGCTGAAAGTAAATCAATTTGTTTACAAAATCAATGTTGTTCAAGTCATGGTTCAAACCATCTCTCTCCCCCCCTCCCCTCCTCTTGTGACACCTTCAGATCTTTTAAAATGTTGACAAGGAAAAAAAATGCAGACAATAAAGCTCTGATTTGGAATATGCCAAATTACTCACTGTTGATGTGGGCAGTATACCCAGTTCTTGGAAAGGAATTGATTAGTTTGCCAAGAAAGCCCCCTCCATCCTTATTTCCAGAATAATTTGAATGTGTCATAGCTATGTGCCATTTTGAAATCTGCACAGATTTGCATATTTCCTGATCTGAAAGGGAAGGCATACGTGACCATGAAACAAATGCTTTTTAGAAAGAATCCCCTTAATTATTTCCTCTGGTAATTGTGTCTAAGGCGGCACACTAAAGAATCCTACATTTTCTAAAATCACCAGCTTAGAAATGTGCCATCTTCAGTAAGTCAATCCAAGAGTTAAGTTAGGACAATATAGGAATATAAATTCTGAACTCAGTTGGTTTGCGGACAAATGTATTCAATATATTAATCCTTCTGCCTCTTCACCTCTACTTATTTGTTTCATCCATTTATTGCACCTTATCTTTAACTAATTGTAAGCCATATAGAGCAAACACTGCCCTCTTTATTTATGTCTGGACAATGTCTGTCTCAGGAAGTGAAGTTTGGGTGCTATATATTAATAATAACTGCTACTAGCAGCCTGGTGGTTTCGTTTTCAGAGCTCATTTCCAAGAAGCATAATGAATAGTGGTTTGCCAACAAGCACTGTAGTATACATGTTTTCTCACATAAAGCATGCATCCTTTCCTCCCAAACCAGCTGGGGGGAAATAGGGGTGCACAAATATGCAAGAAATCTGGACCCTCACAGGCCCCAAATTTTGGTAGTGGGGGAGCAGTGGCACGGTTAACTGTCATGGCTCTTGAGCCCTGGAAATTAACACTGCCCTCGCACACCTGCTGCCAAATTTCTGGACTCCTGGGAAGCCCCTAGCCAGATGACCTAGCCCTGTACACCAGTTTGAGCCTGCCCCAGCCAGGCACAGCATTTGGACCCAGATTCAGCATGCTGGATGAGTTACTTAACTGGCAGGGAAAGATTTTTTTTTCCTTTCATGTTGCTTTTAAAAGCCATTATATTCATGTGAGAAAATACAGTGTATAGCATATTGAGTTTCTTACTTAGTAGCATTGTTTACAGGTCCAGTATGACTTTATCTTGATTATGACCTGCCCAAATTAGCTCAGATGTTATTTGGTTTTTTAAAGGAAACTATAACTTTTCTGATTTGTGAAAAAGATCAGTTTCCTGGATATTAATACCAGATATTGAACTAAAAAACAGAGCAGTTTTTAACATTGTTTTAAGATGGTTCTTCTTAATTTCATGTTAATTTGGGATACTACTGTTGTCTTTAATAATGTTACCATCATGTGCAATTAAGTATCTCTCTTTTCCAATTGTCCCTCTATCCTCCATTCTATTTGTACATTGTTCTTCATTATGAAAGAACTTCAAAGGAGATGCTTGCTTTTAGGGTTGGATTTGAACAGTGAACTGTATAGCATATATTTTAACATTTTATCTAATGAAGCTAAGGTTTTTCTTCTCACGGTGGACATTCTATGACCAAATTACAATTTTGTCACATACATTTTTCTAATTTTTTGCACATCTCTTTCAGTCTGTATTTATTGTGAACAGGTTGCTGCAAGTAATTAATACTCTGCATTTGAAATTTGAGCTATATAGAGGATTGGACACACAATTATGTAGTATAATTTGTGTCCCCTGATATGATAAATAGAAATATTACGATATTTCTAGTATGAATGGTGAATGTATACGCGTTTAAAATATTGCTTTCCTAGAGGGCTCAAAAATGCAAACTTAAAATTCTTTCCTTTTGGCCCTGGTGCTAGTAATACTTCTAATGTTTAAAGAAAGTTGAACAAAGACCTCTTTTTCTTGTTGAGCAAATGACCTTGGTGAATACTTTTTGATGCCAAGCTGTATCTGAGGAACTAGAGCTGGTTATAATCAGGTATTCCTTGGTTTTATAACACTTTCTAGAGTTAATCATTGTCAGCTCAAAAGGAAGCACAGAAAACCTTAGACTATTTGATATTCAGGTTCTTATTGACCCTGCTACTTTTCCTGCCAGCCTGGTCTCTGGGGTATGAAAGTGCCCTGGCTACATCCCTGCCCTGGGAACCATGAGAGTAACAGTTTCCATGGCAGTTTTGTACCACTGGAGAATCTTTCTACATTGTGAAAGTCTTCTACATTAAAGTTAGTTCTAAGCCTGCTTTGTACCACCCTCAGCACATGAGAGATCTAGAGCTGATTTCAATAAAAATAAGATACTTTTATTCCAATCTGGTTGTGTTTGGGATTTCTTTTAAAATCTACTGGTAATCCTTTTGAACTTCTAACTAGGCAAGAAGCAAGTTCCTTTTCTTGATGATTGCTGTAGACCATGAGCCTCTGATTGTTATGTCCTGTTTTCAGATTCCAGTGCTGTTACCAAGACGTGATAAATCGGCTAAGAGCTCTGTGTCATAGGCTTTGATCAGCTGTCTTTATTCTCCTGATTTATGTGGGCTGTTATAGTCAGGATGTTTGAGTGGGTTTTTAGTAGATTGTCCTTTTGGGCCAGCTTTTCTTCCCAATTCATCTTTGTTTTCTCTGTGCGTGCGTGCGTGCGTGAGTGCGTGTGCGCGCACACGCACGCACGCACGCACATATGTCTTGGGGAATTCTATGTAATTTCCTAAAGTATCCTTTAACTGCCAGTATATTTATAGTGACCCTTAACTATGTTTTTCATCAAAGATCAGTAATGTTTTGCTTGACATAGTGGGGTGATCTTCTGGTCCTTATAATACTTAATAATTTCTTATGAAATGTATTGAGCTTTTTAGCATGTGCTGGCTAAATATAGAAAGAAACGTCTATTCTGGCTCTTTGAGTCTTATAACAAAGACTAGATATTCTAGCTGTTTGAGCCATTACTTTGAATGCATTCATTTACTTTTAGAAGCCTGTATGAAGCCATAATCACTTGAAATCAATGGAACTATACTATGAGAATGCCTTACTGCTACTCCTGGAGTGGAATATGGAAGACTGGAGAGGCCAAGGACCTGGCTCCTTGTTTTTGACTATTGAATTACTTAGTAATCTCAAACAATCTATTTTTTCTCTAGCAGAAAATTTATCTCTACACAGTTTTGATAGGCTTGTGAGCATTATTTCCTTTGAAAAGTGTCATTCATTCCTGCTCTGCTTATTTTTGTATTTATTCCAGTAATACATGATGTAGAATCTGATGCTTGTTTCTTTGGTTAAAAAAAAAAAAAAAAAAAAGCATTGCTTATATTTTCCTTTGACATTCTTTCAGGGTCCATCCATTCAGTTGAATTGAATTTCCTCTTGTGGAGTGCTTTTTCCAACAGGAAGTTCTACAACCTTATTTCACTGCTATCTCTAGTAAGTTTCTTCCCATTAATGTCTTTCAACCCAAACTGTTACATGGAATGCATTATAAAAATTAAGCTTATAATTCTTCCAAATTCTTTTTTAAAATGGTATTTATGGTTACTTTCCATAAAAAGATTGATCTCTTCTGAATGTAAACCAAATCTCCAACCAAATCAAAATCATGCTGTTTCTTTTTACGTATCTTATTATCCTTAAATTTATAAGATGCAGACCTGTCTGAGGAAACAATAGGCTTGATACCCAAACAGCTCCTTTGCCTTGTACAGAAACAAGGGCCATATTATGATGTCAGTTTTGTATGGGCATAACTGGACAAATTCCACCTGGAGCTTAGTGCAAAATCTGACTGAATGTGTGACTATTATTGGAGCTGACCTATAATTACTGCAAAGATATTTTAAATCTATGTATTCTAAGATGAATAGAACAGGACCTGATTTGAATTTCAAAATTGAAATATCATCTTTTTTCATGCGGAGAGGAGGCTTTTCAAACAAATGCACAGTCACAGCAAGATAACATTGATCTTAGTCCATCCTGTTCAGTGTCATCAACAGTTGTTGGTACCAGAAGTTTTAGAGGAGAGTGTAAAAAGCATGACAGTGAGCAGTCCCACCCCAAGCTAATTTAAAGCTCAAATATTCTTCACAGTCTTTAGGTTCCAAAGAATATTTTTTCCCATTCCAATCAAATACCTTTTAACTAGCATTAGAACCCCGAATATATTTCAGCCACATGTTGACTCCCTATCTTGCCTTTTTATTCCTTTAATGAGTTTAGTGAAAGGGCTTATTTCCTCATTTCTCAAGATTCACATAAAAAGAGCCCAAGATCTAGTTAGTTGACAAACAAGGCTCATTTTCCCTTTAATAATATTATGAGACGCAGACTGGTCCTTTATCTTGCATACAGCTCATCCTCAATTGTCTAAGCAATTTGATTCCATTTCCAGCATTGTTCATGTGAAACAAGCATTGCTTCAGTTTCCAGTCCATCACTGATAGATTAGAATGGAGTAAACTATTCATTTGACTCCCATATATTTATTTGGGTTTTTCCCCTCAAAATAATAATAATAAAAAATCCTGCATGACAGAGCTAGTTAAGCAAATATTGTTGTCTTTCTCTGCACATATTTTCTGTCACAGACTAATTGTATAACTTCTTTTTTGGAACCAAGTGTATTAAAAAACAAAGCAAAAAAACAACAACACCCCCCGCCCCCCGAGGAGTACTAGTACATGCTTTACAAGCAACAACGTAATATTTGGGCACTCTTGAGGGAAGTAGAAGAATAGAACAATCATGTTTCTTCTCTTGGCTGTTAGTTTGAACTATGACTGAGCTGGTAGTGATTTAAAACTGTGACCAAATGTGATGATTTTCCTGTGGCTTGCAAATAATAAATGGGTAGTTTCAATCTAGGCCCTATAGAACATTGGTCAGATTTAAAGGCTCTTTCATGTACCTTCTTTTTGTGAATGCCAGTTCTAATGCATGCCTATGATTCTGTGCACACTTGTAAAAAACCAATCTCAAATGTCCACACAGAAAGCTCTCCACATAAATTGATGTTCTGCTTGTTGGCTGTCTCAGCAAACATGACAAAGACTGACTGAACACAGGGATTAATAAATATCTCTGCCTTAGAGAGAGACATTCTGAAAAATCAAGATTATGGTTTGCAACACCTTGGTATGGGGTTGCATGGATGTGGGAATTGCCACTGTGTGCACTTCTGATGAATAAAGAGGAATTCTGTTCCCATTGCAATTAATTTAGAATCATAGACTCATAGAAAATTAGGGTTGAAAGAGACCTCATGAGGTCATTTAGTCCAACCCCTGCTCAAAGCAGGACCAGCCTCAACTAGATCATTCTGGCCAGAGCTTTGTTGAAACGAGCCTTAAAACCCTCCAAGGATGGAAATTCCACCACCTCTCTAGGTAACCAGTTCCAGTGCTTCACCACCTTCCCAGTGAAAGTTTTTCTTCGTATCCAACCTAAACTTCCCCTTGCTGCAACCTGAGACCATTGCTCCTTGTTCTGTCATCTCTCACGACTGAGAACAGTTTAGGTCCATCCTCTTTGTAACCACTCTTCAGGTAGTTGAAGGCTGCTATCAAATCCCTACTCAGTCTTCTCTTCTGCAGAGTAAATAAGCCCAGTTTGCTCAGCTTCTCTTCAGAAGTCATGTGCCCCAGCCCCCTCACCATTTTTGTGGCCCTTGCCTTGGATTCTTTCCACTTTGAATACATACCCATTGGATCTTCTGTGTATCACCTACTGCAGGCAAGAATCCAATTACCGATGATATCAGGACTCTAAGGATTATTTTACACTTCTGGACGCTTTTTTTTACACTTCTGGACATCATACAGCAAAACGTCACTGCCATAGGGAGGACATTTATATGAAGTTTATATTTGCAAACTTCAAAAAAGAGGATAGACATCAAAATGTAAGATTCCAGGCTAAATTCTGGCTATGCTGCTCAATCATTTAAACAATAAAGTTAGAAATTCAAGTTAGAATTTTTTGTGCAGCACCAAGTAAAAGGAGGCCCCAAATCTGATTTAGGAGCAAGTATTATCAACTATAGCTATTTCTACTACTGGTACAAAAGCTACCTGAGTTTGTGGGAGTTCTATACTTTTCCATGCACTCAGTGCTGGCTCTGCACTTCAAGAAGGAGAAGTTTTCAAGGCAGAAGTGAGGCAAATAAATCTCTGACTTTTGCATGTCCTCTATGAAATGAGCATTGCAGCCAGAGTGATTTTTTGCAGAGTCTGTGGTAGCAGTAGCAGCTGCAGAGCAATTCCAAGGCAGCTTTATGGCTTGGATGTGAAGGGAGAGGATGATTCCACCCCTCAAGATTTGTGGTTTGTCCACAAACTTATGTGGGGTGTTCATGGAGACCAGGATTTTGCCTTGGTTTTTGGAATAAATTATATTCTGTTTCTTTAACATGACCTGCAAGATTGGACAGATGGAGAAACAGGGCAGTATTCTCCAAATGGTGGCTCATGATGATTATGTTCTCTTTAGTAAGCCATTATACTCTAACATAGACAATAAAAAGATGAAGAACTGCTGCATGTTATGTTACACAGTCTCAGGAGTGCAGTTTAGTTCAGGTTTCACTTATGCCCTGAAATGAAGATAGGCTTTAGTTTGTGGTTATGCTGTACATTTACTGATTTTCTTATATCTATGTAATTATAAATTATTTTTGTTTAGGATATAGAGTTTTTCATGGTTGTATTGTCTTTTTTTCACAAGGCTAATGCCATAAGCACAATAAAAACTCAACTGCATACTATGATAATAGGGTCAGCTATCAGTTTGCAGAGTAAACAAGTCTATTTGCTGTCCGCATTATCATGAAAAACTATTCAAATGTAAATCTTATGATAGCTTCAGAGTGGCTAATCCAAGTGAGAAACTTCATTTAAGGTATCTTGTTAGTCATGATTGCTGGGAATGTCACTGTATTATATTCTGTTATTGGAAGACCCCAGGATTCCATTCATTCATTCTACAAAATGATATCTGCGCGTGACCTTATCTGTATGATGCCACTAACGAGCTTGCACATAATGGCTTTTCTGCATCAGCCTTGCGGGAGCTCGGGCAATGACTTATCGTAGCTGGATCTAAATGTCTTTCCTTGTCTCTTGTTTTGTCTCTTGTTCGTATTTCCCCTGCCACTCTCCAGCAATAGTGTGAAGACAGTTGGCTTTGGCTGCTTTTCATGTACCATTTTGCACAGTTTAACTATGATCCAATCGCTTAAAAAAAAAAGAGGCATGTGCCATCCTGACATTTGTTCTGGAAAATGATCAAAGCTCAAAAAAGCATGAATAGGACTTTCTGGAAAAGAATAAACTCAATAAAAGGATTTGTGATGTTGTAACTTGTTCCCTTAAGTAGGAAGAATTATATTATGTACTGAATAAGTCTTCCAAATCTACTTTCTGAACAGGCATGAATAAGCACTTCCCAAGTTACCAGCAGTACTGGCTGAGACTGTCTCACTTTGTGCAAACCCAGTAGCCTACCCCTGCTATGGAGCTGTCAAGAACAAGAGTGGACCTATAAGTATGAATGTAAGGAGCTTGCTCATAATAGAGATCAGTAGAATACAATGCTTTCAGAATTATATATAAGATGCATCCTTTGTTCTGGTTGTTACTATGCACAGGGAGAGGGGAGAGAGAAGGACAACTTTCTTTTAGTACCTTTTAAAAATCTGTAAAATGTCCAGATACAAGGGAGATAAATATAGTATATATCACAATGAATCACATACTTGCATAAAATCTAGGCTAATTTAACTATAGCAGATTAGAACAAGAAAGCTTATCTAAAAATCCTATCAAAGTAATCTTAACCAACTAAACAAGACCCCAACTCCAAGTGAAGTCAATGAGAATGTTGTCATTTGGAGCAAGATCACGATGAAAGTTAAAGTTTCCTTGGTCCCAAGGCTTTACGGAGTTGAAAATAGGTCTTTTTTTATATATTCCCTAACACTACTTTTGAAGTGGCCAGCTGTTTGCTACAATAATTTTTAGAAAATAGATAACAGTGCTTGAATGTGTTGGAGGTTATGGTTTGTCTCTACCTGACTTCTTTGCCCCATGTTAAAAATTTGAATGGCCTTTGCTAGAAGCATCAAAACTAAGCAGCTCAACTTTCTGATGGGTATTTGGGAGTGGATATAACAGGTCAAGGTCAAATTTGAAAGTAGCAAAGATGCTATGCCTGTTTGAGAAGTAGCTTAAGCTTTTGGGAACAACTCTTCTGATAAGATTTTTATTCAATAATGAGAAACCTTTTTTGTGAGATTTCTCACATTTGAAATGGTAGAAATGTCTCAATAACAATTGATCTGTAGAAACTTCCACCATCTGGGCAATAATTTTGCAACAACAGTTGGTCCTGAAGGACCAGTCCTGCTTTGGCTTTGAACCAAAAATTTGAGCCCTAGATTCAAACATTGCAAATAAGCAGGCAAAGCAGTATTTTACTTAATATAACATTAAGAAAAGAAGTTCCCAGTAGCTCATTTGAACAATTTGATAAGTCAGAGCACTGATGCATAGAACTGAGGTTGGTAACTTCCAGCTATATTTCAGCTATATACCTGCCGTGCAAGCTACAGAATTGTAACTGAAGTCGTCTGCAAGTAAGCTGAGACTCGGGATAAAACTTGAGATCAGTAATTCCATTTTGTTTCTGCTATGATTGTTCTAAATTCTTGATCAGAACTGTGGAGAGGAATCTTTCCAGCCCATAAAATAGGACAATAAACATTTTATAACCATCCATGAATTATTACAACTGTGTGCACTGCCTGTATGGTTTAGCTGAATTCTGCTCTCAGACAGAAGTTTGGAGTAACTCCATTGAAATCAATGAAAGATTTGCAACTGATGTAGATGAAAGCAGAATTTGGTCTACAAAATTAGTTGTCTTACCAATTAAAAAAAAATTCTTAATGTACCTGTTTATTAAAAGAGGAGAGGAAGGGAAAAACAGTAGTTTTGACAGTGACCTTAAATGTCAAGGAACTAAAATGTCAAGGAAGTGTGTGCATGCATTTTAACTTTAAATTCTCTGACTTTTGGAGATTGAATAACAATTATTATTTTATGGGTCAAATTCTGTTTTCGTTTAAACAAGTAAAGTTCTGAATGACTAATTTGTCACAGAAGTTGGAGTGATGTGGTAGTTGTGACAGTCTGGGAAATGTACAGACATGTTGTAGTTGTCTATGTAGTTGAGAGAGATGCGGCAACTGTGTAGTTGAGAGATGTTCATAGATTCATAGATGGAGGGTTAGAAGGGACCTAAGTAGATCATCAAGTCTGACCCCCTGCCCTGGGCGGACTTGATGTTGGACAAGCCTTCCAGAACAAATTGCTCAGACCTGAAGAAAGGTGTGCTGTGCTAGAACGAAGGCTTGCTTGTCCAACATCTCTCCCAACTGTACTGTTGGTCCAATAAAATATATCATAAAAAAGAAGCAAGCAAGCAAGTCAACAAAAAATCCTTTGCCTGTCATGATTTCTTTTATAACATTTGTAAGATTTACATTGGTGAATTTAGAAATATAATTTAGTTAGAGTATACTGCCTTTAAGTGAATGGCCTCTGGACTGAAGAATGTCTGTGCATTTTTCTGGTTATGTTGGAGTGATGATGTAGCCCTGATGGTCCGGGAATTATGTGAGGGGCCAGGATATGTTTTGGTGATATCTTTTATTGGACCAACTGCATAGTTGAGATTAATGTTACACAAACTTTTGAATGCAAGATGCTCTTCATCAGGTCTAAAGAAAGAAGCAGGCATAGCAATGAATAAAAAGGGGGGTAGGGCTATGAAATTTGAGGAGGGAGAAATTCACAAGGATAGCAGACATACAATTAGCAGAGGAAAAGATGCTTGATTAATGGGAGATCAAGACCCATCAAAAGAGGAGGGTCATTGTCACCTGTAGTGTGAAAGAAGAATTTCAGGAATCAGGTAGATTACAGAGTGCCATAAAGTCAGTATCAATGCTCAGTCCTTGGTTCTTATTCTCCAGCCAAGCTATGAATTTTTATTTCCAAACTTGGTCAGGCCGCAGTTGGAGTACTGTGTCCAGGTCTGGGCGCTGCACTTCAGGAGGGATGTGGCTAGCATTGAGAGGGTCCAGAGGAGGGCCACCTGCATGATCAGGGGGCAGCAGGGCAGGCCCTATGAGGGGAAGCCATGGAACCTGAACCTGTTCAGCCTCCGCAAGAGAAGGCTGAGAGGGGATCTGGCGGCCATCTATAAATTGGCCAAGGGGGACCAGCAGGCAATGGGAGAGTCCCTGTTCCCCTGAGCACTACTGGGAATAATGAGGAATAACGGGCATAAGTTGACGGAGAGTAGATTCAGGCTAGATATCGGGAGGCGTTACTTCACAGTCAGGGTGGCTAGGAGCTGGAACCAACTTCCAAGGGAAGTGGTGCTGGCTCCTACCCTGGGGGCTTCAAAAGGAGGCTAGATAATCACCTAGCCGGGGTCGTTTGACCCCAGTGCTCTTTCCTGGCCAGGGCAGGGGGTCGGACTTGATGATCTGCTCAGATCCCTTCCGACCCTACCAACTATGAAACTTGCCTTTTACAAGTGTTCGGCAGACTTCCCTTGAACATAAGGATTGTGAGGTCAGAAAGCTCATGGCTGCTCTGTGAAAAACGTGATTTGGTTGACGTTTGTGTGTCTGTTTTGCGAGGGTTCGTTCTGGCGCCTAGCTGCCGCCCGGTGTCACCGGCCCAAGGACCGTGCGGGCGTTGGGTGCGTTTGTTCAGGCCTCTCGCACGTTGGGATGGGCCCTGCAGGATCCCTGGAGTCGGGGGGCCCATCTCTTGGTGGCGGGCGCTGGTCACCATAGCGGTGCGGACAGGTCCGAGCATCTCCGCCGTCACCCCCGTGTGGAGTTGCGGCAGGGTCAGCGCGGCGGTGTCTGCACCCCTCGCTTCCCAGCTAACTTGGGGGCTGCAAGGGAGAAAGAAACGCGGGAGGGAAAGCCCTGTCTCTGCCTCTCAGCACCAGGCCTGGAGCTCGCCAGCCCGTGG